>NC_081180.1:58156279-58522989 GCF_029867415.1 Vicia villosa
GTTCGTAACTTTTTAGGGTTTATAATCAATTAACGTTTAAATCAGTTAATGCACTAACATTTCTCTTCTTCATGTCAATTCTTTTCAGGGTTACCATCAGGGTTCGTCCGCCTACGCGCCACGCCAGATCAAAAGCTAAGTCCCTAATTTGATTATTATTTTAAATATTATTTTTGTCCTATAAAATAAATTATGATTTACTTTTAAATATCAATGAGTCAGCCATACACTCACTGCATCCTTTTTCTTTATGCCCATCTTTTAGGATTCATCACAATCTGGTCAGTGTCAATGCTTCATGCCTCAAGGCTAGCCTCTGCCCATCAACTTCATCCATCAAAGATAAAAGTTTGTCAGACTGCCAAAGCTACGTTGGTAACCCCTAAAACTCTGTCTTTATTATTACTTATGTCAAACCCTATTAAGGGATCCGCTGGTTTCATTGTTCCCTTCCCCGTATTATTATGTAACTGTTCCCTGGTTGTATTGTTTGGCCTTGAAGGCACTTAAAAACTGTTATATTATATTTACTGCGTGGTTAGTAATTAGGGAGTGCAAACCATGAACTGAACATAGATCACCTAATTACAAGATAAATGTAATCGAAGTTACCACGTGATTGCTGCACACACTCACCTTTAGGGTAACCTCTTCTGTTGCCTGTTGCCTTGCTGCCTCTAAGTGTACTAAATAGTCAAGTCCCTCGATTCCGAGGATACCTAAGCAAAACAAATGTTGCCCCTAAGTTCATTATCATCATCAAGTTTGTCCCTCGATGTTGCCTTATATGATGATTGTCCCAATTGCTAAGGTATCCTCGCATGATGCCTAAAAAGATTAATGGACTATTATATCCTTCCCTTAGACTACCTGCCCTCTTTATGGCATGGGACAGTCTTATGGCGAACGATTACTCGATGACCCTTAAACATCCAATTGAAAGACTTCCTGCCCTCTCATGGTGTGGATAGATCCTTTCGCCTCGAAAAGCTAAAAGAACAAATTTAAAAACTTAGGGTAGTTACTATTAATTGCTTGCTCTAAAATTCAAACTCTTTTTTTCCCACTAATTTTCAAATACTTTTTCAAAAGACTACGCTTATTTACAAGCTAAAGTTTCTTATCCAAATTTTCTATTCATACACTACTTTTCAAACAATTCAAAAAGTGAGCTAAGCAATAAGAGCCCATGGATAACCATGGATACAAAGGGTGCCCTTACACCTTCCCTTTGTATAACTTACCCCCCGAACTCAAATCTTTTTAAAAGGTATTTTCCTGTTCTTTTTGCCTTCTTTAAATTGGATAAAATAAAAGTCGGTGGCGACTCTTGCTTACCGCGACATTATTAAAAAGTCAGTTCACCGTATACAGGTAATCTTTCATTAATGTTGAAAGTAGTATATACAAAAGAAGATAACAAAGCGATAAACGATAAACCAATTATGTCGATCCTTTGAATCTTCTTACCCCCTTAATCTTGACCAAGATCAAGGTTATCCAAGAGCTTCACTTTGATTCCCTTCTGCAGTGTCTTGATTCCTTGAACCTCCCCCGTTCCTCAATCGTTACACTTCAGCCGAATCCTCAATGAACGCCTCTTGATAAAAACCCCAAGAACCACCCGTCGTGGAGGACAAAACCCGCAGATTTTTATTCACCAACAAACCCCACAAACCTTCACCCACTAGGAATCTTCAATTCCGTTCCATGGACGTTATCGAACTCATCACTAACCCGCAACGCAAGAATGATTATGTGTAATTGTGTTGGAGATGATGAAGAACGAAGATGAGAAGCGTTTGTGTATCTTCAGTCGTTGGTGTTGATGAATAATTAACATGGAATGATATATATAGTTGCTGGTATGTTGGAGCAGAGAAAACACATAATTTGGGGAAGTTTTCAGCAAATAGGTTGACCTACTTTAGTGCTTAGGTCGACTAACAGAAGCAGAGTTGAAATTGTCCCAGTTAGGTTGACCTGTTAGGTTGTCCTAAAATCTGTTAGGTTGACCTGCTGAAGGTTTAGGTCGACCTAAAGCCAGTTAGGTTGACCTGTTGAAGGTTTAGGTCCGACCTAAATGCAGTTGTTTTCCAGTTAGGGTCGACCTGTTGAAGGTTTAGGTCGACCTAAAGTCAGTTGAATGCATTTTTGTGACTTTCTTCAGTTTAGGTCGACCTAGGAGTGTGGGTAGGTCGACCTAACAGTGACATCTGTAAATCCCTTCAGTTTAGGTCGACCTAGGAGTGTGGGTAGGTCGACCTAACAGTGACCTTGTCAGTTTTGCTGAGTTTGCTCTAGTTTTGAGTCGACCTAGGGCTTTGCTTGGTCGACCTAACAGATGCAATACCATTTTCTGAGTGATTTGAGCTTCATAATCTTCCATTGTCTTGAGTCATTCATTATGCTTTTGTATTTGGTTGCTTGTGATGTTTGCCATGAATCAAAAAACTCATTTGTGAGTGTATGCTTGTTCTTACAATGATTGTTGAGTTCTTCGACATGTGTATTGCACTTTGACTATCACATTTAGCAGTGATACCCCGACCTTGAAGTTTTAACTCCTTCGTAAAACCTTCAAGCCACAATGTTTCTTTCACAGCTTCAATTAGGGAAATATACTCCGCTTTAGTGGTTGATAGAGCAACAACCTTCTGAAGTGTTGCTTTCCAACTAATTGTTTTGCCAAATATAGTGAAAACATATCCAGAAATAGATTTTCTAGAATCCTTACAACCTGCATAATCAGAGTCGACATATCCTTCGATTATTGCTTTATTATCTTCACCCAAGGTTCCACCATAAATTAGAACTCTGTTTAGAGATCCATTTATATACCTTAGAATCCACTTCAATGCTTGCCAGTGAGCCTTTCCAGGATTTACCATGTACCTGCTTACAAGACTTACTGCATATGCTATATCGGGTCTAATACAGACCATAGCATACATCAAAGAACCAAATATATTAGCATATAAGATGCTATTCATATAGGCTCTTTCGTCATCAGTACTGGGACACTGATCAATACTCAGCTTTAATTGAGGGTTTGTCGGAGTCACAACAGGCTTTGAATTCGACATACCATATTTATCAAGAATCTTATTCAAGTATACCTCTTGAGATAAGCATAATCTCGGACTACTTTCTATCTCTCCAGATGTCCATCCCAAGAATTCTGGTAGCTTTACCAAGATCCTTCATCTCGAACTCCTTACTGAGTTCAGTCTTGACCCTCAATACTTCTTCGACACTGTCGCTGGCTATGAGGATATCATCTACATATAGCAACAATATCACAAATGAACTGCCAGGTTGAAATCTGAAGTAAACACAGTGGTCGAACTGACTTTTGGTGAAACCATAGTGTGTGCCATGAACCTGTCGGAACCTCTTATTCCATTGTCTGGGAGATTGTTTCAGGCCATACAAAGACTTCTTTAATTTGCACACATAATCCTCCTTGCCTTTTTCTTACACCCTTCAGGATTGTTTCATCTAGATCATCACTTGCAGAGATTAAGGCATAAGCTATAAGATCTTCATACCCAAGTATCTGAGGTGGCTTGATAACTCTTCTCGACCTATCTCTCGACAATAGGTAGTCATCAACAGTTTCCTCAACTTCCTCAGCATCCTTCTGCTTCTTCTTCGACTTCATCAGGGATATGCAATTCAGCATCAACTTGCTCAACCTCAACAGAAATCTCTACCTGTTCCAACTCTTCGTCAGATGTTTCTACATTTCGACCAACATCATCAGTTTTCTTAAAATCCATTTCAGCTTCATTGAAAACTAACATCTCGACTGGTGATACACCTCACGTTGACCTGGCTCTAGGCACCATAGCCTATAAGCTTTGACTCCTTCAGGGTATCCAATGAACATGGCATGTCAGAGCTCTAGGTTCGACCTTGTCTGGCCTAATGTGAGCATAGGCTACGCATCCAAATACTCTTAGTTTGTCGAGATCTGGTGGATGTCCCGACCAAAATTCTTAGGTGTCCCTTCATATCTAACGTTGTCGAAGGACTTCTGTTTATCAGATATGTTGTTGTGGAAACCAGCCTCAGCCCAAAACACCTTCTTTAATCCAGCACTAGTCTAACATGCATCTAACTCTCTCCAAAATAGTTCGATTAAACCTTTCAGCCAAACCATTTTGTTGTGGAGTACTTACAGTAGTTATGTGCCTTACAATACCAGAGGCAGCACAAAAGCTGTTGAACGCATCATTGCAAAATTCAAGGCCATTATCGGTTCTCAACCTCTTGACCTTCCTGCTAGTCTGATTTTCAACCAGAGTCTTCCAACTTTTAAAATTCTCAAAAGTTTCATCCTTAGTCTTCTGGATGAATACCCATTAACTTCCTAGAATAATCATTAACTATGGATAGAAAATACCTTGCTCCTGAATGTGATGGATACCTTGAAAGCCCCCAAAGATCAACATGGATGTAATCAAGGGATCCGTGTGTCCTTTGTTTGCCTTTGTTGAACTTCACACTGCAAGACTTTCCAAGTACACAGGGTTCACAAACTTCAGCTTTTCGACTTTGTCTCCACTAAGCAGATTTTGTTTCCCTAATTCGATCAGACCCTTTTCACTGACATGGCCCAATCTCATGTGTCAAATTTCTGTCTTCGACAACGGTTTCGTGGATGCAACATTTTTCGAACCACTTACAACTTCGGCCTCAAGGGTATACAAACCTTGTTTCTTCACGCCTCTCAAGACTTCCTTTTGATCCCTTCATGACTCTTAGGATACTTTTCTCTCCTTGGAAAACATATCCTTTCTTGTCAAATTCACCAAGAGAAAGCATATTTGTCTTCAAATCAGGAACATGCCTGACTTCAGTCAACAACCTTATTGACTCATCATGAGCTTGAATCTCACAGATCCAACACCTGCAATCTTGCAAGCTTTGTTGTTCCCAGCAGTACTGATCCACCATCTTGATCACATAATTCTCGAACAAGTTTTTGTTTGGAGTCATGTGCCAAGTGCAACCTGAATCCTTAATCAACTCCTTTCTAGAGTCACTGCTCGAAACCACAAGGACATCAAATGATTCGAAATCATCTTGAACAATGGTTGCATTGCCATTATCCTTACCTCCATGATCTTTCAAACGTTCAGGGTGTTAGACGCTGGCCTAAGGATCTAGAGGGGGGTGAATAGATCTCTCAGAGTTTTTCGGAATTATTTCGAACTAAAGCTAAAGCGGTTCTGAATCGACTTGCGTCTATTCCGGACCGATATTGCAAGGGTTGTATATGTGATTAAAACCACAAAATAATTGAGGATTAACAATGAAAGATATGTTATCGAATCAATATGTTTCACTATAGAAAATCGATTAACTTCTGATTTGATAAACTTTGATTTGCAATGCAGTAATAATGAAAGAAGCAAAAGCACAAACACTTGGTGATAATGATCAAATGATGGTGATTCAATGTGTGATGAATTGTGATGTTTATACAAGTTCTTAATCACAATTTTAACACTCGAATCGTTGATCAATTTGCAATTATAACCAAATATGAACAGAACGTAAATGAAAGATAAAAGCGACAAGAACCCGATATTTGTTTAGGCAGTTCGTCGATCGTCCTCGCTACGACTACGTCTGCCCCCAATTCCAAACTGAAATTGGGAAATCTTCCATTAATGTTGAAAGCAGTTTATACAAAGAAGATAGCAAAGCGATAAACAATAAACCAAATTTGTCGATCCTTTGAATCTTCTTCCCCCTTAATCTTGAGCCAGATCAAGGTCTTCAAGAGCTTCACTTTGATCCTTTCTGCATTGTCTTGAATTGCTTGAACACTTGTTCTTCAATCTTCACACTCAGCTGGATCCTTGATGAAGCCCTCTTGATAAAAACCCCCAAAATTCACCAATCTTGGAGGACAAAAAGCCTCAGATTTTATTCACCAAAAACCCCAACAAATCTTCACCCACTAGGAATCTTCAATTCCGTTCCATGGACGTTATCGATCTTGAACGCAAACCCTCAACGCAAAAATGATTGTGTGTAGTTGTGTTGGAGTTGTGTCGATGATCAAAGATGAGAAGCCTTTGTGTATCTTTCAGTTGTTGGTGTTGAGAACTGTAATAATGAACCTTAGATAATATATATGATAACTGATCAGTTGGAGCAAAGCAAATCAGCAATTTGGCACTTTTGATCAAATAGGTCGACCTCTTGTAGTGCTTAGGTCAACCTAACAGAGCTGAATTAACTTTGGATGAAATTCTTCCCAGTTAGGTCGACCTGTATGAAGGCTTAGGTCGACCAGAATCCTGTTGAAATACGTTTTGGAGACTTTTCTTCAATTTAGGTCGACCTAGTTGTTGTGTGGGTCGACCTAACAGTAGGCTGTGTAAATTTTCTCCAATTTAGGTCGACCTGGGCTGTGAGTAGGTCGACCTGCCTGTTGTTTTTCTGATTCCTCTTGTTTTACTTGTATTGAGTCGTACCTAGATACAGAGTAGGTCGACCTGCTTTGTCTTGTGTGGCCAATACTTGCTTTTCCTTGAGTTCTTCTGCTTGTGCCTTGTTGCTTGTTTGCTTGTGGAGTTTGCCATGGATCAAAAACACCTTTGTGAGTGTGGTCTTGTATTCACATACTCCCCCTTTTTGATGATGGCAAACAGGTAGTAAAAGCTTCGGCAACAAGTAGTGAGAGCTCCCCCGGACTTGTATTGCGTAAGCTTAAGCTCCTTCATACTGAGCTCCCCTGTACTCTCAGCACCTATCTCCCCCTTTGACAACATCAAAAGAAATACAACAAAGGAATAGTAGAAGCGAGTAACGAGATAAAATAAGATAAAACGCTAACATGCATAGTATAATAGATATAGCATAAGATCCAAACACATTTAAAAGTACACGTGAACATACACAATATTCCAAGTAATTAATGGGAAAGCTAGACTAAGTCCTAGAACATGAAGCAATTGACCATACTAATAAGAGATGAAATGCAATGAGATGATGTTATGAAAGATAATGGCATCCTAACGCCTGCCCCTTCTTCCTCTTCCTCTTTGAAATGTATTGGGACGATCTTCTTCAACTTGTTCCAACAGATCAAGCACAGAGATGTTGAGAGTATTGAAGCTTTGGCTTAGATTGGCATGACGTTCAATGCAGTCTCCTCAAAATGATTCTGCCTTAGGGTCGAGTTGGATGCAAAAAGTCTCAAAGTCGCTTTTGTGGTCTTGAACCAAGCTGTATAGCGATTGATATTGTCGTTGTTGTTCGTCATAGCGATCTTGTTGAAGCTGTTGCATTTGTTGGAATTGGAGCTGCTGTGTGTCGAAGTGCTGTTGTTGTAGGAGTTGCATATTCTCTAACATGGAAATGATGTTGGTTTGATCTGGCGAAGGAGGAGCTGTGTATCCCCAAGGGATTTCCTCTTCTTGAGGAGGAACATATCTCCAATTTGCATCCGCATCTTGTGGAACATCTTCCATAGGGTGATCATCATCACTCACGATGTCTTGATCATTTCCTTCTTCTTCATTACCTGCAAGATTTCCAAATTCCGTGGGATCGTCATAGTTGTATATAATCTTGCCGGTTCCCTTTTGAATGAGATAGTAGGTTTTCCTATTTGGATCCCAATGGTATCCCATGAGGGTTAAAGTTGTTTGTGAGAAGTCTTGAGACTGTTGCATACGGATGTAGGGCAAATGATCAAGTCTCATGCCGAAATGGTTGACGATTGTTTGAATTATTGAACCATAACACAGGGCTGTAGTTTTCTGTTGTACCTCATGAAACTTGGCAGCCTAGAAAGTGAGGCCAATGCACACGCGTTCTGTTTTGCAGGAGATACATGAGCACAACTTCATTGCGTTCAGTTCTTGAGTACCCTCCTGCTCTTGGTCGAATGACTCTTGAGATGACCCAATTTAGGAGGCCTAGGATCTCGCTTTAGGTGACCATCTGTTATTGCTTCCGTTTGGTTTGTCAAAGACGGAAGGGGTCTTTGAGAATAGATTTCATGTAGGCCACATGGTCATAGTTTCCCCGGTACGTCACCGTCTTCCATACAGAATTCATCTCCTACAATTTTGAGACCAAAGATGCTTATCCAAGCCCGTTTGTCAACAACATGCGACCTAGAGCCCATTTTAAATCGGAAATTGCAACCGTCCCCTTTTTCAAATCCTGCATAGAAAGCCCTAACAATATTTTTCATAGTACGGAGTGTCACATTGCACCAATGAATGAATGTTTTGGTGTTCAATCAGACTAGCAACATCGGGAATATGCATACGTTTGACAACATGTGGGTTATAGATATATTGCCGAACAATTTTCTTCTCATCTGCCACTTCTCAAAATTTTCTCTACAGTCAGGATGCACAAGAGCACTTACCGGTTGAGAAGATGAACCAGAGGCAACTTCCTTTCCCTTTCTTGATTTTGGAGGCATGTTTGTTGAGAAGTAGAGTGAGAGAGATGATTGTGACAGAGTTTGCACTTGAGGAATTAGGGTTGGTCGTACAAATGGTATGGAAAATGAGCAAAAGAGGTAAAAGAGATGATTATGTAATGAGTGGGTATGGGTCGGGGTCGACCAACAGACCCAATTTGGGAAATATTTGTAGCAGTAGGTCGACCTAATTTAGGGCTGGGTCGACCTAACAGAAAAGCCTTTAAAAAAAATGCAGATTAGGTCGACCTAAAAGAAGGGTAGGTCGACGTAACTGGGCATTTTAGTTTAGATGTTGAAAATGACTTGCTGTAGGTCGACTCAGAGGCAGATTAGGTCGACCTAAATTCCAAATATTTGTGGAAATGCCCTATATATGATGTGTTTATGCCTAGTTATTTGCTTGTATGTTTTAGAATATGATATGCTATGATAAAAGATGAAACACATACATGAGTAAGAAAGATATATGTATGAAGTCACTATAAGCATGTTAATTGATAGCATATTATAGCATCAATGATATTTTTGGAAGTGAACAACAACCATGTTACCGCCTTCTCAATATGTAGGTGACACCGTTTAGTTGGAAGCCTTTAGTCAATGTGGAATGATTCCTGGCTTGATGATGATGATGAACTACCTTTACACTAAGAGGAATGTTAGCTTGAGAATAATCAATATATATATATATATATATATATATATATATAGTAAAGGAATAACCTTAAGAGAAACAAATGTAATTAGCCCAAATTAGAGATATCGAGTATCCCTATTCCCTACGAATGTTGAAGTATTGCTCCGTTGCTAGAGGTTTGGTGAAGATGTCAGCTAGTTGCTTCTTGCTCCTCTACATGTTAAAATATAACGTCTCCTTTCTCTACATGATCTCTTAGGAAGTGATGCCTTATTTCAATATGCTTGGTTCGTGAGTGTAAGACAAGATTCTTACTCAAGTTTATGGCACTTGTGTTGTCGCACATGATAGGTATACGATCAAGCTTAATACCAAAGTCAAGAAGTTGTTGCTTGAGCCATAATATCTTAGCACAGCAGCTTCCGGCAGCTACATATTCTGCATCAGCAGTAGATAATGCAACCGATACTTGTTTCTTGCTATGCCAACTTATTAATGAATTTGAGAATATATGACATGTTCCACTGGTGCTCTTTCTATCGGATTTGCAGCCAGCAAAATCTGAGTCGGAGAATCCTACCAAATAACACTCATTTCCCTTTGGATACCATAGGCCATATGTAGTAGTTCCACGTAAATATCGCAGAATTCTTTTGACAGCTTTTAAGTGAGATTCCTTTGGACAAGATTGATATCTTGCACACATACACACACTAAACATGATATCTGGTCTTGAGGCAGTAAGATACAATAGTGAGCCTATCATACCTCGGTACAATTTCACATCAACCTCTTTACCTTTCTCATCTTTGTCTAGGTTAGTATTTGTTGCCATAGGTGTGTCAATCTCCTTCGCTTCACTCATTCTAAATCTTTTGAGCAACTCTGTACAGTATTTTGTTTTGACTTACAAACGTTCCATGGACTGAGTTGCTTGATTTGTAGGCCAAGGAAGAAATTTAGCTCACCCATGAGACTCATCTCAAATTCACTCTGCATAAGCTTAGAAAATTCTTTGACAAGTTTTGCATTAGTCGACCCAATATAATATCATCTACATAAACTTGGACTAAGAGTACATCTTTATCTTTTCTTTTAATAAAGAGAGTAGTATCAACTTTACCCCCTAGAGTACCCTTGGCTAAGAAGAAATTTGCTCAAACGTTCGTACCAAGCCCGAGGGGGCTTGTTTAAGACCGTATAGAGCACGTTTTCAGCTTATAAACATGAGTTGGATACATGTAATTCTCAAAGCCAGGTGGCTGAGCAACATAGACTTCTTCGTTTATATAGCCATTTAGAAAGGCACTTTTAACATCCATTTGGAATAGTTTGAAGTCTTTTGAACAAGCAAAGGCAAGTAAGAGGCGAATAGCTTCGAGACGTGCTACAGGAGCGTATGTCTCTTCATAATCAATAACTTCCTCTTGATTGTAACTTGGGAAACTAATCTAGCTTTGTTTCTAGTAATAACGCCGTTTTCATCAAGTTTGTTACGAAAAACCCATCTAGTGCCGATTACTTGATGATCTCCCGGATGAGGAACTAGGTCCCAAACATCATTCCGTTTAAATTGGTTTAATTCTTCTTGCATGGCCATTAGCCAATGCTCATCAAGTAATGCGTCCTTAGCGTTTTTTCGGCTCAACTTGTGAAACGAAAGCAAAATGATGACAGAAGTTACTTATCTTTGAGCGTGTTGTAACGCCCTTTGAGATGTCCCCTATTATGTTGTCAATTGGATGGTCTTTCACATTTGTCCAGGCCTTAGGAAGTTCTTCATTGTTTGAGATGCTCTCTTTTTCATTTTCATCATGAGACTCATCTTTCTCTTTCTCAGCATCTTTCTTTACAATATTTTCATTCTCGTCTTCCTTATCTTTGACAATGTCTTCAGTGGATGGACCTGCACCATTAAACGAAAGACCTTTCTCGACATATTTTGTATAAGATTCATCAAAAGACACGTGTACTGACTCTTCTACTATAAGTAATCTTTTATTATATTCCCGATATGCTTTGCTAGATTGTGAGTAACCAAGGAAGATGCCCTCGTCAGCTTTAGCATCGAATTTACTAAGATTATCCTTACCATTGTTCAAAACAAAACACTTGCAACCGAATACATGAGATGAGATACGTTTGGTTTTCTAACTTTTAGTAATTCATATGGAGTTTTGTTCAGTATAGGACGTATTATTATCCTATTCAAAACATAACACGCGGTGCTAATCGTGTCAGCCCAGAAATACTTAGGTAGACTACCCTCATTCAGCATTATTCTTGCCAACTCCTCTAGAACCCCGATTTTACGTTCAACCACCCCGTTTTGTTGTGGTGTTCTAGGAGCTGAAAAGTTATGCTCAATTCCATGTTTATCACAGTATTTTCAAAAAGATAGTTTTCAAACTCTCCACCGTGATCACTTCGAATTGCAACTATTTTGGTGTTCATTTTATTTTGACATAATCTTGCAAATTGTGTGAAAGCTGGAAAAGTTTGATCCTTACTAGGTAGAAAGATTGTCCAACAAAATCTAGAGTAATCATCGACAATGACAAAACCATAGATGTTTCCACCTATGCTTTTAGTCCTTGAAGGGCCAAAGAGATCCATGTGAAGTAGTTCAAGAGGGCGTGATGTTGAAACCACGTTCTTTGATTTAAAAGAGATTTTTGTTTGCTTTCCCTTTTGACAAGCATCACATAGATGATCTTTTGAAAACTTCATTTAGGTAAGCCGATTACTAAGTCTTTTGTGACAACCTTGTTAAGTAAGTCAAAGTTTATGTGAGCGAGACGTCTATGCCAAAGTCATGAGTCTTCGCCTAGAGCAATTAGACACTTGGTACTAGACTTAGATACCTCATCTAAGTTTAGCATATAGATGTTGTTTACTCTTAAGCCATTAAACATAATGTCTATTTTCTTAGTATGTTCTATTGTGCAGCCAGAATTTGTAAACGTTACTTTAAAATCTTTGTCGCACAATTGACTTATACTTAAAAGATTATGCTTAAGACCTTCTACTAGCAGTACATCAGTTATAGTTGTGGTAGAAGGGTTACCTACACTTCCTTTACCAAGTATGGCTCCCCGATTGTTATCTCCATAGGTGACATACCCCTTTTTCTTGGCGTGAAACTCAACGAAAAGAGATATGTCTCCCGTCATGTGTCTTGAACATCCGCTATCAAGGAACCACAACCTTTCGGCAATGTCAAGACACTTTTCCTGCAAAATTAATTTAGAGAGGGAGGTCCCCAATTTTCATTGGATCCTTGGTAGTGAGTACATAATTTGTTGCACTTAGGCAACCATTGAAATACTCCTTTAGGAACCAAAATCCTCCTAAATTTGCATTTTTCAATGGTATGACTCTTTTTGCAACAATAGTGACAGGTAATATGATGAGAATATGCTGTTTTGCTAGTTGATACTTTTGGTACAAAAGTGTATTTACTATATAAAGGAGTATACGATCTTTTGAACTTATTTGGATCAACCGCAAAAGTCACTTTTGGTTGTGAAGCCTTGTCTAATTTGGCTTTTAGATCTCTTACTTCTTTTTGCCAAATGTGACATGTCTCACAACCAAACCATGATGTAGGATTTATTTCAACGTTATCCTTTTGAATGTCTAGCATAGATTTGTTTTAAAGCTTCCATATCCTTTTCGGTTTTCTCAACTTTTGATTCAAGATATGAAAAGATTTTCTTATTTGAGGCCAAAAGTTTGAAAGCTTCAATTACATCTCTATGTAATTCTTCAAAAGCAAGTTTTAGTTGAGAATGAGATACCTTATCTATGAGTTCAGGTTTAAGATGACTTACAGTTTCTTTTTCTTGTGTTGATGAGCCATAAGGCATAAGTTTGTTGATTCTTCTTCATCGCTTGATGAGCTTTCACTAGATGAATCACTTTCCATGTTATGTAGGCTCTTTTAGATTTTTTTATGACCTTTGCTTTGGTTCTTCTCTTTTCTTTCTTAAGGTATGGACAATCCGGTTTGTAGTGACCGACTTTGCCACAATTAAAGCAAGGACCTTTGATTTTTCCTTTGTTGTTGTCATCTTGTTTGAACTTGTTTGATTGCTTTCTATAGTTGATCAAGCCTTTGTCAGAATGTTTTGCTCCATTTTCTTTAGATATTTGTTGTATCTTCGCACAAACAGTCCCATTTCCTCATCATCGGAGTCTTCGTCATCACTTGTATCACTATCCTCTAGCTCTTGTCTTGAGGTCTTGGAGCTTGAAGCCTTTAGAGCTATTGACTTCTTCTCTACCTCTTTCTCCATGTTCTTCTCTTTCTTTGCCCTTTTCTCATGCATGTCAAGGCATTTAAGGTGTTGTTCATGTTCCCTCTAGTTTACCAAAGAGAGTGGTAATGTCTAAAGTGTTTAGATCATTCGCTTCCTTTATTGTTGTAACCTTGGGTTGCCATTCCCTGTTCAAACATCTTAAGATTTTGTTAGTAGCAACTGCATTGGAAACAGGTCTATCAAGAGAATTTAAACGATTTTTCAAGTGAACGAATCTCTTCTGCATGTTTTCGATGGATTCACCATCTTCCATGTGGAAAAGTTCGAACTCTTGAGTTAACGTATTGATTCTCGCTAGTTTGACATCATCCGTTCCCTCGTGGGCAACTTGCAATGTGTCCCACATAGCTTTAGCGGATCTACAATGGGAAACGCGATAGTATTCATCAACTCCTAGAGCTGAGATTAGAATGTTTCTCGCTTTCCAATCGTATCCATATCTCTTTTCATCTTCAGCATCCCAAGTATTTTCTGGTTTTGGAACAACTGCACCAGCTGCATTTGTCATGGTGATCTGAAAGGGACCATTGACAATAGCTGTCCAGATGTTCCTATCAATTGCATTGATGTGGACACACATACAATCCTTCCAATAGCCATAGTTTTCACCGTTGAAAACTGGAGCTCTATTGTGAGCCCCTTTAGGGCCGGAAGCCATCTTTCCAATAAGTGTTTCACGTAGCACGGAATTAACCAGAGCTCTTGATGCCACTTGTTAGACGCTGGCCTAAGGATCTAGAGGGGGGTGAATAGATCTCTCAAGAGTTTTTTCCGGAATTATTTCGAACTAAAGCTAAAGCGGTTCTGAATCGACTTGCGTCTATTCCGGACCGATATTGCAAGGGTTGTATATGTGATTAAAACCACAAAATAATTGAGATTAACAATGAAATGATATGTTATCGAATCAATATGTTTCACTATAGAAAATCGATTAACTTCTGATTTGATAAACTTTGATTTGCAATGCAGTAATAATGAAAGAAGCAAAAGCACAAAACACTTGGTGATAATGATCAAATTGATGGTGATTCAATGTGTGATGAATTGTGATGTTTATACAAGTTCTTAATTCACAATTTTAACACTCGAATCGTTGATCAATTTGCAATTATAACCAAATATGAACAGAACGTAAATGAAAAGATAAAAGCGACAAGAACACGATATTTGTTTAGGCAGTTCGTCGATCGTCCTCGCTACGACTACGTCTGCCCCCAATTCCAAACTGAAATTGGGAAATCTTCCATTAATGTTGAAAGCAGTTTATACAAAGAAGATAACAAAGCGATAAACAATAAACCAAATTTGTCGATCCTTTGAATCTTCTTCCCCCTTAATCTTGAGCCAGATCAAGGTCTTCCAAGAGCTTCATTTTGATCCCTTTCTGCATTGTCTTGAATTGCTTGAACACTTGTTCTTCAATCTTCACACTCAGCTGGATCCTTGATGAAGCCTCTTGATAAAAACCCCCAAAATTCACCAATCTTGGAGGACAAAACCCTCAGATTTTATTCACCAAAAACCCCACAAATCTTCACCCACTAGGAATCTTCAATTCCGTTCCATGGACGTTATCGATCTTGAACGCAAACCCTCAACGCAAAAATGATTGTGTGTAGTTGTGTTGGAGTTGTGTCGATGATCGAAGATAAGAAGCCTTTGTGTATCTTTCAGTTGTTGGTGTTGAGAATTGTAATAATGAACCTTAGATAATATATATGATAGCTGATCAGTTGGAGCAAAGCAAATCAGCAATTTTGGCACTTTTGATCAAATAGGTCGACCTCTTGTAGTGCTTAGGTCGACCTAACAGAGCTGAATTAACTTTGGATGAAATTCTTCCCAGTTAGGTCGACCTGTTGAAGGCTTAGGTCGACCAGAATCCTGTTGAAATACGTTTTGGAGACTTTTCTTCAGTTTAGGTCGACCTAGTTGTTGTGTGGGTCGACCTAACAGTAGGCTGTGTAAATTTCTCCAATTTAGGTCGACCTGGGTTGTGAGTAGGTCGACCTGCCTGTTGTTTTTCTGATTCCTTCTTGTTTTACTTGTATTGAGTCGACCTAGATACAGAGTTGGTCGACCTGCTTTGTCTTGTGTGGCCAATACTTGCTTTTCCTTGAGTTCTTCTGCTTGTGCCTTGTTGTTTGTTTGCTTGTGGAGTTTGCCATGGATCAAAAACACCTTTGTGAGTGTGGTCTTGTATTCACACAGGGCACACCTTTCTTGTGTGACCCTCCTTCTTACAATGATGGCATCGAATGCCGAATGCTTCGCCGCTGTAAGACTTCGACTGACTTTTTCCCTTCTTCTTGTCGAACCTACCTTCCTTTCGCAAGAATTTTCCCTTAATGGCCAAACCTTCACCAACAGTCGAAGGTGTTTGCTCCTTTCGTTCATTCAAGTACTTCGAATACAAGGATGATTGAACTTCTTCAAATGTCAGGGACTCCCTTCCATACAGGAGAGTTTCTTTGAAGTGAGCATGTGTTCAAGGCAAAGCGCACAATAGTAATAGTGCTTGATCTTCATCATCGATCTTCACATCAATATTTTCAAGATCAAGAATCAGCTTGTTGAACATATCCAACTGCTCAGCTAACACTTTGTCTTCAATCATCTTGAATGAATACAAAACTTGCTTCAGGTAGAGTCGATTTACCAGCGGTTTGGTCATATACAAACTTTCAAGTTTCACTTATAACCCTGATGCCGTCGTCTCCTTTGATACCTGTCTGAGAACCTTATCACCAAGGCTCAACAAAATTGCGCTGTGTGCTTTCTCGATCATAGTCGTCTTCTCCGCTGCCGTTAATTCAGCATTCATGGTTGTCTCTCCCTTCAACGCTTCCAAGCAACCCTGCTGAACCAGTAGGGCTTTCATCTTCAAGCGACACAGACCGAAATCGCTCACTCCAATGAACTTTTCAATCTCATTCTTTGTTGAAGGCATCTTCTCCACGCTCATCGCACCAATTTGTTGTTAATTCAATGCCAATAACAAAGTATAAAACAAGGAAAGAATAAAGAACAAGGAAGAAGAAGAACACAAGAATTGGTTATAACTGCTATTCTCTTACTTTCTCTTAGAAAACAAGATTATAAGTTTACAAGAATAACAAATAACCTCTCTCACCCTAAATTACGATTTGTTGTGTACAATGATGAGAGACTAGTATGCTATTTATAATAAAACCTAACATACTAACTAATGGGTTTTTTCGATAAGGTTCATTACACAAGCCAACTTAATAAACAAGCTAACTTAACAAATTAGGATTTAAACACTAAAACCTAATTTAACATGCTAACAACCCTAGCATCTTCGACACCAGTATGTGAACAACCTTCGACTTCATGCTTAATCATGTCGAAACAAGAAGCTACCCTTCAACCATACTAGAGTTCGATCCATCACAATATATAATAAACTCAATCTTATTTAACTCGTCGGTTAAATGCCAAAACCGAGGAGAAAAGTGGTGCAATTAATTTTTTTATATTTTATTTGTAAATTAAATGATGCATTCCTTTCGTTTTGATGATAAACGAGGGGTAAATCTAAATTTTATTTTATTTTTTAATTAAAAAGAAAATAATATTTTCCTTCGATTTTAATCAGAAATCGAGGGCTATACATTCATAAAATATTCTAGAATCCATTTATGTCAGACGAGTACATTCATAAACTAACAACGCTCAAGATATTGCCAACACATCAATCCACGAGAAAACTTCTACACCAATAAGAACGCAAATACCACCACTCTATATATTGGATGCTATCTTGTGAAATCCTCTACATCCAATAAGAATGCGTATTCACCACCACAACTTGTCATTAAAGATGGGTATGCAACCTTTATCTTTAGGATGATGAATTGCAAGTGCAAAAAAATTGGATTCAGGTTGGTGTTCTTACATAATATCTTATCTTTTAATTGGAATTAAATTTTATCTTATGTATCTAACTTTTTTTATATTATATCAAAAATTGGACCCGTTCAAAACCGTTCAACTTGAAAAGCAATGAATATGCAACAAAATTTGGATTTGTTCTTCTCCAAGAATACAACTCACGATGATGAATTAGATTGTGAAAAAATTGTACTCGTTTAGTGAAAATTTGTATTTTAATTATATGTAAACTTAATATTTTGTGTAAATAATATAATTTTTTTTCAATATTATCTTTTTCCCTCGATATAAAAATGTTTTTGTTGGAGATCGAACCAAAGACCATTTCAACTATCTCCTCAATTTTTTTATAAATTGAGGTGGTAAAGTGACAAATTTTCATAACACCGTTCGATACCTCACCTCTGTAACCGATGTTAAATTCCTTTAACATCCGAAATTAAATGTGTTTTTTAGTAGTGTTAATATATATTTTTTTTAAAAATATATAGAATAATAAATAAATATTTATTATTAATATATTTTTAATTTTCAAAATACTATTAAAAACATATATTATGATTGAAAAATTTGTCTTTTAAAACAATTTTAAAATTTCTTCAACTAAAAAATATTTATTTTATAAATAAAATAAAACTCTCTAAAATTCACTGCGCTTAAGGGTCCGTTTGGTTGGAGGTAAATGGAGGGGAGGGGAGAGAATTTAATAATAATTTATGTGTTTGGTTCAAATTTTTAGAGGGGGGGGGGGAGGTAGATAGAGCTTTTGCTTCATAATGTTCCGTGGATACATCTACGAAACACTCTTTTCAAACCCTTTGTAGATGTAACTACGGAAGATTTCATGAACTGAATTAATTTGGGATTTTTCCAACTAATTAAGTTGATGACATAATTAAATTATAAATTAATTGAGAAAATTCTAACTTAATTTAGTGTTGCATCTAAGGAAAAAATTAATTTTTTTTTAAAAATGGGTGTTTTCGGAAGTGCATTTACAGAAGTAGCAGGGGACATAATTGAAATTTCGTATAATGTGTGAAAGATCTATGAGATGCATTTAAAAATTCACATTAAACACCTTATGTTGAAGCCAACAATTATTAACTTTAAATTGTTTAGTGCCAGCTTACTTTGCCAGCTTTTATCTAAATAAACAATAATTTAAAATAAAATGATAATAATATTACAAATTATTTATTTATATTTATTTAAATTAACCGATCTAATAAATAAAAAAAGTTTGATGGTTATAGCCTATTTATTTTTGGCTAAGTATATATTTTTAATATAATTGAAAGTTGTATTTTGTAAAGCTATTTGCTACACTTTATCTAGTTCTTGCACCTCTACAAATCCATTGAAATTACAGAATATTTTTCTACATTTAGGATTTTCGAAAGGTGAAATATATTGAGTTATAGATTTTTTGCATAATAAAATATAACATAGTTTTACATATTTAAAAAAAATTAAAGCTGACACTAACTTTTTCCAGAAAGTGCACATTTTAAAAAACTATCCCAACCAACGTTATGGGCCAATATTTATTTTTTTAAAGCTAAATGGATTTTTATGTTCCATTGTTAGCATAAAAATAACCTAGACTCAATATTTGTTATTTAAAAAAATATATATTTTACTCCGAAATCAAGAGATCATACAATTATGCGGATGAGTTTATAATAGTAATTATCACTCTTTTAATAGATTAAAAAACTTAATAAGAAAGAATGGAATTAAAAGGAATGATTACCAACGTTAATAAATTGAATATGTTGCAAAAAGATATATAAAAAGAAAAACTATGAGGTCAAGAAGCTTGTTCTAAGAACTTAATCTATATTAACAGATTTTTATAATCTTATTCAAGTATTATTGAGTGCTATCTTTTAAATCAAATGAGTTTAACATCTTTCATTTTTTAAAATGTAAAAATAAAAATACAAAAATACAAAATTTCAATTTTTGAAATTTCAAAATATTCCATTTTATTTATTTTATTTTCATTTTTGTTGCCACAATTTTCTTAATAAAGATTTGAGATAAAAATGAATTTTGGAATAAAAAAGTTCAAAAGTATATAGTTTTTCCAAAGTTTTTTTATTTTATTTTAAATATTTATTAAGAATCGTAGAAACATAATAAACTTTTGGAAAAATGTGACAGTTATCTGAATTTACTAGAGTTTATGACAAGTAGATTCTTCTTGTATAAGTCACGAATATATAGGTAGGGGATTTTTTTTTCCTTAAAGATAAGTCACGAATATTTTTGGAGTTCAGAGATGTATCTCCGAACACATATTTTTAAGCTATTTTTTAGACTAAATTGAAGAGACTTTTCTATTCAGCCAAAATTTAATCCATAGATTCATCTCCGTATACATAAAAGGTATGTCCGATGATGCATATTCGTATACACCATTTATTCAAAAATTAGTGGATGGTCCGGAAATGCATCTTCGGACACTTTTGTTTCATATCCTCGCGCACAACCCCTTCCCTCTTCCTCCTTCATTTTCTAAAAACTTCTCAAAACAAAACATTTCAGCTCTCGCACATTCAACCTTCTCATCCATTCATTCAACATTTTACCTTTGGAGCTATGCAACATTCAAGCTTATCCTCCTTTCTAGCATCTCAAAATTCACTACTACGAAAAACATCTATCATAACGGTTGAAAAAGGGATACAACCACGTCTGACCAACCGTTGTGAGGTAAAGTGTGATTGTATGTATGATGCTTTTTACCACAGGCATAGTACCGTTGTGATAAATTAAGTAACGCGCTATATATCACAACAGTCAAAGTACACAACTGTTGTGATATAAAGCGAAAGGTCATGGATTCGAAACCCAGTGATTGCATAGTTTATAATATTTTGCGCTCTTTCTATAATAAGGCTGTTATAATAACTGTGATTAAATATTTTATTTTATTTTCCCATATATTACAAACCCGTATTTTTTAACTATATAATTTATACATAATATACAGTACCATGTATACATAAATTTTTTTTAACAATATTAAAAAACATGTATTTTTAGAAAATATCAATTTAAGCAACAAGAATATATTTACAACTATCAAAGATAAATCATACAGTACCACCCCCCTTTCAACTAACACATTGAAAATAAACGTCCAACGTTTACAGACGTCGTCTAAGTCATCGGGAGAGAAAGGTTTCCTTTCGTTAAACATCTACATAAACATGTGAAAAAAAATTGAATATCACATGATTTAAATTAGGCTTAAATGCATTTTTGGTCCTTGTAAGTTAGCGAGTTTTTTTATTTTCGTCCCTGTAAGTTATTTTTTTTGGTTTGAGTCCCTATATTTTACTTTCGCATTCGTTTTAGTCCCTAAAGTCAAAATCCGCAGGAAAATTCGCAGGAAAATCTGCATGAAACCTGCAGATTTTCCTGCGGATTTTAGCTTTAGGGACTAAACCTCAAGCAAAAAGTAAGATATAGGGACTCAAAAAAAACTTACAGGGACGAAAATCAAAAACTCGCTAACTTACAGAGACTAAAAGTGCATTTAAGCCTTTAAATTATAATAGCAAATTACTTTAACATTAATATGTTATTGTAAACATTTCATGACAATATATATACTTGATCCCACGAATCAACAATGCCAGCAGAGACGGCGTTAAACATGTGTTTCATTACATAGTACCCACACTCGTGTCTCTCTGGTTGTTTCCTAGTCAACAAATTTAAACATTTCATGAATATATATAAGTGGTTGTCAGAAGTAATCCACTTATCTTGGACTCACAAAATGCAAGCTTTTTTCTTGAGTTGTTCATCATATAATATCTCTCCACAACACTGTAGATTGAAAATGATTTAAAAATATTACACGCTAAGATAATTACAAATTCAAAGAAAATTAATAAAAGTCTCATAAACATAAAGTCACATAGTAATTATTTGCTTCATCTTAGGTTCAACTGGTTTGTCTAACGAACATAGTGTATTTACCATATTCGTCCGAAGACATATGATAATCAATTGAAAATGATCTTTGATTGAATAATACAAGCATATATAATTAGTATTTGGTAAAACATAAAAATAACTATAATATAGAAACCATAATTTTAAAATTACTTACTTATTAAGGAATGGTGCTAAGTTTACATTCTTTCCCCCCGTTATACGTGATGTTAAGTAATCTTCAATTTTTTTTTTTGAGAATTATTTGTAAATGATACTCTAACTGGATCCAACAATGCATAAGTATCTGATTTATTTAATTCTATACACGTATGGTGAATGTACCTAAATGGTTAAACAAAATACAAAAAACACGTGAGGAATTAGTTCTAAACAAAACAATGAATGTACCATAATGAGATATACTTATGTGCACCAAACTTGAAGTAACCCTACATCCAGCCACAAATTTAAAATGGTCATATCCTTTATATCTTTAGGAAAGATTAAGAAATTCTCTAACATTTCCATCTCTTGATCATGTTCTAGCGCAAGAGAAAACACCGCGTCTTCATTGCGCGTAACGTAACATAACATTTTGGTATATGATCCTTTAGAGGGATTCAATAACCCGTTATGGATCTCGTTACCAGTGGGGGCGACTAAACAACAGCTTTTTGTGCTTGCACTGCGTACAAAATTTCTATCAGGTAATTGATCATCATCATCATCTTCATTCGTACATTGTGGGATGGTTCCACTGATTCTTTATATTATAAAGAATGCAGAAACAAAGGAACCTTCATAGGTTGAGATAACCAACGAATCCTACACAACATGATAAGATATACATTGTTAATTACCAAAGCGGTTTAAATAACACTTAACATATGCATGACAAATCCTACTTTCAATTTTCTCAGCGATTAATCTTGAGGCATCTAAAGTGTAGTATCCATTTGGCCTTTGTCGAGCCTTCTTCCACTTCTCATGTCGTCATGGTGGAAATGGTTCCTGATCACGAATCATGGAGTCTGCATATCCTAGTTGTTGTATTTTTCAGCAATCATTGTTTTCTCAAGTTTCTTGTATCCCTCACGAGACAATCTATGGGGGTATTAGTTTTTAGCCTTGTTCAGCTTTCCTACTTCACTTTTAACATGGTTTAAACATAGGAAAAATATTAACATCCATGGTTGTATCTATAAATTATCAGAAAATACAACTGGTACTAACCTTTAACTTCTCAGAACTACGAGACTTCTTAAACTTTTTCCAAACCTTCTTGTTAAGAAAAGGATATTTCACCCACAAGAGGTCAATATTAGGCTTAGGCTTCGTAATATAGTCACTCGTGAGCCGTGACTTAAAACTCTTCCAAGTCGTACCAGCATAACTGATCCACTTTTTTTCAACTTCGAATCATCACTAAACTCAAATGTCAACTACACATTTATATCAATGAGTATGTATTAGTGTTTATATAAAGTGATATTGAATCAATGAATATTAAAATTAATACTTGAACGTCAGTCCATATGCTTTTTTTCACATCATCTGTTAGATCTTTCAAATCATCTAACAATATGTTGACTTTGCTACATCCAAGGAATGCAACATAGCTCTTAAAAAGCCAAGAATAAAGACCATCAAGAATCGTAAAAACGACACTAAACTCGACCAGAAGTCTGACACCCGACTTGCGGAGTTTTGTTAATTTAGTAATCATTATGGCACCTCTTTGTTTTTTCCCGTTCTCCACCTACAGATTGAGAATCATTTGTACTGGTTTCATTTGTATGTAGCTTCATCGCTACTAGATGAAGAGGAGTCCATCTATCAAGACATAAAACAATCAACATCAAGACCAAAACATCATTCATAATAGCATCATTAACACAGTGGCATCGTCAACAACAATGACATCAACAACAAAAAATACATAAGCAACAATGGAAATTGATGGTATTGTAGATGCATGGGGGAAAACGTTTATGTATTGGAAATTGATGAATAAGTAAAAAAATGTTGTCTGATTCTTTGAGTTCCTCCTCGACAGCTAAACTGAAGGCTAGCCAACAATGAAGAGCACTATGTCGGGCTCCTTCCTCGACGGTACGAAAGCACTGAAGTTGGTTGAAAATGGTGTTGTTTCTTCAAGTTTCAAGATGGTGTTGTACGTTTCGTTAGGGTTAGAATTGTTTTTGTTTGGTTAGGGTTGTAAATGGTGTTGTTTCGTCTGGGGTTGCAATGACGTTGTTTCGTGATGAAAATGAAAATATGGAACTGGAGAGACAAGTTAGCTAGCTATGTTTCCTTAAAGTGAATAAATCATATCACCATGGTTCTTTATTAAAACTGTTGTAATATATGATGAAATTTTATAATAAAAAAAGCTTCAGATTTTAAGCATTTAAAAAATAATGAAAAATATATTAAAATGATGTTTTAAACAATAGTGGTGATATAAGATTTACATCGTGATATTTTTAAAAAAAGCGTCAGGTTTTAAGTAACTAAAAATTAAAAAATAGAAAATATATCACAATAGTTAAATTAAAGAATCGTAGTGATATCACTTTTGTTTTTTAAATAAAATGAAAGGCGCAGGTAAAATACTGAAGAAATCATGAATTAGCAGGCACTGAGAATCAAACTCATGAAACGTATAAGATATCACTAGCTGGTTTGTCTAAATATGCATCTCTGAATTTGCTTTGAACTCTTTTCGAAGATGCATCTCCAGATTTGACTCAATAAAAAATTTGGCTGCTTTTATGAAAGTTCTTGATTTTTCCTGACATGTTGTTTTTCTCTGTCTGTTTGTAACGCATGTGCAATGGCTAAAAACAACACTGTTAAAATTAGACTCGGGCGTGTATCCCAAACTGCGTCGGTACGATGTGAGAGGGCAGCAGTCAGGACCATGATGCCACGAGTTGATGATAACTCGTTTGATGGTTCACAACATCGAGGTTCCCAATAGTCTGATTTTTGTAGTCGCGCATCTCTCATGCATCTACTTCACGGGGCCACGATGATGCAGCAGAACTTGAAGTTCTTGAAGCCCCTGAAGCTTAGGAGGAAGCTGTTCTTGATGCCTATTTAGAGAGTTACCCAAGAGACCTATTTGACACCTTCTTACTTCATATGTATACAGACCATGTTGCTAGGCATGTCTGGCAAGGAGAAGTATGTTTATTTTCTTTTGCAATAATATGTTTTCAACTGATTAAATTGAAATTGATGGTGATATTTTCTTTTTACATGATCGTACGTGTTTGAAATCTATAAACCACGGAAGGAAGATATTGGAGTTGCCACAACCCATTGCTGTTTCATTGATCCGTATATGGAGAATAGTGCGGTCGAGCCATTCAAAGTGTATTTTGACCGTCATAATACCATATGAAGTTTTCTTCTACCCATATGAGGGTCATCGCGAGACGCGTCAACGTCATTTACTAATACTTTGGATGGTTGGCATGTGGGTCATCTCTTATGTATCCTTATTTTTTCGGGTGAGTGATGTGTCATTTTGGCAGATTATTCTGAGACCTCCCTATGAGTCTGCTCCTCCCGGTGTCCTCCACAGAGATCTTGGTGCGATACTGGGTGATTTCGAGAGTCACTTGGTACCAGAGAAGTATCGCATGGTACTAGCTGTCGTACTCTAATTTTGTCCAGGCATTTTCATTTCATCGGATCATATTTGTATTTTGTCAAATTCTTCACACTTTGCATTTTACCTCATTTTGCATTTTTTTAAAATATATAGTTTCTCATTCTTTTGATTGTGAAGAATTTGCCAAAATGCCAACATGATAAGATGAAATGAAAATGTTCAAACAAAATTAGAGTATGACACCAGCTCTTGTACGTTGAGCTTATGCTGACGGCTATATGACATGGTTCTATAGGATGTCACACCCTATCATGATACCAAACGCTCTTGGAAGACCACCTAGGCCAACTAATCAGGAGGTACTTGAGGCTAGAGATGACCACACCGAAAGTGTGTCAGCGGTCTGTCAGCGTATTGTGGAGATGGATAGTGGAGGCATAGAGGCAGAACTCTTTGAGGATGACAATCACCAATAGGCACTCGTTGAGAACATGATTGCCGAGTTACAGAATGCGTGCAATACATGCGGAAGAGGAGATAGAGGATTAGACATACCCTGTAGTTTATGTTTGGATGTATTATTTTTTTTGTATTTTTGGACAAATTTTATGTATGGTCTTAACTTGTTAGATTAATGTATGACTTTTTTCTTTCATTTAACTTTAATATAACTTGATTTTACTTTAATATAAGTTGGCTTTAAGAAATTACAATGTTAGGACAATGGTGTTGCTTTGAAATGATTCAAGGGAGTTTCTAGAAATGCATCTCCGAAATAATCCTCCCCTTGCAATTAAAACGCTTGCAATACTTTTTAAAGGACTTTAGAGAATATTTCGGAGATGCATCTCCGAACCATATTTTTGTTCTAAATAGGGTGGATCTCATAATAGTGTATTTTTGTGTAATTTAGATGCGTCCAAAGATACATATCTAAACGCTTGAAGGACATTATTGAATTCTCATAAGTGTGAGATGCATACATAAGAGTGAAAAGAATATTCCTTTATCTATGGATAAGGTTTTAATACGAGTCTGTCTTATCAGACATGCACTTAGCACTTTATTCATATTTTTGTATCGAACTAAAGTTTTAGGTCTATGCTCTATAACTTATTTATTTCTCTATGTTTTATTTTATTTTTTTTTGAATTTTGCAAACGTGAATATTAACTAGATTTATTTGCAATTTTTAGTTTTTAAAAATACAAAGCCAACAAGTCCAAGGTACTGTTTTCATTTTTTATAGAATAGTTCAAAAAATTTAGATCCACGCTCTTATGTCTCATCTGTAACTTGTTTTGCTCTCTTCCTATTTTGCAAGACAACTTAGACAAGTATGTGCCTTTGCCGCCTCCTACATATAGGTGCTTATTTGACATAATAGTGTATATTTAAGGCATGCAATAATCGTGAAAATAAAGTCTCCATAGTTATAGCCAGAGAATCTATAGGTTACCAGAATAGTCATAGGAGTTGTGGTCTTGAGGAAGATAACTCAGAAAAAAAATAATAAAGGTTGCATTAAAAGCTAAAGAAAAAAGAAACACATAAAAGTTGTTCACTACTTTTTATTTATTGAGAAATACTCTACTTTAGAATGAGTTAGTATTATTATGCAAAACATACACTGATATCCAAAATTTAGTTCCTTTATTTTCATGTGGAACACCATATCTACATTGATAAATTAATTTTTAAAAAAACACTGATAAAGGTTGATGTTTTATTTCTTTTCCTCATCCAATCTTTATTTTGATGCTACAACATTCCTCTAACTTCAGCTATAAATCTATTTTATCTGCCCCTTGTTGCATGCGAAAGGTCGAAGCAATTAGTTCTTCACTTTCAGGGAACAAATACATAGCAAATCATCGCTTTCATCACTAACTATCACACGATTATTTTTGTAGTATTTGCATTAAAGAAACACTTCTTCTCTTTCTATAGACATTCTTTAAAGTTGTTTTTGTACGAATTTTAAAAAGTAATTTCAATAACCATAATAATTTTGAAATATCTCTTAAAATCTTAAGAGACTAAAAAAGAAAATATATTTCAAAATTGCAATCAAAATTGTAAAGCAATTTAGAAGATTAATAGAAGACATCAGAACTACATGTAAGCCGATCGACGGAGGTAATACAATTTCAATATTTTTTTACTATACTTTATTATTGAAATTTAATTTATATTTTATTTTATTTTTGTATTTAAAAAATATTTTATTATATATGCGCAAAGTCGACTCTCACGGGAATTTTATTATGTTTCAAGTGAGATTCAAAAAGTTGACCTCTCTATCATTTTGCTTTTTTAATTTTCACATCTCAACCACCAAATCACCTTTAGATCTAAGTGGATAATGACATCTATTTGGCCATTCCTATACATCTATCTAAAAACTCGTATACAAGTCTCAAAGAGCACAACAATTGATATTTCCTTGTTAACTATTGAATATTAACCATTATTGTAAGTTATAAATATATAGGGAAGTTTCATAAATTTGAGAATATCTCACAATGTGAAAGTAAATTAGAATAAATTAATTAAAATTATAAAGCAATATATATCATTTTAATTTATTAATGTAACTCTTGTTTAGTTCAAAGAGCCCATAACACTTGAAACAACATATGGAAAAGATTGATATTGAGAGTTTAAACTGAGACTCAAACACATCAATTATTTAAACAATTTTCTTTAAGATGAAGTTTATGAATCCTTTTAACATTTGAGCGATGATCACATGATATTAACGTGAAACTTATACGTGTGCGTGTGTGTGGTCTAGTGGTGTAAGTTTAGATCTTGAGAGTGTGCTCCCCTTGAGTCTCAGGTTCAAATCCTGTTAGGCCCAAATTGCATATTAAAAAAAACTTAAAACTTGTACTTTTCGTGATTAGTCAAAACCACTAATTTTGTGAGAAATTCAACGTCGTGTATGATGGTGTTAGGGTGTTTTTAGTGATAGGAGAGGTCAACTCACGCGATATGAAAAGATGTGTCATATGTGTAATGTTGGTTAAGTTATAATCTGTCTTCTACCCCCAAAGGGTCAGATATTTATAGAGGCCTTTGGGTCTAAGGCTTAGGAGCCCCTAATAGGTGGTATCGCTCCCTCTTGACTAGGGATATTGTGCTAACCGCCTATTTTCAACAAAGTCGTGGTATGATTCGTTCTTGTATGGCTAGAGGAGAGATAACAATATTACACATGTCATTTATCTTAAAGGGGAGATCTCATATTCCATAAAGGTAATGCGTAGGCGCTACTTTATGGGGCGAGGACACTGACGTTGCCCCTATTTTAAACTCTCACAAATATAATACTACAAACTTGAATATAATGGTGTATGGCTTTTCGTAAATCAAGTCATTAACTCAAGTTTATGAATAGTGTTGTGCAACAATGCAAACTAGGAAGTCATTCAGAGGTGACTTGCCAATGAAGTCAAAACATAAATTGAAGGTGTTATAGTATGATATGTGTGGTCCTTTTAAAATAAATTCATGAGAGGTAATAATTAATACTTGACTTTCATAGACGAGTATAATACACACATGTAGCTCTATTTAATTGAGAAGAAAAATGGTGTGTTTACAATGTTCAAGAAGTTTAATATACATATTGAAAAATAAAGTGATTGTCACCTAAAGATATTGAGGATGAGTGGTGGAGGTGAACACATTTATATGAAATTTACCCAATTTTGTGAGAAAGAAGGCGTAAAACATGAAGTCATTGTGTTTACCCAGAAAACTGGTAAACAAGCGCTAGTTTCCTTTTTAAAGGTTACTTTGCGGAGTCAACTAGAATACTCCATGACTGATTGCTTTATTTTGTTATGTTATGTGTATCTGATTTGTATTAAATGTAAATAGTGACTTTAACGTAAAAGTAAGCACTGAAATTAAAGGCTTTAAAGTAAATCAAAGCAATAAAAAGAAGGCAGTAAATGTGCACTGAAAGATAAAATGTAATGTAAAATGATTGCATTTAATTAAACTGGTACGCATACATACATTCCAAAGTTGCACTCGTTACTCATTGCGCAGAGATTTGAGTTTACTCGTGTTTATGTAGAAAATGCGGACCCTTAACTATTCCTATGAAACTTGCTTAAATAGAAAAATAAAATAATTACTACTAACGGTCGACTGGCTATCAGTCAACACGTGTCTTCGACATGCAAGATCCTCAATTGTGAGACTTCCACGCGTCCTGTGAGAACTGCCAGAAAAACTGCCTGGAACTGCCTCTTAACTTCAACTGCCTCTCGACCTCCACTTCGATTTCTGCAGCCAAAAACCCTTAAGTCTTCGCATCCTTTTGGTCTGGTCGAACGCTAAAACCTTAGACGATCTTCCTAGTCGAACAGCTTCGACTACTAAACGTTATTTGGTCGAAACGCTTCGACCCAACTGGTAGTGTAGATATTAACTTGAGGCCCAATTACCAATTTAGGGCCTTTTTTACCAAATTGAGGCCCAATTGCCAATTTTGGGCCTTAGTTGCCCATTTATTTAGTAAGTCGAAATCCTAGGGTAACAAATTGCCCCTCCAAGCGACTTCTTTCGACTGACTTTAGGAAAGAGAAAGATGTCGTTTCAGTTCTTTCTTGGGTTTCGACTTTTGTTAATTCCCATTACGCCATGATTACGTTTCATTTTCCCAGGCACTAATTATTACCTAAACGCTAGGTAATGGGCTATTAACTGCTCCCAGCTTGCTTGTGTCAGTTTTCAAGATATTTAATACGATTTTTGGTCTTCTAACTTCCTTCCCCCACGTTTGTCTTGCTGAAGTAACTACACATTCTCTATATATAGCCTCATTCCTTCCATTTCTTTTTTACATCTCCTTACGTACAACAGTTTAAACTCTTTCATCTTTTCAATCTTTTCAAACCATGGCGCAACCGTTAACAAATGCCAACATAAGATCCTGCATTAAGAAAGAATTTAAGCTTTCTGCAGAAGAGTTTGATTCGAATCATATCAATGCTCGTGCCCTCTATGCTAGCCAGGGGCTTGCATTTTATCCTGAAATTCTAGATGGAAACATATATCCCTGCATGCTGATTGAGTTCTGGAGATTTGCATCTTTGCGGATAGATCCAGAAGGGAAGATTACTATAACCTCCACCATTTGAGGGGCTCATGTCATCATCACTCCCTCAACAATCTCTGATTTGTTGAAATGCAGCAATACCGGTGCAACGTTTGTTGACAACACCTTCGACATGAACACTTCTGATATGTTAAGGGATCTCATGGACAATGACCCTTTTTGTGCCAGAGTTATCAAAAATTGGCACCAACTTTTGGTAGGCAACTTTCGTCCGCGCAACCATAATAAAAATAAAATTATGGTGGAAGACTTGGAGTTCATTTCTTGTGCTCTTCAGGGGAAGAAAATCAACTTTCCTCTTTTGATTTTTAAACAACTCGTGGAAGCGGTCTCTTCGACGGCCTCTCGTCAGGGAATGGTGACTTGTCTTCCTTATGGAAGATTCTTGTCTTACCTATTTCTCAAGCAAGGTGTAGTGAGGAAAATGCGCAGGGCCGGGCGCATAGAGATGTTCGAAGCCGAAAGTCTGCCTCTACTATCTTTGGAGGACATCGACCAAAGAGTTCACTAATATTGGATATTTTAGTGACTTTAGGGTTTGCCAGTTTTTTTTTTGTAATGACTGCGCCTTTTATGAAGGCACTTTTTGTAATGACTGGCCAAGACTTTTAGCCATTTTAATATAATCTCTTAGTTCTTTATTCTCTTATTCGAATTTCTTGAAGTATAGGTTTATATTTTTTCAAATATTTACCATTTATCCTCAAGATTCGACCATCTAAATTTAGTTCTTCAATTTCATATGCATTGTTTGAAAACATCTGCAAAATTTTAAACGGTCCTTCCAAACTTGGGGACCATTTACCCAATAACTTATTCCTTTGATCCATGGGTAGAATAACCTTCCATACATAGTCACCTACCATGAATGTCTTCTCCTTGACTTTCTTGTTGTAAGCCTTCGCCACTTTTTCCTTTTGTCTTATTAATCTATCCAACGCTATTAGCCTCTCTTCGTCTAATTCGACTAACTCATGTAACATCATATTCCAGTATTCGTCAGACGACAGACTGTTTTGTCGTTGAATTCTTGTTGACTGTAGGTGAATTTCTGCAGGCAACACAGCATCATGCCCAAATGTCAAACGAAATGGAGTAGTTTTTACTGCTTCCTTTGGTGATGTTCGACAAGCCCAAAGGATTTGGTCGAGCGTTTGATGCCAATTTCTTGGCTTTTTTCCCACATGCTTCTTTATTAAATTTATGATAACTTTATTAGCAGCTTCGACCTGACCATTTGCCTGGGCATAATATGGAGTAGATGTTAGCAATTTAAACCCTGTTTCTACTGCAAAAGCTTGCATTTTTTGACCAACAAAAATTGATCCTTGATCAGTAGTAATAGTTTCTGGGATCCCATATCTGTAGATAATGTGTTTTTGTATGAAACTAATCACTGCTTCTTGATCAGCATTAACTAGTGGGATTGCCTCTATCCATTTAGTAAAATAATCTATTCCTACTAAAATGAATCTTTGTTGCTTAGAAGACGCAGGTTTGATTTCTCCTATTAAATCCAAAGCCCATCCTCTAAAAGGCCAAGGTTTGATAATCGCATGCAATTCACTGGCTGGAACATGTTGAATACCTGAAAATTTCTGGCACTCTTGGCATCCTCTTGCATATTCAATACAGTCTTTCAGCATTGTCGGCCAATATAAACCTTGTCTAAACAACAACCATTTCATCTTGTGACCTGATTGATGAGCTCCACAAACACCACTATGAACCTCTGACACAGCCAAATATGCTTCAGCTTCACTTAAGCATTTCAACAACACACCCTCAGCTGTTTTCTTGTATAAATCATTTCCTAATATCACATAGTTTAGAGCTCTATATTTAATCTTTCGATCAGTTCCTCCGACTGGATTATTTAGGTATTGGACCAATGGGTTCCTCCAATCAACATCAGTCATATTGTCGATGACAAAAATTTCCAAGGCATACAGATTTTTAACTTCAACATCATCATCTACCCCCTCGAATTTTGACGTCGACAATTGACCCAATTTGTCTAATACTTCATGAGTTTCTTTATTCTTGATCTCGACCATATCTTCCAACTTGTCTTTAGAAACTCTATACCCAGAAGCAATTTGTGCCAATTCATTGGCAATGTAATTGTTGGATCTTGGTACATGCAAGATCTCAACATGTTCGAAGCTTTCTAATAAGCGTATCACGATTGCATAATACATTATTAGATTTTCTTTAATGCACTTATACTCTTTTTTGATTTGTCGAATCACTAGTTCAGAATCACCTCGAATCTCAACCCGGGTTGCCCCCAAATCTATTAGGGCTTTCAAACCAGTAATCAAGGCTTCATATTCGACTTCATTATTAGAGCATACTTCTTTCATTTTGTAATGGAACTTAGTTGGAAGTCCCTTAGGGGAAATAATTAGGACTCCAATGCCTGACCCATTTTTGTGACTAGAACCATCAAAAAACAATTTCTAGTTAGTTTGCTCGACTTGATTTACAGACAATTCGACTAACCCATGGTCGACTATAAAATCAGCCACAACTTGTCCTTTCATAGCTTTTAAAGGGACATATGTCAAGGAAAATTCAGTTAGCGCTAAGGCCCACTTACCAATTCGACTATGCAAAATTGGTTTAGACAACATATGTTTAATGATATCAAAATGAGAAGACACATACACATCAACAGGCTTTATATATTGCTTAAGTTTGTTACATGAAAAATATAAGCACAAGCATAATTTTTCAATATCATTATACCTAGTCTCAGCATCTATTAAGGTTCGACTTAGATAATATATAGCTCTTTCGACGCCATTATCATCTTCTTGGGCCAACATACTTATAATTGTCGAGCTTGATGCAGCTATGTATAACTTCATACTTTTTGTCCTATTGGGGGGTAACAAAATAGGAGGCTTAGTTAAATAAGCTTTTATTTGGTCGAATGCCTGTTGATGTTCTTGTTCCCATTTGAATTGATCTTGGTTCTTGAGTTTCACAAGTGGTGAAAATATCTTCGTCTTGCACTTAGATTTGAGATAAATCTCCTCAAGAAATTAATCTTCCCCAACAATGACTGGAGTTGTTTCTTTGTTTCTGGCGCTTTTAGCTCCAAGATCGCTTTCGTCTTATTTTGATTTATTTCAATGCCTTTCTTGTGAACCACGAAACCCAGGAAATCCCCTGCATGTACACCAAAAGCACATTTTAAAGGATTCATTTTGAGTCCATATTTCCTCATTCGTTCAAAAGATTGTCGAAGATGGTCTAAGTGACCATTTTCGGAGTTAGATTTTATTACAATATCATCAATATAAACCTGCATAAATTTGTCAATAAAATCATGAAACATGGAATTCATGGCTCGCTGGTATGTAGCGCCAGCATTTTTTAAACCAAAAGGCATTACTACCCATTCATAAGTTCCCAAAGCACCTGGGCATCGAAACGCCGTCTTGGGTACATCTTCGTCAGCTATAAAAATTTGGTTATAACCTGAATATCCATCCAATAAACTGAGATATTCAAATCCGGCTGCAGAGTCGACTAACATTTCAGCAACTGGCATGGGATATTCATCTTTAGGAGTAGCCTTATTTAAATCTCTGAAATCTATGCATACACGAAGGCTACCATTTTTCTTTATGACAGGCACTATATTAGCTAACCATTCGACATACCTCGCAGTTCGAATAAACTTGCTTTTCAGCAATCTTTCAATTTCTATTTTGATTTTTTCCATAACCTCTGGCGCAAATCTTCTAGGAAGCTGCTTGATAGGTTTCTTCCCTGGGTATAGTGGTAGTCGATGTTCCACCACATGTCGACTTAAACCAGGCATTTCATTGTAATCCCATGCAAAACAATCTTTGTATTCTTTCAAAAGTCGAATCAACTTGGTCTTTAGGTCACTTGTAAGCCTTGTGCTTACATAAGTAGGCCTTTTAATGACTCCATCACCTAAGTCAATTTCCTCAAGAGGATCTTGAGCTTGCAACCTTTTTACCGATCCTGATGGATCCATTTCGAAACCTAAAGGTTCGTCATCATATATCTCGTCAAGTCGTTCGACTTGATGATCGACTTCTTGATCGTTTTCATTTTTTACTATCATGGCCTCAATCGTCATATTTTTCTCTAGTTCGGCTTCTAAAGCCGCTTTTTCTTTGTTTTCGGCCAAATAGGCCGTTATTCGAGCCAGGTATTCTGACTCAGTGGTCATCGTCTTTGATTGTTGTCCTCTGCTCTGGAGGACTTTCATGGTTCAATGGTTCATTAGGATCTTCTTTATTCCAAATGAAACCATAATTTGGGTCTAAGTTCAGATACTTAGACACACTTTCATCAGAAGGATATACATCTTCTGCTTTGTAGCAAGGAGCTACATTTGCCAAATGCTGGTCGAAGTGTCTGCGACCACTTTCAGTTTTGTAATAACTTTGGTCAGCTTCAATATTCTCCACTATACCATCTGACCTCCAAATGGCCACCCGCTGATGTAAGGTGGAAGGAACTGCCCCAATACCATGGATCCATTCTCGACCCAACAGCAGTTTAAAATTTGCCTGCGATGCAATCACCATGAAGACGGTTGACCTGACAGACGAACCAACAGCTAGTTTTACTTGAATTACTCCAAGTATTCCACTTGTCTTACCCTCATAATTAGACAGTACCATATTATGGGGTCTTAAGTCTTTATCCGATTTTCCCACTTTCTGAAGTGAAGAATAAGGCATTAAGTTTACAGCAGCCCCACCATTGACAAACACTTTGTTTATTGGAACACCATCCACTTTCGCCCTTATGAATAAAGGCTTCAAATGATACATCATCCCTCGACCTGGCCTCTCAAACACAGCCTTTTGCTCTTCTACCACTCCTTTTCCCATCACATAGTAACAAACAGGTGTTTCTTCCACATTCTCGTCAGGAAGAAAATCATCTTCATTCTCAGATACCTCAGAGATTCTGTCGAACTCAGCCGGGAGTACAGAAACAATCCCACAGTCGATTAGCAATTCATCTGACTCTATGTCAAAGTTATCATCGACTTCTTCGTCTGACAATGGAGAATACTCAGGCTCTTTTTCTGTATTGGGGATCGAAGCATCGTCGTCGACCAATTCTTTGATCAATTTCTTTCCTAGGATCATCCCAGCGGCTAATCTTTCATTTGCTATTTTAGCCTGCTCCTCAGTCAACTTCCTATGAAAGGGTTTTGACTGATAGTGAGAAAATCCTGCCTGCACCATTTTTGAACCCTCTTATCCATTCTTGTGGCTTCTTTGGTAACGCCTCCATTGCGTTCGAGTCATGGGGTTCTTTCCTTTGTAGTTTGGAGATATGTAATCTTTTCTTTTAGATCCACTATCAGTCCAAGAACCTTCAGCATTGGTTCCATCGCCTTGAATCTGCCATTCTGGACGTTTAGCTCTGAAGTTAATGGGTTTCACCCATTTGTCTTCAGGGACATCCGTCTTGGGACGGAAAGTCCTTGTTTTTTCAAACATCTTCCTGTATTCTCCAGCCTTTCGGCCACTGTTTTCTCCTGTATACATGAATTGACGATTCTTGCCTCGACGAGGGTCGAACCTCACTTTGTTTGCAGCATCGACATTGAAAACAACATCACACCTTGGGCATAATCCAACTTGAGAGTTGTTATTGTGGCATCTCTCAAGGAATTTCAAAAGACTCTCTTTTGGTTCAGGATAAACCATGTTCAAAACTTTGCCATCAGTAGCGCCGTCTTGCTTTCTAACGAAATCATCAGTAGTATCGACCATCATCACATCAGCAAGCTCAGTATAATGAGCCTCTTCGACTTGCAAAGGATCAGTATCAACTTGCATTGATGACTTTGGCTTTTCTCCAAACTGTAACCTTCCTTCTTTCAAAGCTTTTTGCACTAAATCCCTGAAAAGGACACATTGAGAAGTTTTATGACCCAAGAAATTATGAAATTTACAAAATCCTCTTTTTTTCTTTTGTTCAAGAGGAGGATTTTTAAGTCCCGGGGGTACTATGATTTGCCCATCAGAAACCAGCAAATCAAATATTTCGTCACATTTTGTTATATCAAATGAATACGTTTTACTAGAAAATTTTTCATTCTTACTTTCAACCAGATTTTTATCTTTTGAAGGTTTAAGCAATTTACAGATATATGGTGGCCCTGGCTTTAATTCAGCCACGTTGACCTCTCCCTCTTCGTATTCACTGTCGCTATTAGAGTCGAACTCACTTGTAATAACATAAGCTATTTTTTCTTTCTTATGATATTTACTAGCTCTGGCTTTTTCAGCTTTTAGCCTTTCGACCTGGCGTACTCTATCTTCCAGTTGTGCCATGTCTCTCAAATGTTGGGTGTCTAATTTCTTCCTTATGGAATAATCTAACCCACCTGCAGCCATTTCGACTAACTCATGTTCAGGAATTTGTGTAAAACATCTAGCTTTCAGTAACCTAAAACGGTTTAGATAGTTATCGACTGGTTCTGTACCCTTTCGCCTAACTTCAGCCAATTCTTTCAAGCTAATTTTCGACTGTCCCATATAAAATTGTTCATGAAACAATCGTTCTAATTGGTTCCATGAGAACAAAGATTGGGGAGATAAGGTCGTGAACCAAGTAAATGTATTTTTCGTTAAAGAACTTGGAAAATACTTTATCTTTAGATTTTCATTGTTTGCTATTTCTCCAGCCTCTGTCTGGAACCTAGCAATATGTTCGACCGTCGACTCGCCAGTCTCACCAGCAAATTTGGTGAATTTTGGGACTTTCCACCCCCTAGGAAATTCTGTCTGCCTTACATATTCTGACAGCGGGGAAACGAAATTTGGTCTATGCAAACCTACATTTATTCCATTCTGAACTAAAATTTGTTCAACTACATTAGAGATATTATTGTGTCCAATATTGACATCTTGCTGGATGTTCCTAAGAACCTGGTCAGCATCTTGATGCCTTTGTACTATTCTAGGGATCTCTGGCTCAATTTGATCTCCTTGTCCTATAGGTTCGACCCCTCTCACATACCCTTGAGTAGTCGAAAGGTTTGGTTGTGGGGGCGCTCCAAAGAAATCTGCAATTCTGGCCATTTGTCCCGCCAATATTTCATAACTTTGATTTGTGTTATTAATCATGGGAGTAAAAACAGTTCCCATTTGTTGAGTAAGGGCATTCACCATTTCATGATTACTTTCATCCATTTGTTGTCGAATTGACAACATTGACGTAGTACTTAAAGATGGCAAAACCTGGTGATTATATCCTATGCCTATAGGTCAACCCCCTGGATTTGATGTGCTTGTAGCCATCATGCTGTCAGAATATAATGAAGGATTTGTATGCAAACCTTGCATCATAGACGTGGGCATTCCAAACTGAGGGTTAAAACCTGGTGGAGACATCATTCCATGAAACGGCGGTCGTAATGGATTCAACGGTGACCGTACATTCGTTGGTGATGATACCATTATTGCTGTCGTCGATCCACCAGTATTTGTTGTTCTAACTGGGGACGAATCTGCGGCATTTTGTGGTGTTCCTCCGTTCAGAACACCTCCTTGATTTCCAGAAAGATCAGAATTATTTGTATTAACTTCAGCCATGTTAGTTAATTTCCGACCACTTCTTAATATCATTCATAACTAAAGAAAAATAAAGAACAATCGACGGGTCCCACTGGGCGTGCCAATTTGTTTACCCAGAAAACTGGTAAACAAGCGCTAGTTTCCTTTTTAAAGGTTACTTTGCGGAGTCAACTAGAATACTCCAGGACTGATTGCTTTATTTTGTTATGTTATGTGTATCTGATTTGTATTAAATGTAAATAGTGACTTTAACGTAAAAGTAAGCACTGAAATTAAAGGCTTTAAAGTAAATCAAAACAATAAAAAAGAAGGCAGTAAATGTGCACTGAAAGATAAAATGTAATGTAAAATGATTGCATTTAATTAAACTGGTACGCATACATACATTCCAAAGTTGCACTCGTTACTCATTGCGCAGAGATTTGAGTTTACTCATGTTTATGTAGAAAATGCGGACCCTTAACTATTCCTATGAAACTTGCTTAAATAGAAAAATAAAATAACTACTACTAACGGTCGACTGGCTATTAGTCAACACGTGTCTTCGACATGCAAGATCCTCAATTGTGAGACTTCCACGCGTCCTGTGAGAACTGCCAGAAAAACTGCCTGGAACTGCCTCTTAACTTCTACTGCCTCTCGACCTCCACTTCGATTTCTGCAGCCAAAAACCCTTAAGTCTTCGCATCCTTTTGGTCTGGTCGAACGCTAAAACCTCAGACGATCTTCCTAGTCGAACAGCTTCGACTACTAAACGTTATTTGGTCGAAACGCTTCGACCCAACTGGTAGTGTAGATATTAACTTGAGGCCCAATTACCAATTTAGGGCTTTTTTTACCAAATTGAGGCCCAATTGCCAATTTTTGGCCTTAGTTGCCCATTTATTTAGTAAGTCGAAATCCTAGGGTAACACATTGTACCATATATACACCACAACATAATCGCATAACACAAATAAATAATAGACAAAATATTCATTTTTGTCCCTTAACTATACCTTTAGGTGTAAATTGATTCTTTAATTTTTTTCCGTGTCACTTTGATACCTTAACTTCTAAAATGTTCCATTTTAGTCTTTATGGTCTAATTAGAGACAGATTTAGCGACCGATTTCAAAGTTTTTTCGTCGCTAATTAGATAAAAATGATTAAAATGAAATATTTTGAAAGTTAAAGGACCAAGGTGGCAAAAAAAGTTATTAGACCAATTTGAACCTAAAGATATAGTTATAGGACTATTAAAATATCCAAGAATTGAACCAACTCTCTGAATAGAATTGAACTTAAGTTAAAATAATCGAACGATTATATTTAGTTAGTGAACCAAATTATAATGCACAAACAGTTTTAGAATCAAATTAAACTGAAACTGAATCCAAACTGAATTAAAATTGAAATTGAAAAATACTTAAAAACAAGTTTTTTTTTATAAAAAAATTTGAAAAATAATTTAATAGTTCGATTTTTTAATAAACGGTTCAGTTTAAAAAATATTGCCTTCTAACGGTTCGGAATTTTGAAATGGTATACTAAATCAATGATTTTAGTTCGGTTCAATTATTAGTACATTGAAACACTTTAGTTCGAATCAATTTTTACTATAGTTTAATTCGGTTCGGTTCAATTTTCTCAGAAACTACAACCCTTACTACTGGTCAAATTATAAATAATCTCATTCTTCTTCCTTTTTATATTATCAATTTTAATTTATTCAAACAATAATTACATAAATTTACAATAATTAATTACAAATACAAAGAAAATCATACATACTAAGAAATTAATTACTATATTATCGAAGTGTAAAACATTTATTTTATACACATCAAAAACATTGATTTGACCCGATTTAAGCTGTAAAATTCCTCTTTAGAACTTCAATCATGCTTCAAGATTTGGGTACTACTATTACAGTCCTCCTTTTCCGCAAAAGGAATAAGATTGAGTTGCACAACGGAATCATCTTCGGGGCCATCTCTTGTTTCGATGTACATACAACAACAGAACTCTAAGGAAGCAAAAAAGGTAGCTGCGACACTTTGACATAGCCACGCTGCCACTCCAACACCGTCATGCTTTTTGCATGTGCTTATTCTTCTACCTTTGGAAAAGCATGTCTTGGTGCAACTCATCTTAGACCAAGGAATTTTAGCGAGGTTGATTGATTGAGCTATGAGGTTATAGTTATTTGATTAATTTTCTGTTTGTAGTAAGTAGTGACTAATAAGATTCTTAAGACCTAATCCACAAGTTTAGAATGAATGAGTATCGATGCTGCGAGTTTAAAGGGGTTTGAAAAATGAAATTCTTTGCTTTGTCTCTAGTTTTGGGCATGGGAAAGATGCTAATTATTGGCTCAATTTTGAAAATAAAATAATCATATTTTATTAATAATCAATTATATCCTATACATGTTTGAAACGTACTGCACAGTTGATAGCACCAAGCCACCAACTATAATTAATTAAGGATTTAATATGGAGGTTTTGTCTCTGTTTATGGCACTTAGCTAAATACCAAACTACAGTTCTATATTTTTAAGAAATGTTTTATGACTTAATTTTTTTACTGTATGTGTAATTGATACTACATTAACTAAATTGTTTTATGCTTAAGGATTTAATATATATATATATATATATATATATATATATATATATATATATATATATATATATATATATATATATATATATATATATATATATATATATATATATATATATATATATATATATATAATGAGTAAGAGCCATTTTGATCATTTATAAAAATTATATAATTCAAATTAATTCTTTATAAAAAAAAATTAATTTAATTCTTTATAAAATTTAACCAGATTATATTAGTCTTTATGTTAATATTTTTTTAAATCATTTTTTTACTTTTAAACCGTGATTGAACTGCCACGTTAGATTTCATTTTTTATTTTTTAAATACTAAATTGATTTTTATTTTTAATTTATTTTTTAAAAACAATTCAGATTTAAAAATATATAAAAAGTTCAAAATTTGTTCTTAAAAGGAATCAAACCAAGAACCTTTAAGCCACATCATATGCTTTTACCACTAGACCAGTATACATCTAAACTTCTTTTTTATTTTCTCTCACTAATACTTTAGCCTTAGTGTCTTTGTGAGAAAAGCTTTTATTGAGTGAGAATTAAAATGTAATTCTAGAGGGGTAGAATTTTAAGTTCACCAAGTGTTAGAATCCAAATTGTACATATTTTGTTCATAACTTTTGTGGTATTCTTTAACTCTTTTCTTAAAGTTTATATTAAAGGGTTAATACTACTTTACCCCCCTGCCATATAGGGAAGATTCGGTTTACCCCCCTCTAAAAAAAAAATTATTGGACAAACCTTGCAAAATAAAGATTCCATCAAATTTGACCCTGATCAATTTTTTTGACCAAGATTCTTAGAATCTTGCCTACATGGCATTTTTGGTAGTGCTGACTGTACAGCACAGGCACAGTCAGCACTGCCACGTGGAATTTAATTTTTTTTTAAAATTTTTTTATTGATTTTTTTTTTAAAAAAAATTTATTTATTTTTTTAAAAAAATTTTAATATTTTTTTTTACGTTTTTAAAAAATATTTGACAGTACCTGTGGATTTACATACGAATTTGACAATACCCGCGGATTTACCTACGGATTTAAAAATACCTGCGGATTCACCTACGGATTTGACAATACCTGCGGATTTACCTACAAATTTGACAATACCTGGGGATTTACCTTTAAAAATACCTGCGAATTTGACAATACCTGCGGATTTACCTACGAATTTACCTGCGGATTTACCTACGAATTTGACAATACCTGCGGATTTACCTACGGATTTAAAAATACCTGCGAATTTACCTACGGATTTAAAAATACCTACGGATTTAAAAATACATGCGGATTTACCTGCGAATTTGACAATACGTGCGGATTTACCTACGAATTTGACAATACCTGCGGATTTAAAAATACCTGCGAATTTACCTACGGATTTAAAAATACCTGCGGATTTACCTACGTATCTAAAAATACATGCGGATTTACCTGCGAATTTGACAATACCTGCGTATTTACCTACGGATTTGACAATACCTGCGGATTTACCTACGGATTTGAAAATACCTGCGAATTTATATATAATAAAAATAAATTTTAAATAATAATTTAAAAAATATTAAATTTTAAAAATTGGAAAAATATTTTTTAACGTAAAAAAAATATTAAATTTTTTTTAAAGAAATAATAAAAAAAATCAACAAAAAATTATAAAAAAAAAATTTAAAAAAAATCAATAAAATTTTTTTAAAAAAAAAAATTTAAATTCCACGTGGCAATGCTGACTGTGCGTGTGTTGTACAGTCAGCACTGCCAAAAATGCCATGTAGTCAAGATTCTAAGAATCTTGGCCAAAAAAATTGATCAGGGTCAAATTTGATGGAATCTATATTTTGCAAGGTTTGTCCAATAATTTTTTTTTTTAGAGGGGGGTAAACCGAATCTCGCCTATATGACAGGGGGGTAAAGTAGTATTAACCCTATATTAAATTATGCATTATACTCTCGTAAATAAATAAAATTGAGTTTTTATTGTAAATATTAATGACTTTTCTTTGCTTTTTATAGGTTTTTATACTTTTGGCAAGATTGGAATGAAAAGTGTAGAAAGAATTGGTTTGGAGTCAAAAACAAGAATTGGAAAATCAACATGTTCGCTTAGCGGCCTCCAAGCGCATTTACTTGGCCTATTTCCCGAAGCGAGACATATTTTGGTGCTCGCTTAGCTAGCCAATCTCGCTAAGCGAGGTCTGTGCACTTTTTAGATATTTTGGTAGTCCGCTTAGCAAACCAATCTCGCTAAGCGAGATTGCTTTTTGGGCACTTGTAAAATTAAGCACTTTGGAGATATTTATATGTGATCTTATCCTTTTATGTTACTTGACCAACCACACAAGTCTAGGGCAAGAAGAAGAGAGAAAAAAACAAGTTTAAAGAAATTACTCATGATTTTCCAAGCATCTTTTTTCATCTTCTTTGAGTTTTGATGCTAGTGAATCTTGTTTTGTTACTTGTTGCTGAAGCTTCCATGGCTATGGAGAGCTAAACTCCTTTTGTGTCAATATTAGAGGTAGTTAACTTATATAATATGTATTTCTTTTGATCTTTTGTTGTATGAACTTGGTTAATGATTAATATATGGTGAATATCTTGTTATTCATGTTCTATTTGTTGTTTTGAATCACTATTGAGAGATATGTTTCAAATCTTGACCTAAAAGATATTCATCAATCAATAAACAAACTCTAGAGATAGATTTGTGAGTTGATAACTACATGTATCAAGCTTTAAAGATTATTATGTTGATTGTTGGCATGAGAGATCATTTAATGGTTAATATGATAATATTCATGATATTGCTTTAGAGATAAACGGTATCAAGAGGATACGTGGTTATATTAATCATTAATAAGTTCATACGCATGATTAATCGAGTATAGACGAAACAAGTTAACGAAAACTAATCTTGACAGGTTCTCTCGAATCTTTTAAAACCCTATCTTAACATCTTTGTTCACTTTTCATGCAAGCTATACTTTATGTCACCAAATCCTTTCACAATCTTTCTCTCAAAACATATATCACTGTAGTACGGCGGTAATATCGCACTAATCCCCGTGGAAACGATAAAGGAAATACTTACCCTTTTAACACCAAGAAACCTTTGTTTATATCTTGGTTAAACATAATATCTATTTAGGGATTTTTATTTGGGTTAGAAGCTAAACTAATAAAAGCTTTTGTCTAGGGGATTATGTGGTTTAGTCTCTCTAGGTTCGAGATTAGTCCATGGTAAAATCTCTCAAGGTTCTTGGTAAGCACGTAGTAAAACCAAGATTAAGTTAAAGCTTAGCCCGTGGTAAAAGCTCTTGCATAAGGTTTGAGATTAGCCCTGTATTAATATCTCACGAGTTATTGATTAGCTCGTGTAAAACCAAGGTTTAAAGTTCGCGAGCTCAACCCGTGATAAAAGCTTGCAAGGTTTAAGAACTTGAAGACTAACTGCTCCCATATTCTTGTTTGTGGAAAGAAGACTAACCACCTCAATCTACCTGGTGGAAATGAGACCAGCCGTTTCAATCTACCGTTTGAAAGAAAAGACTCAAACTTCTAGATTTTGAAATCTTGTATTACTTGGTCGGAGGTCAAACATCATTTCTTGTATAAGGGGATTCGTGAGTACATCCTATTAAAAGCTCCCAAGTTTATTAGAAACTATCAAGATCAATTATTGGTGAGAGGAGTAAGTCCTTTTGTTTTGACCGAACATCTATGATTCTCGGTGTTCTTCTTTTCCATGTCCTTTTAATTTTCGCAATTTATATTCTGCATTTTACTTCTGCTGCTAAGTATTTAAAAATGTTTTTAAACTTTGATTTTATTCTACAAAATTTTTCAAAACAAGTTTTTCTGAGCACACAATTCACTCCCCTTTGTTGTGTAAAGTCACATGTCTAATAATTTTGATGTGTTTGGTTCTTCTAAAATATAATTGGTTCTGCCTCGAGAGTTGATTATACTTGAAGCTAGAATTTGTAACTTCTATGTTTAAATGTGATTTTTTGCATTATAATTTATTATTCAACTCACTTTTACACAAATATATTCAAACATAAATCAATAATGTTAAGCCCAATTTTGTTAATACCGATTCTATCAAATTAAAATCAATTATGTCAATAGCCAATCCAAATCCACATTAAACGTATTCTGAATCTTGTTGTGAATTACGATAAAATTCAATATCAATTTGTGAGGAAAAAAATAGTAGCAACAAAAATAAATGATCTACAATAATAATAATTCGTACATAGATAATATAACAGAATAAGGCGAGAAAAAGACAAAGGTTTGCTTACCCAGTTCGATCAAACGATCTACTTTGGGGGAGGGAGCAACTCTCAAATTCACTATACTCAAAAAGTTGTTACAAGAGACTACAGATGAGTTACAAGAAAATAGTCTTCATAGTTTCCAAAGAACAAACACTATTTTATACCCAAGGGTTTCTCAACCTCTCCAACTCTTAATATAAGAATCACTCAAATCCAATGTGTTTAGAAGTATCTCTCAATCCCCTTAGATAACTCCAAAGATTTTCCAAAAATCTTTGTCTTTCTAAGTTTTCCCTTGGAATTCCCTAAACCCTTATTTCTCCTTTTACTCTAAAGTTCTAAAATTGTTGCACAATAATAACAAAAGAGATACATATTTATAATTGCTAAAATCCAACAAACCCAAAACATATCTCATTACTGGTTAGAATAAAAGATATTATTATAATCTTATAATATCTCTCAAATACTATAAATATCTTATAATGTCTCTTAAAATATTATAAATATATATATCTTAAATTATTTATTAGAATATTATAAATATATATATATATATATATATATATATATATATTATAATATCTTTTAGAATATTATAAATATCTTATAATATATTTTTATATTAATTTACATGATCTCCTAATTAATATAAAATATTTTAACATTAATGAATAAATCAATGAACCAATCTGACCAAGTTCGATACCCGTGAATCGCTTGGATCAGACTGCTTTTCGACTTTTTAATTTTTGAAAATCTCAAAACATGTTTTCTTTCTCTTCATCAATCATCAACAAAGGTATTAAGGCATACTTCAACAATCTCCACCTTGACTTTAAACCGTGTTGATGTCAATTTAACCATCACCAACTTTACTGCTCTCTACCATGTTGAAACTCTAATCAATAATCTTAATCAAATCCAAGTCACACTTGAATCTTGATCTCGCCACTTACATCCACTTGTTTCCAATTACCCTTTTTGCCTAGGTAATTGAACAAGGTCATAAGTATGATTTTTCAACCACCCTTGATTCCACATGTTTTCAAATGTCTTCCTGAAGTTTTTTTTTTTTTTTGTATTTTGCAGACCTTCAACCACATTCAAAAAGTAATATCCAAGGCTAGCATAACAGACCATTTGAGATGCTACGATAAACCTCCTTACCTTATCATGAGTCAAATGATAATCAAATATCTCTATAACCGTTCTCTTATTACTGCTAGCATCCATAGTAGGAAACTCCACCTAAAACTGAGTTTTCTCCATTATAGTTTTTGACAGGTTTCTCCCTTGGTTTTTACTATTTTTCCTCTGAAGAAATTCTCTATCAACCAAGTAAGTTGTTTTAACCTCAACTCTTCCCCAAAAACTCAACAACTCAATGGTAACAAGCACTTTTATCCCTTGATTTATGCAAAATTCATTATACTTCTCTTAAACTTTCACAAGGCACTCATAACGCCTTAAAATTAAGTCTCATAGTTCTTCCTTGTCATGAAGCCTCCACTAGTTAACGATGAATGAATAACAACATTTGAACCTTCTAAAATATACATACCACATATTTTAGACCCTTTAGCAATAATCAATTCATCACGCGTAATCTTCAACACTTCATGTTCAACTCTAGTACAATAGCCTAGATCATCAAACATACTTATAAGTAACAAATTTTTCTTGAGTTCTAGAACATACCTCACATTGTGAATAAGAAATTCACGATCATCAAACATTTTAAATCTGACCGTACCAATACCATGAACCTTGAATGCTTTATTATCACCAAGGCGAACTACTCCACATTGCATCATCTTCAAAGTTTCAAAGTTTTATATTCTTGGACACCTGTGATAAGAGAAACCTGAGTCAATGATCCAACTCTCTTTAATTTCTAAACTCGATATTACTAGTGCACCGACAGCCTCATAACTCTCCTCGCCCAAAGCAATTGGAGCTTGATTAGAATCTTCATTAACCTCTCTCTTAGGACAATCCTTTTTAAAGTGACTGATTTTTTGACAATTAAAACATTTTCTACCCAACTGTTTCCCAACTTCTGGAACTCTCAATATAAAAATCACTTAAATCCAATGTGTTTAGAAGTATTTTCCAATCACTTAGATAACTCCAAAGATTTTTCAAAAACGTTTTTCTTCCTAAGTTTTTCCTTGAAATTCCCTAAACCTTTATTTCTCCTATTTTCTATAAAATTCTATCATTATCACACTATAATAACATAAGAGATACATATTTATGACTATTAATAATTTAATATCCAACAAATTCAAAACATATCTCATTAATGGTTACAATAAAAGATATTTATTATAATCTTATAATATCTCTCAAATATTATAAATATCTTATAATATCTTTTAGAATATTATAAATATATATTTTATAATATCTTTTTATATTAACTTACATAAATTTCAATTTAATATAAAATATTATAATATTAATGAAAGAATTAATGAATGCGAGCTCGATATCTATGAAACGCTCGGACTAGACAATTTTTCAATTTTTTTTTATTTTTGTCAATTTCCAAATATATATTTTTTCTCATTATCAATTTGTTTTAATACATACTGAACAAAACGTATATATCTAGAAATATTGCTGCACTCCAATGGAACATTGATACAATATGATGCATTGTTTTTTCACACAGACATGGTGATTAGTAGATTGCATATACAATTTTGATTATTGTTACAAAAGTTATTTAAGATAGCAACATGGTATCAGTGGTATGAGATTACCCCCAATAATATGTTCTATAAAAAAAAATATTTTATAACAAAAACAACCGAGAAATTTCATCAATACAAATTTATTTTATTCTATCCAAACATTTTTATACTAAAAAGAAAGAAAAAAATGCCAAATGAATATTAGTATTTTTGAGGTTAAAAAGTTTTGTTATAAGAAAAAATAACCTTTTTACTTGTTAATTGAAAATTTTTATCAATAATTTGAGATTTTATTCAAAACACTTCTCTAGTTACATCGGACACCTCTACGATTGTAATATTTTTATCATAATATTTTTGTGATTTTTTACATTTTTAAAATATTGTGTGTTTTCTGAATTTTTATCAGACTTTTGAAGAATTTTAGGAGTTTTTTTATCGAATTTTTGGGGGATCAATGAATTTTTATAGAAGTTTTTAAAAATTCTCAAATTTGAATTGTCGGATATTTCAAATACACTTCTAAGTTTTTCAAAATCCTATGAATTTTTATTAGATTTTTCAAAAAAGAAAAGAGTTATTACCAGATTTTTCAAAAAATTTATGAGTTGTTATTGGATTTTAAAAAAAAATTATGAATTTTAACTGGATTTTAAAAAAAAAACTACTAGTTTTTATTGAAATTTTTAAATACACAATCGAATTTTTCAAAAAAACACCATTTTTTTCAAAATACAGTATCAGACTTTTTAAAAAACTATATATTTTTATCGAATATTTCAAAATACTCTATCGAATTTTTTATTCTTACTTATTTTTCAAAAAATTACTCTACCGAATTTCGTTCGGTCTTTTTTGTTTACTAAAATTATTTTAAAAATATGAAAATATGAGGGGTGTTAGGTCAAATATTTGGGGTGTCAGGATAAAATATCCAATTATACACTTAGAGGGCTTTGATGCCAATGTTTCTATGGGCCCCTGGTATCCAACAATTGCGGGCGGGTTTTCGGCTGATTGTCCCTCCTCTATCGTGAGAGAACAGCCGTAGCATCTGTTAGGTGAAACACCAGAAATTCCAAGTGCATACCAAAATTACATTTCAAAATGTTCGGATTTGGCCGAAGAAAGTTTCTTTCCTTTCCACTGGTTATTGGTGCAGCCATGTAAGTTCCATTCATCTCTTTCCCAATCTTCAATTTGTAAAATCCTGTTTGAAAATTTTCAATTAGTATGGTCATGATTTTGTTTGGACTATCCAGTATTGGTGTTGTTTCTGGTAAATCAATATTTGGACCTCCACTTGATGAGTACTGGAAAAAGAAGCGTCAGGAAGAAGAAGCTGCTGCCGCCGCTGCAACTGCTATAGTTAAAGAAAATGACTCAAACCTAACATTGCTTGTCGAAGAGGATTGAACTCTTATAGAGGTTACAGTTATACTTCACATTATGAATTCTTTTTTGTTTTGTTTTGTTTTGTTTTCTTCACATTACTTTTATATAGGACTTGATTTATTGAAAAGTAATTGTATACTAGCTCTTGTTAACTACCATTTACCAAATTATTACTAGCAATAATCTATGTTATTAAAATCAGCCGTTATCTCGGCACAGAACAGCAATAATGAGATTGAATTTAGAATGACGCCGCCTTTGGCCGTGTCAGCAGTATAAGATATTAACCTTGAATGTTTAAGGATAGCAAGGTTATTTATTGAATTTTGTTGGCATTTGCAAGTATGTTTTGCTTAATATATATGACTTTTATTTCTTCTAAATATGAATGCTTCAGGAATTTTGATTAATTTATTTTAGGTTTTAATTATATTAGTGCTCGCGTCACTAAAATATTGGCCTTTCCGCTCACCGCTTCATTTTTGGATATGCCTGTGCCGCGTTGCTATCCGAGATTGATAACATAGGAAATAATATTATTGCACTTGAGATAAGTGTAAAATTTTGTTACATTGCAATAAAGTAGTATGTTTTCTTCACTTTGTGAGACAAATGTATTTTAGCTGATAAAAGTGCAACCCATATCTACTACTGGTTGAATATGAAGTTTGTTGTGAGGGCGTTGAACATAGTAGCTTTATCGTCCTCCAGGTTTGTTCAAGCCTGTTATTGAATATTATTCTTCTAGTTCTAGTTGTTTCTTTTTGTGTTCCTCTACAAAAAATTGATATTATAGTATATTAGGTTTCAAATAAGTATCAAACAAGGGTAGTAGGGAAACTATATCTGGTATATGAAATGTTGCAATTCAGAATGTCTGATATGAAACATTCCACTTCAAATAATGATGAAAGAAAAATGGGGAACTAATGGATTGTCGAGGGTGGCCCCAAATTTTATGCAAGTATCATATTAGTTGCATAGGGAGATGAAGTTATAAGGTTTAAATTCACCTTGTTGTAAAATGCCAAAATTTATCAGCACATGTTGATAGCATGTTATATGCAATGCAGTAAGATGGCATTTGGCCGAAACCACACAAGAGCTCATTTCAATTTAGGGAAGTGTGGAATAGTAAATTAGGGTGGCCTGCCAAAAGTCTGCCATATAAACACAGCTTTCTGGCCTATGGAAAAAGGATGGTAGATAAATGGGTGTTGTGGCCTATGGTAAATGGCACAAAATCTGATGCCATAATGCCATGGCACTGCTAAGGCGGGAAGTTGACAACATTGCGCAGCCCCGTGTTGCAGTGCTTTGAACCTCTGCACACTAGGGAGAATTTAGTTATATTAGGAGCTGAATAGGGGAAACTGATGGGTTTGGGATTGTTCTCAAGTTTGATTCTTCTAAAATGGGGAATGCACATTAGTTAGAAGATAAAGTGCAAACTTTTAATTGTTGATACGAAAATCAAAGATTTAGCTTTCAACAACTTTATATTCATAATTTGTTATACGTGTAATCCCTGACTTTGAGGAGATAAATTAATATATGCCATGAAGACTTCACAATGTGAATTGGGATCTGAGTTGAAATAAAGGTATTTTGTAAATGAATCTTCTTCCTCATGAATTCTAGTTTCCATTTTGTTCTGTATTAAATTTATCTTTTCTCTTTCTGCTGTCTCTGTATTGATTCCATGTACTCTAATCAGATTCATAAAAGTCATTTTGTTTTCTCGTTTGATTTTCGTCTATTGATTACTTCTGTGCTGTAATCACAATTACATTTTCATCTATTGATTACTTCAACGATCATTAATTGCGCCCACGCCGTTTCTTGTTGACCAAATCTCTAACGTATACTTCTTATTAGTTGGAATTTTTGGAATTGATTCATCTGATTTTGGGAAAAAGTGTTAAAATTCACTCCTTCCTTTTCACTCTTTTTGAGTTCAGATTTTTGCTATAGAGGATTCCATACCTCATTATTTTTGCTCCAGATTTTCAAATCAATTGAAATCTCTACTCTCTTTTAGCTCTACTTCGTCTATATCTTCTTTTTCCTTTATTGAGTGGCCGCCATGTGCCATATACGACTAGTTATCTATGTAGTAATCGTAATAATTTGAACAAGACAATTTTATCTTGCAAACGTCGTGGTTGATCGTTTAACTTACATAATTTGAACAATGTCGCAAAATTTCTTAAATAGTGCAACGAAGTCCACGATTTGACCTAGTAATTTCTTTCGTACCATATTTTTACAATAAACTTTTAAATTTAAAAAACATCAATTTTAAGACGTTTTCAACTGCCATGGACGTCGAAGAAATTATAGATACAAAAAATGCAGCTTTCTTAACTAATTAAGTTTAAGGGAAGTCATTTCAAACGTTAGTAACAGAAAATGCAGTTTTCTTAACCATAAAAAGGTTGTCGATGATTTTACCGATGAAATTTGCGTTGTTCTTACTTCTTTAAAATCAAATGAACAAACCAATGATAAGAAGTTTGTGGATTAGAGACAACGATCAATTTCGATGAATCTCAAACTGTTGCTCAAATTAAAGAAAATGTTTTGCAACTAAGGAAAGAAATGAGCTTATGGAAAAAGTATGATTATCTATACAAAAATTATATTTTGAATGGACATGCAGATGATCTGTATGATTATTACAACAATTGGGATATTACAAAGATGAAGTAGGCACGAGGCATCGTCTAGTGTGATAGACATCTCACTATGTGGAAGATGAAAGTATGAAATCTCTGGTAGTCTTGCACAAGTATTTTAGCTCAGATAGTTGCATCACATCCTTAAACAACTGCTCATTAGGCTGCGACAGACTCCTAATCTTCCAGTCATGGTTGATGCATTTTAAAGCATCACGGTCCTGCAGAAAAATAAATCATCGTCAAAAACTTCGAATATTATAACAAACATGTGTTTTCAAAGAATGAGTACAATTGAATTTTACCTCTTCGTCCCAAACATGTGTGGCGCCATGGTCCGGGTATAAAGGCATCAACGATAAGTCAGACGGGCTTCTTCCAAACTCATCGGGTGCCTCAGGAGCCTGCGGAGCCTCGTGAACCTGCAGTGCCTCGGTAGGTGACACATGTCTCTTACGGGAAGACGAAGACGGAGATGCATGAGCCCTAGAAGTTGACGCCGAATGACAAGTACCTGCGATGATTGAGTTCTTTCCCTTTGAACCAATGCATGTTGCGGAACTCTTTCGTTCCTCAATCTATCTTGCTTATTAGCCATAATTCCTATAAGTAAACCACACAAGCATTACACAAATGAAATATAATGAGGTCAAGCCAAACAATGCAGACTAATAGAATTCAGAGATGCATCTCTGAATTCTAGAAATCAAAATGTTGGAACAATCTGGAGATGCATCTTTGTAATGTTTTGCAACTTAGATGAACAACAATGGCGAAAATGCAGTCCATTCTTACATCCAAAATAATGCATTAATTATTTCAACTACCTAGCAAACACATTACTCTTCTAAATAGAAAATACTAACTACATATAAGTTAACATAATGCTCGATTTCATCAAATGTATATTGAAATAAAAAACTATAGAGAAATAAAAAAAACTTACCAAATGTGACTTTGATGTTGTGTTATTTGATGGTTGGCACAATGTGAATGCTTCCCCCTCATGAGGACCCATCAGTGGTATCAGAGCCCGATTTGAATAAAGGGACCGACTCCTTGTATCGAAAGTCCTCTTGACATGGCGGCCAGTCGGCGTATCCCATTAAAATGCCCGTGACGAGATAAGAGTGTCTCTCAACGGCGGTACAAACATGTGTAAGTTCAAAGTCCCACACTTGATGGGGGAGCATAATGGATGAACTCACACTTGATGGGAAGATTGGGGAAACAAGTGTAAGTTGTATGAATAAACAAGTGTGAGTTCAAAGTCCCACATTGCTTTAAAAAAATGGAGGTAAAACACTTTATAAATGAAATGACCCATACACCTATCACGTTAAGGTTTTGGATGAATATATGGTGTCTCTCTCATTTATTTGGGTGAGTCTTTGATCTTTAGGTGAATGTTTAACCCAATGTGAATGCTTCCCTTTCATGGTGACCCATCAGTTTGGATGTTGATGGAAGAAACTTGGAAGTGAGTTGAATGAGTTTGAGAGACTTTGAGTCAAAGGTTTTGAGAGTGTGGAGAGTTTGAGAGTATTTTAAGAAGTGAGGTTTAAGATGTGACTAGAAAACTAATGTGAATGAGATTGATTCGAAAATGAATTTCTGAATTCTAGAAATATTTGTGATATCTTACAAAGGTTGAGAAGAATTCAAATGGAATATTTACATTGATCCTTTGTGATTTTGTCAAACACATAGCTCATATAAAAGTTTAATTTTTTGTGGAATTAAAATTGATTGTAGAGATGAATAATTAAATTTAAAATGTTTTCTTGTTATTGGATAGAATTATTTTCTTTTAAAATTGATTCTAACTAAATGAAAATTATTAATTTTTGACACTAAGCGTGATTTTTATACTCAAATTTATCGTTAATTTATTTTTATATAATTATGTAAGTAAAAACATTTCATTCAAAATTTGTCATTGCATTAGCAAATGTTACTTTCTTGGCTACCCAAAATACTTTGACAGAATAATACAACAGCCAACTGTCATCCATTTGTCACACGTGGTCCACTATTTTCAATCAGCACGTGCTCATTTATCATTGTATTGTTCTCATTTTGTATTTTTACTCAGTCATGAAAGAAACCTAATGCCTTAAACTTACGTATTTAATAAAATTACTAAATTAAGAAAATAATTTTAGTTACTATCTAATATATCTAATATACATTAATGTCGTGATCTGTATGGTTTACAAACACAATTTGAGTATATGTTAGTAAGATCCGTGCAAAGATTTGCCTTAACATGAGGGATATGAACGTTTAGGTGTGAGGTCATAAAAAATTTCGCTTTCTTCAACTCTATCTCCATTGGTTCTCTGGTGGGTTGGTTCTGGCAGGCTCTAGATACAAAGAGAAATGTAGTCGTGCAGGTTATGCCATTTTTCCATTTTAGGTAACAAATGTTTTTGACTTTTTGTTTGGTATTTGATTCAAAGTATTGTTTGATTATCACTTTAAGTATGATCTAAAAGTATTTTATGATTGCTCTCTAGGTTTTGACCAAGAACAAATGATCTGGTCTGGCCTTAGCTGTAGCTCAAGCATGATTAATGGACGGATAACCGATATTCTATTAGATTATCCTTTGTCCCATTAACGACACAAATAAGGGGGAAGTATGATTTAAAGGGATTTTTATGTTTCTTAAGATTAGAGGGGTTAATTTATGGTGCCAATTAATTTGATCCCAATCCCATAATAATGGATCGTAAAAAAATTCAAAAATAATAGGCCCTTAAATACATAAGGTCTAAAGTTAAAAGGCCTCAAAATTTAAAAGAGGGTCATCAGGCCTAAAAATAAAATAAAATAAAAAATTTAATTTAAAAAATAAAATAATAATAAAATTCAAAAAATAATAACTTTTAAATAAAAAAATATGTTAAAATTATAAATAAATAAAAAAAAATTATAAAAAAAATTATAAAAATTAAAAAATTCTGTTAAAGAAATTCTAAAACAAAAAAAAAAACTTAAAAAAAAAAATTAAAAAAGATTTTTCAAAAAAGAAAATTAAAACAGCTTTGTTTTATACCTCAAATTTCAAGGCTTTCTGCTACATGTAGATACGTCAAGCTCTTTCTGGATTTGCATACCTCCGTTCTCACAACATTGTACACAGACATCCAACCTTATAATCTTTTGTTTGAGTACCACCCAGATGAACCTCCTATATTGAAGTAATGGGGTATTTGTGCACCCAAAACTTTTGTATTAATGTTGTATGATATTATACTTTCTCTTTTTTTTTACTTCATAATTCAAACAAACCATTCAAAGGAATAAAATAAGGGCCCGAGGCCAAAAAAATGCATTATGTAATTATAGGGCCTAAAATAAATTTTAATAGTTGGGGATTTAATATATGAGAATTTCTTATTATACCTCCTAGTCCTCTTGGCCACCCGCGTTGAAATTCCCAAAATGCCCCTTTATTTCGGAAATGCACTTCCGAAGTTTACTTTTTATGAAAAAAAAGGTGGTTTCGGAGATGCACTTCCGAAAACACTTTTTTTTGTAAAAAAAATGTGTTTTCGGAAGTGCATCTCCGAATTCACCCCGTTAGAAGATTTCAGATATGTACTTTCAAAATCTTCTCTCTCTGATACAGAATCCATCAAACAAACAACAACGCTTCGATTTTATTACAAAACGTGGAAATTACAAACATCACATAACATAAAATTAAAGTGACATATTGTTAAACACGGGTAGGTGAGGATGAGTCAACATTTTGATAACGTAGGCCCCCGATCTTTGAAGTTTCGCATCCAACTCGATCGAACCCTTCGAAGAAAATCGGTCGAAAGTTGACCACAAAACCCGCTAAATCCTCGCCGTTCTTGACTTCAAATGGGGTGAACTCAACGTCTCCCTCGTCGTTAAGCGAAGGCGAGCGGTACTCAAGTTTGACAACCTTCTGATTTTCCGGGTATTGCAATAGAGTGTTGAGCGACGTTATCAATTCCGCAAACAGCGTGTCGCGCGAGAAGTGAAATTGAAACGGCGTTGAGTAGCTAGTGCTGAAGTATACAAACACCACAAAAAAGGTGTTTTCGGAAGTGCATTTCCGAAATTTGAAAAAATTTGGAAAAAAATTACTTCGTAAATGCATTTCCGAAGTAGGGGTATTTTTGGTTTTTCGCTGGAGGTTCTCCCTATAGGGGGTCTACAAAGAAAGTCTATAATATATTAGGGTTTTAATAGAGTCAAATAATTAGGGTTTTTAGTTATAGGGCTTGTTTTAGAGCTCTACTTAATATTGGAATGATGACCAAATAAATATAAGATTACCTTGGATTGCCTTTGGAAACAAAGCACCCAATTTGAATTTTTTTTAAAACGTTATCACCAATGTTTTAAAATTCAGATCGACATCAAACTATTAAATCATTAGATTATTAACTGAATCCGTAGATACTACTTGGACTTGGACCATTTGACTTCTAATTTATACAAATTAAAAATATATATTTATAAAATAAAACTTTTGACATAAATTTAATAATTAAAAAACTACAAAAGAAAATTCTATAAATTTAATAATGCATGCAAATTGAATAACAATTTTAAATAAAATTTCGACTTCAAAATATAACAATTTATTGATGTACATAAATTAACAAAAATCATGTATAACATAATAATATTATAAATTAATATAAAACATAAACAAATATTATGTTCTATATAAATAATTAAAATTAAAAAAATATTGTAGAAAAATAAAAAATCTGTAAATAAAAGAGTTAGTAACAATAATGTAACTTTTACTTAAAAATAATAATAAGATTTAGTGAAAATTTATTTCAAATTTGGTAACATAAAATTTTGAAAAAAAAAATACATATTGAAAAAAAAATGAAAATTTAGTTTATTTTGTTAGTAACATGATTTTTTTTCAAAACAATTGCTAATTTATAGCATTACTATATTATATAATTCATTTTCTAACTTTTTAAATTTATAATATTATTATACTGTATCATTAATAATAAATAAGTTTAATGAGAATGCATTAGAAAGAAATATTGTAATTATAGAATATATAACTCATGGATCATATTAAAAATTAAAAATTTATAATGCAGTTGGTAAAACTACATTCCTAATAGTTTTGAAAGAATACAGATCCATTTTTTAAAGTTTGATAAAATTTCGTTTTTGTAATTTTAACTTAATTTAATCATTATAATTATAAATATTAATAAAATTTGATTTTAAAACAAGGTACCAAAACCTAAGAAAAATGAAAATAGGAGATCAAACTAAGCTAAAAAATAAAGATAAATAGATTAATTTGTCGAATCTGTCGGATCAAGAAATCCACTAGTTCACTAACCTGACCTGTAAACCGGACATATCACACCAATTTTATTGGATCAATTATAATTACGGTGCAATGACCTTATTGGATCGCTTTATCTTCCCGTTCACAATCTAACTAATCCGACTAATCGGGACAGCCAGAGTTTTCAAACAGTGGTTACCAGCCTGTCCAGCTTTATTCTCACATTACCATCCATTTTCAAATAATTTTCTAAAGTATCATGACTTCATCAAATAAGTTATTTTTGGTTATTGAATACTCAAATATAATAGAGGGTCATTTGAAAACTTAAGAGTCTCCGCCAATTGAATTGGTGGACCCATACAAAACCTCTTTGTTTCTTCAACATTATAGTTATTGCATGAAAATTTCTTCATCCACCTCCTAATCTTCTTGCCCACCCCTGGTGAATTTACCACAATACCCCTTGTTTCGGAAGTTCATTTCCGAAACTGTACTTTTTTTCTTAAAAAAGGTGTTTTCGAAAATGTATCTCCGAAAACGTGTTTTTTTCAATATAAAATATTGATTTCGGAGATGCATCTCCGAAATAAAGTTACTTTTCAGAAAATGTGGTGTTTCGGAAGTTCATCTCAGAACGCACCCCCCTTGGAGAATTCGGAAATGAACCTCCGAAAATATGTCTGGACAGAATAAAATGAAAAACAACAACAATTCGCTTTATTTAATCGGGTGAAGATTACAACGATAATATTACATAAAATTAAAGTTACATATTGTTGAACACGGGTAGGTGGGGATGAGAGAGTGGTGGGGAGAAAAAAAGGCTTCCAAATTTCAAAAGGTTTTTTTATTCTTTTAATAAAAATACGTACTACTGTAAGTAACAAATGACGGAGGAGGTGTAACCGGGGCCGGAACATATGACGGAGGAGGTGGATGTCCGGAGGAAGAAGAACCGGAGGTACGTCCACCGCGAGACAAAGGAGCCAATCAATGTAAGCTATAGTTTATCATTATCATCAGGGGACGTCATTACAAAAAATTGGGAAAAAAATCTTATTATTTTTAATCTTGATTTTTTAGAAATGACGTCCCCAGATGATAATGATAAACTATAGCTTACATTGATTGACTCCTTTGTCTCGCGGTGGACGTACCTCCGGTTCTTCTTCCTCCGAACATCCACCTCCTCCGTCATATGTTCCGACCCCGGTTACCACTTCCAAAAACTAACATGATAAATCCAATACAAAAACACTGCGATACAATCCGAAATCAGAACAAAACAAAACAAAACACGTCAAACAAAACAAAAACATGTTATTCTGCCCGACGAGCGTTACAAAATACACATCAAACAAAATAAAAACACGTTATTCTTCCCGACGAGCGAACTCCTCCGAATGAAGATAATTATACCAATCCTCATCCCACTCAGTATCAGAACCATCAGCGTTGATCACGCCTGAAGGCTGAGCCTGCACGTCCGAGCCATGGACCCCCAGGGGACGAGAAGCAGAACCAGTCAAAAGCTTCTTCTTCTCCTTCACCTCCTTCACCTCCTTCACCTCTTTCACCTCCTTCTTTGAAGAACCCTTTCTTCCCTTAGCGCCCTCTTTAGAAGACGCAGTCCTGCGTGCTGGTTGGTTGCCTGACATGTTCCTGTAAACAATTGAAAACGATTAATATGCATAGACAAAATAAAAAACAAAAAAATTTGAACTTCTGATACATTTCGGAAGTTCATTTCCGAAAACTGGGATGGAGGTGTTTTCGGAAATGAACTTCCGAAACACCCCTGCGATGAAGTTTTCTGCAACTTCCATGACAGACCCCTAAACCAAACTTCAAACCAAATCAAAATGCTTCTAAACAACCTAAATACTACTAACAACCTAACCATATATCATTTATGCAATTAAAACCCTAAATAACATGCATTTCAATAATAGATCTAAAAATTTCAAAACTTACAAAGTGTTAGGATTGAGGGCTTTTGAATGTTGTTTAGCAGTGTGATTGGAGCCTTGATGCAGCTTTGGAATTCTGTTTGCACAAATTTTCGCCTTTGCCACTTTTTGTTTTGATTTAGGGTAAATGATTGGGGGAGGGGGAGTGTTTTGATAAATCTGCAGAAATCGCAGTATTTCGGAAGTGCACTTCCGAAGTATGTAATTTTTTTCAAAAAAAGACGCTTTCGGAAATGAACTTCCGAAGCAGGGGTATTTTGGAATTTTCGCTGGGGGTGACCCCCATAGGGAGGTGGCCAAAGAAAGTTTCTTATTGCATTTTAATTTGTTTTTTTATTGATATTATTTTATAAAACTTTATTATATTATTTATTATCTATTACAAAATTGTAAAATTATTTGAAATGAAGTTACGAGAGAGTGTAATTCGTAGGATAACTCTTCATGTGTAATTTGATATATATATATATATATATATATATATATATATATATATATATATATATATATATATATATATATATAGGGATAATAGCTATTTTCCCCCCTGCCATATTAGCGAGGTTTGAAAAACACCCCCGTAAAAAAAAAAATTTAGATTCCCTCCCTAACATATTCAGATTCCTACAAATTGGTCCCTCCCCCCATCCAGTCACCAGAATCTGAATTTTTTTAATAATTTTTTAAGTTATTTTAATTAGTGACATGGAATAGTTGATGAGTTGGCACAGTAATTGAAGGTAGCTGCGGTAAAAACTTTTCACGAGTTCACAAACCAAAAACCCTAAAACATTATTTGAAGCAAAATCAACCACAAATTTCCTATCTTGTTAACGTTAAACCCAGATGTTCATCACCAAAATCAACCACCTGCAAATCAATTTTTGAAGCAAGGCACAAACGCTCTTCCTCGCATTGAGTTTTGAAAGGTATGTCATGTATAAACGTTGTTTTTTTGTGCGTTAAAAGATTGAGTTGTTCTGAACATTTTTTACTTCTCTTGTGGTCCCAATCCAATTTTGTGGTCCCCTAATGCGAGTTGTTTATATTAAATTTCAGAAATGTCCACCATCAGTGTCGTATTTCACCATGGGGGTCAATTTGTGCGTGAAAAAAGGTTCATCTTCTACAAGGGTGGGGACGAAACTACTGTTCACGAACAAGACCCGGATACTTGGAGCTACTTTGAAGCTTTCAGTTTAGTTAAAGACTGGGGTAATGTTGGTTTTAGACTGTGGAGGAAGATCCCAGGTGTTGATGATAGTTACTTCCATGTCACCGATGACAAAGAAGCTATGGAAATTGCCACACATTGTATCAATAATAACGTCGATGGTCATATATGGGTTGAACACAATGTTGTGGATACCGTAAGCAAGGTTTCTGTGCCATCTGGTTGTAACCCTATGCAAGAAAATGATGACAGCAGTAGCAGCAGTGATGACAGTGATATTGAAGGAAAATTGTTTGATGATAGTGAAGAAGAGAGGGCAGCAGTAGAAAATGAAGGTTACGAGGAAGAACAAGCAGCCCCTGAAGTTGATGCTGATTATGTTGAAGTGGAATTAGAGAAATCCACAGAAGGTAGAAGGCTTGTGGGGAATGGCAAATCAGTTGCTTACAAGAGAAGTGCTAGCAAGAAAAGCAAGATGACTGAACAATCACCCAAAGTCAAGGTATCTGTTCCATCTAAACTGTTTGGTTGTACCTCAAGCAAGAACCCCACTAATATCCCAAGAGATGATGTTGATTATTGTAGTGAGGAGTTGGACAGTTCTGATCCCGATGAAAGTGGTGATGAAAAGAATCCAAAATATGAAAAGTTTAGAAGTGAGTTGATGAATAAAGACTTCAAATTCAAGTTAGGAATGGAATTTAATTCTTTGGTGGAGTTCAAAGATGCTATTAGGGAATGGTCTGTTCTTAATGGAAGAGAGATAAGGTTTGTAAAAAATGAAAACTATAGGGTTAGGGTGGAGTGTAAGGGCAAATGTGGTTTTTTGGCTTTGTGTAGTAAAGTTGGTGACAGACACACTTACCAACTAAAAACATGGGTGGGGTCACATAGTTGTGCTAGGGTTTTAAATAACAAATCAGCCAACTCAAAGTGGGTATCAAAGCTAGTGGTGGAAAAAAGGAAGTCCATGGGAAAGGTAAAAGTGTCTGAAATAATGTCTGAAATGAGAATGAAATATGCTGTGGGTATCACTAAAGGCAAAGCATGGAGAGCACAATGCTTGGCTGAAGAAATAGTTGAAGGAGATGCAACTAGGCAATACACTATGTTATGGAGGTATGCAGCAGAGCTTAAAAAACAATGTCCTGGGAATACTATCAAGATTGATGTGGAGAGGCCTCTGCCTACTATTCAACCAAGATTTGATAAGTTTTACTTTTGCTTGGATGGATGCAAGAAGGGATTCATTAATGGTTGTAGGCCGTTCATTGGTGTGGATGGATGCCATCTTAAAACAAAGTATGGAGGTCAACTCTTAGTAGCTGTGGCTAGAGATCCAAATGACCAGTATTATCCATTGGCTTTTGGAGTTGTAGAGACTGAATCAAAAGAAAGCTGGAGGTGGTTCCTGCAATTACTTATGGAAGATGTTGGTGTAGAGAGGAAATATGTGTTTATATCAGATCAACAAAAGGTTTGCTCTTTTATACAACTTTATTTTCTTACTTGTTGTATATTGTTCTTTCCTTTTCCTGACTAATCCACTACTTACAGGGACTTGTAGCAGTGTTTGAAGAAATGTTTGAGCAGATTGAGCATAGAATTTGTCTTAGACATCTCTATGCAAATTTTAAGAAAAAGTTTGGTGGTGGTGCAGCAATTAGGGATCTCTTAATGGGAGCTGCTAAAGCAACATATTTTCAAGCTTGGGAGAAAAAGATGAATGAGTTGAAGGCCCTTGACAAGAAGGCATGGGAATGGCTTATGGGTGTTCCAACCAGATTGTGGTGTAAGCATTCTTTCTCTTTTTATCCAAAGTGTGATGTATTGATGAACAATTTAAGTGAGTCATTTAACAGTACAATCTTGCAAGTTAGGGACAAACCTATCCTCACAATGTGTGAGTGGATTAGAAACTACTTGATGAATAGGATTGTTAATAATTTAGAAAAGCTAAGCAAGTGGAATCACAATATTATGCCAATGCCTAGGAAGAGGCTAGACAAGGAAGTCTCAATGAGTGGTCAATGGCTCCCTACTTGGAGTATGGGTGACATCTGGCAGGTGCATCACCCATTCAATGGTAAACAGTTTATAGTTGATCTTGGGAAAAAAACATGTTCATGTTGTTTTTGGGAACTAGTGGGTATACCATGTATGCATGCTGTCTCTGCCATGAGTTATCAAAGTTTGAATCCAGAGTCATATGTAGATGAGTGCTATACTAGAGAGGCATATCAAAAGTGTTATGAACATAATGTGAGCCCCATCAATGGGATGGACATGTGGCCATCAGTAGATGTGGAAGATATGCTGCCACCTATGTTTAAGAAAGGACCTGGTAGGCCAAAGAAGTTAAGGTTTAGGGAACAAGATGAGTCTGGTTCAAGAATGAGAAGGCCTGGTATTTCATATAGATGCACAAAGTGTGATCAGTTTGGGCATAACTCAAGGAAATGCAAAAGCAAGGAACAAAACCCTAATGCACTAAAGAGAAAGGTAAACAACTTAATACATTTATTCAATTTAATAGCTTGTTGTTTATAGCTGGTTGCTTATAATACATTGCATGATTTTCAGAGAAAGGCACCAAGAGCCAAAGCTGCACCTGCTGGAAATGAGGAAGATCTCCCTGCTGAAAATGATGAAGCTGCACCTATTGGAAATGAGGAAGCTGCACCTACTGGAAATGAGGAGGCTGCACCTATTGGAAATGAGGAAGCTGCACCTACTGATACTTATGATGATCCTGACATAGATGCTGCAATTGAAGCTATGCTGCAACAAGAAGAATTATCACAAGTCTGCAATCCCACACCCTCTACAGATGTTCAAGCTGCAACAGTCAATCTTGCTCCTGCATCACATGGTCAAACTGAAACAACAACCATAGCAGCTGATCAACCTAAGTCTACTGCATCTGTTGCAAAAAAAAAAGAAGAAAAAAGCATCTGTTCACAAGCCTAAGAGGAAGAGGGTTAGTGAAAGGATTAAGATTTTGAAGAATTCAAGGCAAATTAGTGGGCCAGGCTCAACTTCAGATACACCATTGGTACTTGATGATGCGGATGAAAAATGGAAGGACATTGCAAGAAGAATGACTCAGTAGTTTATTTGTAACTTTATGGCATTAGGGGAAATCATTGTTTTTGGTGACTGTTTGCAATGAATATGTAATAGATGTTGTAAGGTTTCTAAACCTCTTTTTGTAATGAACATGTGGTTCAATTGTTAGGGTTTGCTGTAATGAACAAGTGGTTTCTAAGTCTCTTTTTGTAATGAACATGTAATGAACATGTGTTGGTTCTATGCCTCTTTTTGTAATGAACATATAATGATCATGTTATTGATCATTGTAATGCAACTGTTATCAGTATTATAGTGGTATGAGCATTCTGTTATGAGCATTTTGTTATCAATATTCTATTTGTTTTGGTCTGCAATAAGAAATTGTATTATGGCATTTAATTGTATCATAGCAGCTGGTGTTATAAGGATTCTGTTATGGCATTTGCAATATTGGATATCACAATAAAGGCATTTATATGGCGGTCTGGTGTTATTGTATCAAAGTATTAGATATCTGTTATTAAGCATTTTGTTATGGCAGATAAATTTGGCACATAAACCTTGGCATGTAAATTTGGCACATAATTGAGCAACATTGATTCACAACAATCTGAAATAACAATTGAATATGGTCTGTTACATATAATTGAGCAACTGATTCACATTAGAAATTTGAGTTACACGACATTCATGAAATCATGTTTCTTACATTCTTCCTAAGCCTATAACATAAATTCTTACATTCTACCTAAGCCTATACCATAAAACACACAGTAACAAGCAACTATTGATATCACAAATTTCACTACTTTTCTAGTGTTGTCAATAGTAATCTTCAATTCTTCGATCTCCTTCGTGAGCATCTTAATCTGGTGAGCCACAGTCTCGCACGTACAGACCAAACGATCTTCCTTTGAAACGTCCACTCCAAAATACTCATCATCCCATAGAAACAGCTCGCAATCCTCCTCTTTCTGCAAACACATAATACAGTTATGTTCCAAATAGCTGGAAATCAGAATAAGTAGAAGAAATAGAAAATTGGAAAGCTAATAAATCTAACCCCCCAGTGCTTGCACTTCCAGTATTTTCTCCCTGGATTTGCTTTGGATTTGGAAATAAACATTTTCATTGGGAGATCGTGTCCACATTTGGGTCTTGTTCTTCCATTAGAGAGGATGCTTGTGTTTGAGCTTTCTTCCATGAAGACGAAGATGAGAACGCAACGGCGGGAATACGACAAAGGAAGAACACGACAAAGGAAGAACGAGGGTTTTGCTTGTAGGAAGAAGAAGATGATCGAGCTGCTGCTGCTGTTGAAGAAGGGAGAAGAAGAAGATAACCTAATTTATTTTAGGGTTTTCGGTTTGGGATTGAGGGTTGTGAACTCGTGAAAAGTTTTTACCGCAGCTACCTTCAATTACTGTGCCAACTCATCAACTATTCCATGTCACTAATTAAAATAACTTAAAAAATTATTAAAAAAATTCAGATTCTGGTGACTGGATGGGGGGAGGGACCAATTTGTAGGAATCTGAATATGTTAGGGAGGGAATCTAAATTTTTTTTTTTACAGGGGTGTTTTTCAAACCTCGCTAATATGGCAGGGGGGAAAATAGCTATTATCCCATATATATATATATATATATATATATATATATGGGATGTATCAAGTAGGAGGAATTATTAAATAAGAGATAAGAGAATTCAATCCAAACCATTGGATTAATCAAGAGAGAGAAATTTAATTAATTATTAAAATATTAATATAACTATTATTTCTCTCTCTTGATTAATCTAATGGTTAATATTGAATTCTCTTATCTCTTATTTAAAAACCCTCCTACTTGATACATTCCCTATATATATATATATATATATATATATATATATATATATATATATATATATATATATATATATATATATATATATATATATATATATATATATATATATCATGAGTGTCACGTTTATAGCAAGTGTTACATGCCACAATAATGGTAACGTCATATTAAACCTATGAATACTCAATGTTAATTACTTAATTCACGATGTCACTATTTTTATCTAGAAAATGCCAACACCGAAAAAGTAAGAGAAATGAAGGTGCATTTTGGATCGTTGGTTTTGTTATTATAAAAAGTGAATAACAATGATTATTGCGTCATATATTGGAGTGCAAAAAATTTGAATGACGCCAGTAGCCAAAGCTGTACAACAGTTAATGGTTTTCAACATTGGCATCCTTTGTTTTATGTGTGCTACAAGTTTTTATACATGATCGATTCACCACTTCTCTTTTGGCTCCATATTGTCCACTTAATATACGTGTATATACATCCATACACCTATTTTTCTTAATATATACGTAACCAAATTCACCCCTTCTTGCTATACCTCTACACAATTCCACATGTATATATAGATACTTTATCTTATGGATCATTATATTTTTTTTCCGTCATATATACACATACATAACTTTTTTTTTGATTAATTGTTTTAATATGTGTCTTTTTCTTTTCCCACGCGTTTTGAACTATATATGAAGCTAAGGAATCTCTGTTGATACATGCATACATCTGTCATCAGGCAAAATAACTCAAATTGAAGCATTGTTTAGTAGAGGATATGGAGATCAGTATTTACCAGTCTCACATCGAAAGAGAGATTGAATCACACATAGAAAGAATCCATCCACCTAGGTTCTGATACTATACTCAATATTTCTCCTTGCTTTCTTGTTTGTTTACCAAAATTTTGTGAGTAGAATTCATCCTGTGTTTCTTGTTTCATATATATGGGCAGGGTTTGCATAGATAATGATTCATGTAGAGACTGCACGGTAGTGAAGGTTAGAAGCAATTAATTAACAGCCTTGATTATCTTTTGATTTGAATCATAATAAGCTTTTATAGTTCATTTGTGTTGACAGATTGATAGAGCTAACAAGCATGGGATACTATTGGAGATGGTTCAAGCGTTGACAGATCTTGATCTTATCATTTCCAAATCATACATTTCTTCCGATGGTGGATGGTTAATGGATGGTCAGTAATAGTATGTCTCCCTCAATATAATCAAGGTTTTAAATAATAATAGCTGCCGTGTTGATGTCCCTTAAACATTCACGATTTCAGTCTCTACAAATATTGTAATACCGATTTCACTAGTTGCGGTGTGAATTAACCACAGTTTTTCTTTATTATAGAAACTGTAATTAACGGTATTGGTATTGGTATTGACACATTTTGATAATGTTTTGTGCATGGACCGTTTTCTAAAACCTTGAATACTATTATAAATTAACAATGTGTAAATATTATTAATGTAAGGTAAACAATTAGAACAAGCTAACAAATTATCTTGATAAGATTATTTTTGGACATGCAGTGTTCCACGTAAAGGATCAGATTGGAAACAAGGTCACAGACAACAACCTCGTGCATCATATTCAGCAGGTATCTTTTGTCTCTTCCATTAGTGTCGCGTGTTGTGGTCCTCTAGAGCTGCATACTACCGCAGTTGTAAGGACAACTATATTTGATAAAATATAAAAAAAACAGAGAAATTGTGCAGGCTCTATGTGAGTGCAGCACAAGAAGCAACAAAGAAATTTCAAGTGCGACTGTGCAAGACTGCTGCAAGGGACCACAACAAGCAAATGTTGCCATGGAGGTGATAGGAACAGATCGTCCAGGCTTGTTCTCAGAGATATCAGAAGTACTAATGGGCTTGGGCTTCATCATCACATCTGCAACAGCCTGGACCCACAATTGCAAAGTTGCCTGCATTATCTATGTGGAGGATGCATCCCAACCTGGGCCGATCAGCGACAAAAAGCGTTTGGCCCACGTCGAGGATCAGCTCAGGGCTGTGATAGAGGCCTGTGAAGGGAAAGGAAAGAAAGAGAGGAGTGTGATATTAAAGAGCTCCACAGGCAGGCATAGCCATACCGAACGGCGGCTCCACCAGATGATGTATCTCAGCTGTGACTACGAGAATTGTCGTGCCAGCAACAGAAACAGTGGCCGCGAACACAAAAGGCGGTGTGACGAGACCCGTGTTTCGGTGGATAGATACGAGGGAAGAGATTACTGGGTGGTGAATGTGAGAACCAGGGATCGTCCTAAGTTGCTGTTTGATATCGTCTGCGTGCTCACAGACATGCAATATGAAGTATTTCATGCAGCTGTTACCTCCAACAGTCCCATAGCAGAACAGGTACTAATACTATAAATCTTATGTTCAAGCTTCATCTCTTTCAACATGCCGACATTTAACACCAAAATTTTCATAGCAATGCACCAATTACTGATGTCAATTTATATGTGTTACACAGGAGTACTTCATCAGGAACAAGTGTAGTTCAAATCTTGACAATGAAACCGAAAAGCAAATGCTCACGCTATGTTTAATCGCGGCTATAGAGCGCAGAGCTTCACATGTATGTTGCATGATTCCTTGCTTAAGGTTTTCTATTTCACTTTATGTTGGATCTTTCTTACTGCATTGCCTTTTTGCAGGGATTAAAGGTAGATATTTGCACACAAAACAAAACCGAACTACTATCGAAGGTGACACGCGTTATCAGCGAGAACGGACTATCCATAACAAGAGTTGAGTTTGGAGTAGAGGGAGAGACAGCAATAGGATCATTCTATGTTACAGATTGTTCAGGTCAAGGTGTGACAGAAAATATAGCAGAGTTGTTGAAAAGAGAAATTGGTGGGTCAGTTGTTTTGGCTCATAATTATCCTTATAAGGTCTCTCATGAACCATCAACATCCATGAGTAATAACAATAGAGATGTTGTACCAAGATTTTCTATTGGAAGCGTGATTTGGTCTCATCTTGAGAAGCTCAAATTAGTAGCATTGTAATTGAACTTCAAGAAATGTTGAATTGTAAATAGTAGTTGTATATTACATGAAATATGATAAGGAATTGTTTAAAACTTGTATTTCTATATTTTCTCCAATTTGTGTGTGGCCATAGCCAAATTAAAATATAATAGTCATGATCATAAAAATCATTGACCAATTATTAGTTGCTGATCAAACAAATTAATAAATTACTCATCGAGATGAAAGGATGTCGCATGCACTATTAATAATTTTGTGAGAACTAAGGCTATGTTTGGATAAAAAAAAAGAACGGAGTGGAATGAAACAGAGTGGAATGGAGCGGAATAGAATAAATATGTCATTCCATTGTTTGGATAATTCATGATGGAATAGAGCAATTTTGTCATTCCGCCCAAATCGGAGGGTACAAAAAATGATGGAAAGTGATGGAATAGGATGTAATGCATTTCATCCGATACCGCCTCATTCCATCTGTTTTTAATCAATCCAAACGATGGAACATAACCTTATTCTATTTCATTCCGCTTCATTCCATCATATTCCTTCAATCCAAACATACTCTAAAAGACTACATATTTACGATTTAAGTAGATTTAAACATTAATTTTTTTTGTCCAAATTTCCATTTTTAAAATATTGCAAGTTATCTGTTCGAATTTTGGGATGATGAAAAATTAGAGTGGGGACATGGAATAATTTATCGGCATTATATCTAAGCTAGTATGAATGTGAAGGATAGAAAAACACTTAGAAAGGGGGGGTTTGAATAAGTGTAGCTTTAAAAACTTGACAGATAAAAATAAATTGCACAGATATTTTTATCCTGGTTCGTTGTTAACTAAACTACTCCAGTCCACCCCCGCAGAGATGATTTACCTCAACTGAGGATTTAATCCACTAATCGCACGGATTACAATGGTTCTCCACTTAGTCAGCAACTAAGTCTTCCAGAGTCTTCTGATCACACACTGATCACTCCAGGAACAACTGCTTAGATACCCTCTAAGACTTTTCTAGAGTATACTGATCCACACGATCACTCTAGTTACAACCTGCTTAGATAACCTCTAAGACTTCCTAGAGTATTCTGATCCACACGATCACTCTAGTTCCTTCCAACTTAATGTAATCAATTCTAAGAGTATTACAAATGCTTCTTAAAAGCTATAATCACAAACTGTGATATTTCTCTTAACGTTTAAGCTTAATCTCACTAATATATTACAAAAGCAATGTAGTGAGCTTTGATGAAGATGAAGATTCTGAGCTTTGATCTGAACAGCGTTTGAGCAAGTTTAATATGAGTTGTTTTGGTGCAGAATCGTTAACCTTGCTTCTCATCATAACTTCATATTTATAGGCGTTGGAGAAGATGACCGTTGAGTGCATTTAATGCTTTGCGTGTTCCGTACAGCATCGCATTTAATGTTATACGCTTTTGTCAACTACCTCGAGCCTTGTTCACGCTGTGTCTACTGACGTAGCCTTTAGTAGCTTTTAACGTTCCTTTTGTCAGTCAGCGTAGCTTGCCACTTGTACTTCCTTCTGATCTGATGTTTGTGAATACAACGTTTTAATATCATCAGAGTCAAACAGCTTGGTGCATAGCATCTTCTGATCTTCTGACCTTGAAGTGCTTCTGAGCGTGATACCATCAGAACTTCAGTGCTTCTGTTCTCTTGTTCTTCTGATGCTTCCATAGACCCATGTTCTGATTCTGCTTCGACCATCTTCTGATGTCTTGCCAGACCATGTTCTGATGTTGCATGCTGAACCCTTTGAGACAAAGCTTCTGAGTGCTGAATTATGCGTACTCTTTATATATTTCCTGAAAGGGAAATTGCATTGGATTAGAGTACCATATTATCATAAGCAAAATTCATATTATTGTTATCATCAAAACTAAGATAATTGATCAGAACAAATCTTGTTCTAACAATCTCCCCCTTTTTGATGATGACAAAAACATATATAAATGATATGAATTTGCGATCAGAAAGAACAGACGGCAAAAGACAAATTACACAGCTATAGCATAAGCATATGAATATGTCTCCCCCTGAGATTAACAATCTCCCCCTGAGATAAATAATCTCCCCCTGAAATAAATACTCGAAGAACTTTAATAAAAGACTTCCCTGATTATTTCGGTAGAGACGATCATATAAGCTTCTGTCTTAAGAGAATTCATAGCTTCTGACTTCTGCTTCCATTGGACAGCTTCAGAACTAGAATTTCCTTAGATCCCTAGAACACTCACAGCTTCTGATTCCTGCTTCCATCTAGGACAGCTTCAGAACTTGAATTTCTTTGATCTTCTGAACATTCACAGCTTCTGACTTCTGCTTCCATCTAGGACAGCTTCAGAACTTGAATTTCTTTGATCTTCTGAACATTCACAGCTTCTGATTTCTGCTTCCATTTAGGACAGCTTCAGAACTTGAGTTTTCTGGATCTTTTAGAACATTCGCAGCTTTGAATTTCTGCTTCCCTCGGATAGCTTCAGAGCTTTGAATTTCTACAAACATCACTTCATGCTAGATTTGTATCAGAACATTGTTGAATGTACCAGAGCATCATCAGAGCATCTCTACATCCTGAAATGTTACAGAACAAAAAACTAAACGACAAAAGTCAGCATGAACGAGTCAGAACATAAAATGTATATTAGAACACATGATATGTATCAGAGCCATATAGGCTAAAATAATGTATCAGAGCAAATAGAATTTTGTCAAAGCAAATAGACAAATATGGATCAAATTCTATTATCAGTGCTTCTGATCTCTGAAGCTTGACAGCACTCAGCTTGCTTCAGTTTCCATGGTTTTGCTTCTTGTGTTTGCTTTGAAGATTCTCTTCACTTCTTTATACCTGCAAAACACTTAAACCATATAGAACTTGCAGTTCTTGTTAGTGAATGTGTGGGAGCTTTACCCAGCAACTGATAGATTAATCAAATCATTTATCATTTATCTTCTCCCCCTTTTTGTCATAACATCAAAAAGAATATTTCAAAAGATTCAGATGAATAAAACGACAAATAAAAAAAACACTGGAAAAAAAATTTTCATTGATAATCAACAAGAAGGATTACAGGAGAGGAATGCAGGAAAACAGATGCAACAAAGGAAAGAAAACTACAAAGACCAAAGGACTAAGATCCTAGCCTACGCAAAATCCGCGCCAGAACATCATGAATCCCGTCAGTGCTTGTAGCTTGCCTTGCCATGAAGGAGCGAAACTCAGCATTGGCTGCTTCTTGCGCGTCCAAACGAGAAGCCAGCACAGCTTGATTCTGATGAAGGGTTTCCAAGGTCTCCATCAGAGCTGAGGTTTCACCAGAAGAAGAGGCACCTGAATATCTGCCAAAAGGGACAGCAATCTCAGCAGGGTGATCTTCTGGGAGATCTTCAGCTTGTGCATCTTCCATTTCCTCATCTGAGTCTGACTCAGAAGTAGCCTTAGCATATTCTGGTTCAGGCAGCTCAGAAGTTCCATCTTCCAATGCTTGAAGAATAGCTGCTAGGTTTGTTGGAGGAGTAGGACCAGCAACTTCAGCAGAATACACCACTACTGGAAAGACCATGTGAGGTGCTTTTTCAGAAGGGTTCATTCTGAACCAGTTGAACAGCCACTGAAAATCTCCAGTCAGCACAGGAAACCATGGTTTCCACACCACGATGTCTCTGCAGAGATTTCCTTCTTCCAATTTATCTGCAGGTATCTTCTTCTCAAGAACACTTCTGTTCCTGATGAGATGGTGACAGCTGCTTTCACCAGCTTCCAGCCGAAGACCATGAATACCAGGAGCTTCAGACAAGATCCTTCTCTGAGTGTCTATTGCCCTATCCAGAAAATCCTGACGAAAGGTATCCCAAAGGTTGCTTGTGGCATACTCATCCAGATGGTTAAGGTGAGCAGCACCCAGAATCTCCAACCAGCCATTTATATCAGACTGTAAAAGCTCCAGATATGATTGAGTGGTAGGGGTTGGAGGGTTGACAATGAACCTGGAGTCGGGAAGAACAACACTGTAGGGATTAGGTGTTCTGGTGGGAAAAGGGTGTGAGAGAGAAATGTCTGATGGAAGGGTTGAAGGAGAGGAGATACCAGATGGTGAAGAGGGTGGTTCCGAGAGGGTGAATGAGGAGGAAGAGGTGGTGGAGGTCTTTGAGAAGGGAGTGATCCTTACTCTTTTTGGTTTGGTTTCTGGTTCGACAGTTGCCTTTCTCTTTTGTTTCCGATCATTATCTTGATTCCCAGAGCTTGACGATGGATTCATGATGAAGTTGCAGATATTGGAAACTGCTAGGGTTTATGATATGAAAAAGGAGAGAGACGAAAAAGAAACTGAATGCAGAGAGAGAGAAATATGAGAGGGAAAAGAAACGTTTGAGGAATATAAAAAGAAAACTGAAAGAGAGTAAATGATGAAAAGCATTTAATGTTACGTGACGTGAGGAGAGATAATAATGACAAAAGATGTGATTTGCACAGTTACCTAAGTAGACGTCCCCTCAACTGCACGCACGCTTGTCCAGGAATAGTGAACACGTGTTTACCATCTGGATAGCCAGTTACAGCTGTTTTGCTTTTAAAGAGATTCTGAATCAACTTAGACAATGAAACGTTAGTAAAAACTGAATCACAATTCTAATTGATTTCAATCAGAACTTCTTAAAAAAAATGTCATTTCAACAGATACCCGTACATAAAAATTTCTCATCTTCTCATTTTTGGCTTGTTTCTGAAGACTCATTTTGTACCTATTATATTGAATCCATCTGGTCTAGGAACAAGATCCCAAACATCATTCCTTGTACACTGATTCAGTTCTTCTTGCATAGCAATTATCCAGTCTGGATCTTCTAGAGCATGATCAACAGAAGTTGGCTCGATCAAAGATACAAGACCTAATTGACAATCTGCATTGTTCTTAAGGAATGCTCTTGTTCTGATTGGATCATCCTTCTTTCCAAGAATGACATCTTCTGAATGACCAGAGATGAGTCTGGATGATCTTCTGACAGATGGTTCTTCAGAAATGCTTAGATTCTCCAGAGAAGCTGATACTTGATCTTCACATTCTTTGCTTCTGAGAAGCTCTGCTTCTGATGCGTTGCTTCTTGGCTCAACAACTTCTGATATATCAATATCACAATCTGCAAAATTATCAAACTGCTTTGGTTTTTCAGAACCAAGCTTATCATCAAACCTGATATTGATTGATTCTTCTACAATCAATGTTTCAGTATTGTATACTCTGTAGCCTTTTGAGCGTTCAGAATATCCAAGAAGGAAACATTTTTGTGCTTTGGAATCAAACTTACCAAGATGATCTTTAGTGTTCAGAATAAAGCATACACATCCAAAAGGATGGAAATATGAAATATTGGGCTTTCTATTCTTCCACAATTCATAAGGAGTCTTATTTAGAATAGGTCTGATAGAGATTCTATTCTGAATATAGCATGCAGTGTTTATTGCTTCTGCCCAGAAATGCTTAGCCATATTGGTTTCCTTGATCATGGTTCTGGCCATTTCTTGCAGAGTCCTATTCTTTCGTTCTACAACTCCATTTTGCTGTGGAGTTCTAGGACAAGAGAAATCATGGGCAATACCATTTTCTTTGAAGAATACTTCAAAGGATCTGTTCTCAAATTCACCACCATGATCACTTCTAACCTTTATGATTTTACACTCTTTTTCAGATTGAATCTGAATGCAGAAATCAAAGAACACTGAATGAGTCTCATCCTTGTGTTTCAAGAATTTTACCCACGTCCAGCGGCTATAATCATCTACGATGACTAATCCATATTTCTTCCCTCTGACAGATGCTGTTTTGACTGGGCCAAACAGATCAATGTGCAAGAGTTCTAATGGCCTTGAGGTAGAAACAACATTCTTGGACTTGAATGCAGGTTTGGAGAACTTGCCCTTCTGACATGCTTCACAAAGAGCATCCGATTTGAATTTCAGATTAGGGAGTCCTCTGACCAGATTCAGTTTGTTAATCTGAGAAATCTTTCTCAAACTAGCATGACCTAATCTTCTGTGCCAGACACATTGCTCTTCAGAAACAGACATAAGACAAGTCACCTTCTGACTCATAAGATCTTGCAGATCTGTCTTATAAATGTTGTTCTTCCTCTTGCATGTAAATAGGATTGAGCCATCCTTCTGATTTACAGCCTTGCAAGACTCTTGATTAAAGATTATATCATAACCATTGTCACTCAATTGACTGATGGATAAGAGGTTATGTGTTAAACCTTCTACAAGAAGTACATTAGAAATGGAAGGAGAGTTACCAGACTTTACAGTTCCAGAGCCAATTATCTTGCCCTTCTGATCTCCTCCAAACTTGACTTCTCCTCCAGACTTAAGCACCAGGTCTTGGAACATAGACCTTCTTCCTGTCATGTGTCGTGAGCATCCAGAGTCCAGGTACCATGACATGTTGTGCTTTGTCCTTTTTGCAGTCAAGGATATCTGCAATAGGAATAATCTTATCCTTAGGTACCCATATTTTCTTGGGTCCTTTCTTGTTAGATTTTCTCAAGTTCTGATTGAACTTGGGTTTAACATTGTAAGCAATAGGAGGAACAGCATGATAATTTTTAATGTAAGTTTCATGATATTTCCTAGGTTGTGTCACATGCTTTTTGGTGTGTGTTATGTGAAAACTTTGAGCATGTGAAGTGTGCCTAATATCATGGGAGTGGCCATACTTGAACTGATCATACAATGGCTTGTATGTGAATTTCATTTCATCAACAGGTTCAAGTTTGTATGGGGTTTCACCCTCAAAACCAATGCCGACTCTTTTGTTTCCAGACACAGCATATATCATAGAAGCTAGCTGACTTCTGCCAATACTTCTAGATAAGAACTTCCTGAAACTTAAATCATATTCTTTCAGAATATGGTTTAGACTAGGAGTGAATTTTTCTGAATCAGAAGGAGATCCAACATTATTGGATAATTTTAAAAGTTTTTCTTTTAATTCAGAATTCTCCAACTCAAGCTTCTTTGTTTCAAATTCAAATAGCTTTTTCAGCTTTTTGTATTTGAGACTGATCTGAGACTTGAGTTCCAGAAGTTCAGTTAGACCGGAAACTAACTCATCTCTAGTAAGTTCAGAAAATACCTCTTCAGAATCTGATTCTGATGTAGATTCTGATCCGTCATCTTCTGTCGCCATCAGCGCACAGTTAGCCTGCTCATCTTCAGAGTCTGAATCATCTTCTGACTCATCCCAGGTTGCCATAAGGCCTTTCTTCTTATGAAACTTCTTCTTGGGATTTTCCTTCTGAAGATTTGGACATTCATTCTTGAAGTGTCCAGGCTCATTGCATTCATAGCACATGACCTTCTTCTTGTCAAATCTTCTGTCATCAGAAGATTCTCCACGTTCAAATTTCTTTGAACTTCTGAAGCCTCTGAACTTCCTTTGTTTGGTCTTCCAGAGTTGATTTAGCCTTCTGGAGATCAGGGACAGTTCATCTTCTTCTTCAGATTCTGATTCTTCAGGATCTTCTTCTCTAGCCTGAAAAGCGTTAGTGCATTTCTTGATATTGGATTTTAATGCAATAGACTTACCTTTCTTTTGAGGCTCATTTGCGTCCAGCTCTATTTCATGGCTTCTCAAGGCGCTGATAAGCTCTTCCAGAGAAACTTCATTCAGATTCTTTGCAATCTTGAATGCAGTCACCATAGGACCCCATCTTCTGGGTAAGCTTCTGATGATCTTCTTTACGTGATCAGCCTTGGTGTATCCCTTGTCAAGAACTCTCAATCCAGCAGTAAGAGTTTGAAATCTTGAAAACATCTTTTCAATGTCTTCATCATCCTCCATCTTGAAGGCTTCATACTTCTGGATTAAAGCTAGAGCTTTAGTCTCCTTGACTTGAGCATTTCCTTCATGAGTCATTTTCAAAGACTCATATATGTCATAGGCCGTTTCCCTGTTAGATATCTTCTCATACTCAGCATGAGAGATAGCATTCAGCAAAACAGTTCTGCATTTATGATGATTCCTGAAAAGCTTCTTCTGATCATCATTCATTTCTTGCCTTGTCAGCTTTACGCCTCTGGCATTTACTGGATGTTTGTAACCATCCATCAGAAGATCCCATAGATCACCATCTAGACCAAGAAAGTAACTTTCCAGTTTATCTTTCCAGTATTCAAAGTTTTCACCATCAAATACCGGCGGTCTAGTATAACCATTGTTACCGTTGTATTGCTCAGCAGAGCCAGATGTAGATGCAGGTGTAGACTTTTCACTTTCATCAACCATCTTTTACTGAAGCGTTTTTCTCTTCCTGAATCTTTTCTAAACACGGTTAAGTGCTTGCACCTTAGAACCGGCGCTCTGATGCCAATTGAAGGATAGAAAAACACTTAGAAAGGGGGGGTTTGAATAAGTGTAGCTTTAAAAACTTGACAGATAAAAATAAATTGCACAGATATTTTTATCCTGGTTCGTTGTTAACTAAACTACTCCAGTCCACCCCCGCAGAGATGATTTACCTCAACTGAGGATTTAATCCACTAATCGCACGGATTACAATGGTTCTCCACTTAGTCAGCAACTAAGTCTTCCAGAGTCTTCTGATCACACACTGATCACTCCAGGAACAACTGCTTAGATACCCTCTAAGACTTTTCTAGAGTATACTGATCCACACGATCACTCTAGTTACAACCTGCTTAGATAACCTCTAAGACTTCCTAGAGTATTCTGATCCACACGATCACTCTAGTTCCTTACAACTTAATGTAATCAATTCTAAGAGTATTACAAATGCTTCTTAAAAGCTATAATCACAAACTGTGATATTTCTCTTAACGTTTAAGCTTAATCTCACTAATATATTACAAAAGCAATGTAGTGAGCTTTGATGAAGATGAAGATTCTGAGCTTTGATCTGAACAGCGTTTGAGCAAGTTTAATATGAGTTGTTTTGGTGCAGAATCGTTAACCTTGCTTCTCATCAGAACTTCATATTTATAGGCGTTGGAGAAGATGACCGTTGAGTGCATTTAATGCTTTGCGTGTTCCGTACAGCATCGCATTTAATGTTATACGCTTTTGTCAACTACCTCGAGCCTTGTTCACGCTGTGTCTACTGACGTAGCCTTTAGTAGCTTTTAACGTTCCTTTTGTCAGTCAGCGTAGCTTGCCACTTGTACTTCCTTCTGATCTGATGTTTGTGAATACAACGTTTTAATATCATCAGAGTCAAACAGCTTGGTGCATAGCATCTTCTGATCTTCTGACCTTGAAGTGCTTCTGAGCGTGATACCATCAGAACTTCAGTGCTTCTGTTCTCTTGTTCTTCTGATGCTTCCATAGACCCATGTTCTGATTCTGCTTCGACCATCTTCTGATGTCTTGCCAGACCATGTTCTGATGTTGCATGCTGAACCCTTTGAGACAAAGCTTCTGAGCGCTGAATTATGCGTACTCTTTATATATTTCCTGAAAGGGAAATTGCATTGGATTAGAGTACCATATTATCATAAGCAAAATTCATATTATTGTTATCATCAAAACTAAGATAATTGATCAGAACAAATCTTGTTCTAACAGAATGAAGGGTAATTTGAAAAGATTATCTTTAGTCCCAAGTAGTAGGGAAAATATTAGTAGTGCATATATATTTCAATATATATTTTAAGTGGTTGGTTCCAAGGGGTACTCAATTTTGAGGTTGGATGAGAATACACTATCATGAAAGATAACACACGCGCGCCTGCCGTCTGGCCCACTTGGCTCGGTTCGGTCCTTATTATTTAATTAACTTCAGGTACCAGAAAATATTGGATCAAATCCAAGTTTAATTGGGTTGTTTTATCTTAGAGACGACACAGTAGTTCAACTGTTTTGCATGATTTTTGGTAGTGTTATGAAACGTCTTAAAGAGAGTGACCTAATTCGTTACTTGATCCGGTAATTTCTTCTGTGGTTGATCTTTAAAATCGAAACTCAAACTCAAGAACTAAGAATCTGTGGAACGGCAGTTCAGTAGCACTAATCTTTGTGGACACGATAAATTCCCGGATAAATATTTCCAAAACTTTTGTTGCTTGCCGCTTTACCGCTCCAACATTATCTTCAATCAAAGTCATAAACTAAATAAAAAATAATAAGTAATAAACAAAGAAAATTTACCTCCCTCTCCCAGATATGCCTAACCCAATGATCTGCATATCCTGTCGCGTAACTCTGCAGATGGCACCGAAGATCCTGCAGCATTCGTCACTGGCACATACATAGATGTAGAAGAACTGTCCCATCGACGTATGCGGGCAGCAGGCATCTGTGAGGAATCCTCCACATCATCCAAAGGCCTTCGTGATGCAGTAGTTGGTGGAGTAGCCCTCTCAATAGGAACGGGCGGAGAAGGCTAATCAACTGGAACGGATGGATACGACCTGGCTGGAACGGGTGTAATAGGTACATCGGGTGTAGCAGGTACCTGTCTTGAAACGGTAGCTCTATCTGTCACATGTGATACTACATGCATCCGTTCACGCCGCACAAATGCATGTTGTGCAGTTCTCCCATGTATATCTCTGTCTGGATGATCGGCCTTAATGTCTGCATTGTCATTTAATAAAATCGAATAAGTTACTAGGTATTTATAACAAGAAAAAGAAAGAAAAAAGTCAACACAGAACCTTCCGTAGATGCATATTTGAAAAAATGGAGTTCTTCCGTAGATGCAATCTACGGAAGGTTCTAAAACCTCCAAAACACAACAATGGTGTCTGTTCATTGATGCAGAGGGTTCAAAAACCCTTTTTAATGGATTGATCGTCCATTTTACACTTGAAACAGGACCTACATTATAGCTAAATCTTATTTCTTACACTTCTCAATCATTCCTACACCTAAAAATCGAATTCAATATCTATTTTTTAAAAACTCTAAAATAACTCGAAACATCGAAAACTTACCTATTAAATGTAATTTGAAACTTCTTGGAATGTGTTACTAGTTGATCTTGACGATCCCGGCCAAACTCGAGAGGAAGAAATGAACCTGTTTGGAAGTTTGATTTTTTAGTTTGAGAGAAAGTGAGGTGTGTAGCAACGAGAAAGTGAAGAATGGGGAGATGAAGAGTCTGACGCGAATATAACATCAAATGCTTCCGTAGATGCATCTACAGAAGCTTTCGTATGTACATCTACGGAACAAAACAACATTAAACAAAAAAAAAGGTGCTTCTAGATGTACATTTACGGAAAAGTAGAGGGACAATTTTGTCAAATCAGTGGTGAGTGGGAGATCCATGGAGTGGGGTTAGAAATTCTTCTAACATATATATTTCAATATATATTTAACTCATTTTTTAAATTTTAAACCCTAAAAAATCGGAGGCCCTGCGCGGTAGCACTCCTTGCACCCCACAAAGCCGGCCTTCCTAGATACCAAAAAAATTATATGTTCTTCACAAAAAGGCATTGTGTATTTTTTTTTATAAATCATAAATATCTAATCGACATTATTATATTCAAATATATATTTTTTATGTGATTTTTTTTACTTAAATTTTTACCTGATTTTTTAACTTAGACTTAAACTTTTTATGTGACCTCTATGTAGCAATTACTTATATTCAAATTATTTTTTAAAAAAATTAAAATCTAGTCATAACTTGTCATATGATTGAATGTTTTTTGTAAATTAATTATTAGATGAAAATTCAATTAAAATATACATAATACATAATATCTACCATTAATCAATGTTTTAAAAACTGAACGGGACAAAACTTCCTATTCAAAATTCATTTAATTCAACCGATTAAACCTCCAATAAAATCGTTTATCAAATAAATTAATAATATAAAATTAAATTGTATGGAAAAATCACATAATCAACAAAATTAAAGTTTGTGTTATAACAGAGAAATTTATGTTACTAATTTGTGTTTTAAAAATGTGTTTAAAGTATTGACGCAAAATATTAATTATTACTTTGAAATGACTGTCTTATTAAAAAATATATATATTGAATACAAATTCTTAATGGAGCTAAACAAATACAAAATTCAATCTCAAAGTAATTTTACAAAAGCAAATGAATGGTTGAGAAACTTCACAATGTTATGGCCGCACTATAACAGCACAGCCAGTACAAACCAAATTCCCAAAAGTTTAAAGGCAACAACCAATTATTAAAACCTTCTTTAGTGAACAAAGAACATTATTTGTTTGATTAATAGTGTGATCATTTTATATTAGACGGATCCAAGAAAAACAAAATCAAACTAAAATTTGATAACCGGGCAAAAATAAATATCATAGAATTTAGGGCATCAACTCTCCAAGGTGATATTAACATCAACAAAATTCAGATGCAAATTACCTATTTACACAATTTTAGATTCCCCAACTCTAATAATTGATAAAGTTACATTACAAAATTGAGAAACTTGAGAATTAAAAAATCAAGCAAGAGAGGGAAATATAAAAACGATCCGAACATGTCGGGATTCTTTTCCCTCTATATTATAGTTCAACCAACTACCATAAACTCAATTTAAAAAAAAAATTGACTCAAACAAAAACAGATCTTGTAAACATGTAAATGTTTTTTTTTAAAGAAAGGTAAAAATTGATCCTAAATTCTTATAGGATTGCACCATCATATAAGAATTGAAAAATAGAATGACTTGCTCCGGCACTGTTTTTTTCTTCATAGTTCAAATTGAAAAATAGAAATTACTTAATTGAAAACTAAGTTTTCTCAATAATTTATTTTTCTGCGTTTCAATCCTTCACCCCATAATAAATTTTTAAAGAGAAATTCAAATTAGAAATAATAAATTGACGAGACTTTAAAAAAAAAAAGGAAATAAATAGATAATGTGTATAAGAGAGATTTTAGAAGGACAATTAGACCACCAATAAATAAACGCCAATAATTATACTTGGACAATCTTCTCGGCACGGTATCAATCACCGAATTTGAATGTAGTAGTTCCAAACTTATTTTATAAGTATTGTGGAATATTGACTCCAACTAAAAGACTTTTATGAAAGTTTATTTAAAACTAGATATTAACTCAAATAACTGTAGATTTGTCTTGATGGCCCTCCTGTTTTGTCAACAACTAAAGTATCATTTACGTATTTGCGAGACATGAACATCACCTACCAAATTGATTACCATCAAAGACTTCATCTGGACTTTTTAACAACAAGTTAAAGGCTTTAACTCCTATAAAGAATAGGAAAGGCGATAGAGAATTGCCTTGCCTTAGACCTCTACAAACTTTGAATTCTCTTATGAGGTTTCCAATTCCATTGACCAACGCTGAATTAGTTGAAGTTCTAAAACACTCTAAAATCCAGCCTCTCTCCATTTATGTTCAATCCCTTTTTTCAATCACAAAATCCAATTATTTTCAGTTCACTAAATCATATGCTTTTTCGTTGAGTTAGAGATAAAAATTTTAACCGCCACATTCAATCTATTTGCCAATATCTTTGCTAAGACTTTCTACATGCTGCCAATTAAAGATATGTCTAAAAACATCAGGCTTCACCAAATTCTTAAAGATATCGATCCAAAAAGTGTTAGTTTAAATAAATGTGTGCAACCAAGAGTATTACACCTTGGGACACAACACCACCGCATCTTGATTGTTTCTTAAGAATTAGAATTGGACATTGATCTAAAAGTCCTTTATCCAAACACCATTGCAAAAAATCCGACCATTTGACTAACCATCTCTCTGAAAATATGAATCTGTCTAATTTTGGTGTGATACTACTGCCAATCAGTTTTACTCTAATATCGCCCAGCTCCCTCAATTTACTACATAGCAGCCTTTTTCCACCAGCAATTAATCCAAACCAAGATCACACTTGATTAGTCTTATAAATCTCATTTTACTTAGCCAGCATTTAAATTTTTTTAACAAATTATCATATCACGTTGGAATAACCAAAAGATTTTGAAATATGTTCTAAAAAATCAATCTACCTGAATCAATCCTTGAACTAGTTCCAACTTTATCAGCGGATCCAAGTAATGAGTGAATGATTAGAAGCAGATCACAATATCTTACTGCAACCAATGAATTTAACAACAATGAAGGGACAATAATCATATAATTCTATCGCAATCAGGTGATCCAGGAAGTAATAAAAATAGATAGAATTTAGGGCATCCATTCTCCAAGGTGATATTAACATCAATGAAATTCAGATGCAAATTACCCATTTACACTATTTTAGATTCATCATCTGCCCAATTCTCATAACAATTCAAAAACTATAAAATAATTGATTCAACAAATCGAGAAACTCAAGAAATCAAGAAAGAGAGGGAGATATGAAAGCGATCAGAACCTGTCGGGATTCATGAATAACATCAAAGAATATCAGCGGATTGACAGACAAATGAATTTCTATCATCACTTCGCTTTTCTTTTCCCTCTAAATTATAATAACTCAACCAACCACCATAAAAACAATCTAAAAAATATATAAACCGAAACAAAACCAAATCAGGTATGCGTGTAAATGTTTTTCATAAAGAAAAAGAGTAAAATTTCAGTGTAGAAAAATAAACTGCCTGAACAACTTGCTGAATAGTTCATCCCAAAACTGAACGTAAAGAACAAAACAATAGACAGATTTACAAAGAAACGTGAACTTGCCGGCAGAAGAATTGCTCTTAATTTGAGATACACAATGAACTTGGCATTTATTTATAGTTACAAATTAGGGTTTAAACATTTTGGATCGGGTATAAACAACGGAGTGCTTATTGGATCGGGTTATATTTCATTGGCCCAATAACTCATATTTCTATCTAGAACTATTTTACCTATTACTTAACGGTATAAATAAAATGTTCACTATTATTATAAAAAAAATGTAATCTTAATAGTAGTAATTTTTCTTTCAATTATAATTATATCACTTCAAATTAGCTTAAAACACAATTTTAATTCCTTAGGTTTACTTTTTCTTATATTAGTCCATTGATTAAAATAACCCCGCAACTACGATCGGAAGGAGACTCGAATCACTTGATATTAGAACTAACCCTCAAACCGGACTATATCGATGATGAAAAACAAAAGAAATAAATTATAATAATTTGCTCACCCGCGATGGGTAACATTTAACTTGTATTCAACATTTACCTATAATTGTAACCGCATCGCTTATATAAGTGTAAACCTGAGTCACACCTAAGTAAAATTTAACTCATACTTGCATAATTTCACCTATATATCATAGTGACATGAACATCACAGTGACAATCTTTTTTGCAAGTGTCTCTTGTCTAGTCAACGAATAATTGTCACACCTCTTAAAAGTTGATTTATGGTTGTCGTGAACCTTTCACCAATTCCCAGTTTCATGTATAAAATAGAAGGTGAATACTCTGGTACCCTTAAATTTACTAGGGTACCGGTGTCCTCGTCCAATCAAATAGTGAAATTTAATGTCACATAACTTTTTATTTTATTTTATTTTAAATAAATTAAAATTAAAATTCAGTTTACATTAAATGTATTGGTACCCAACTTAAACTCATGGGTACCAAAGAATTTACCAAAATGGAAACCAATACTACAAACATTTATTTTATTTTTTTGATAACTACGAGGGCCAAGGCCCAAAAAGAAAACAACTACACAAGGGCTACATTATAGCCCCAAATCCCAGAATTATCATTATCCAATAGTTCTTTTAGAACCCCTGGAGCTTGATTATAAAAGTGATGTTATTCTCCCTATTACCAATCTTTGCTAAAGCATCAGCACAAGCATTTGCGCTCCTATAAACATGCGATATAATCACCACTTCCATCTTGTTCATCTCCGTCAGAATATGTCGAAGAATAGCAATACAATCCATTTGCCTCACTGTTCCTTTATTAATAGTTTCAACTACTTGTGAAGAATCCACATTAATTTCCCCCCTAGTATATCCTAGTCTTTGAATTAGTTTTATTCCTTCAAAGAGTCCCCAAAGTTCTGCAAGTAGTGCATTTCCTCTTCCCACAAATTTGGAGAAACCACTTCTCCACTTTCCCTCATGATCCCTAATGATACCTCCACACCCCGCCACCATGTTAGAGTTGCTAGATCCATCCGTGTTGAGTTTGATAGTGTTCTTGGTTGGAGGTTTTCACTCCCTACCTATCCGTCTTTGAGAATCATCACTAGCTGTATTATAAAGCGATACAGCTTGCATATACTCTTCTTGCCTTTTTAGAATATGCATTATCGGGTTCAAAGCCCGCATATAATTTGTGTTGTGTTCTTCTTGATTTCTCCACGTCCATAATGCATGGCAAGCAATAATCCAAGTATTGCTCCACCCATTATTGTTGTGGCTACAGAAAGTGAGGTTGAGTGTATTCCAATCGGCAGCATTCGTACTGAAGAATCCCATTAGCAGCTCACTCAGAACCAAACTATGCCACACCTTCCTATTTTGCGGGCAGTCTCGCAAAGCATGAATGCTTGTCTCGCACGCAGCACCACATATTTTGCAGGCTGCACTTCCAATCCCTCGCCTGTTCTTGCTATGATTAGTGAGGATACGATCGTGTTTGAACATCCACATGAAGGTTTTACACCGTTCAGGAACTGCAGCCTTCCATATTCTAAGCCAATCACCATCTGCTTTCGTGCTATCGAAGTTTGTTAGGCTATTATACATCTCCTTCACCGAGAACTCATTGTCGTTTGTACCTGCAAAACAGAAAATGTCAGCAAAGTCCCCTGGCTTTGAAGGCACACAGTCTGTTAGTTTTTCAATCCAACAATTCGGCAGCCACTTTTCCAAGACAGGAATATTCCAATTGCCCCTAGTATCCACCAAGTCGCTCACGTAAGCCCCACGAAGATCGTCTGGGATTGTCACATTATACTTATCCAAGCTAAATTCAGCGCCCAACCATTTAAGTGGATGGATTCAGTGACTTTGAATTTCCATACCATTAATGACTTTAATTATTTTTTATAATAGAGAAAGTAAAACAGAAAAACAAAGCAAAAGAAAAGAAAATGAGTGAGAGTGTGTCTGATGCCTCAAAAGCACCGGAACCTGGCCCATTATTTATAATGGTTTTCAAGCTGCAACTTAAAATTCCAATAGATGCATAACTCAATTGGAATATTGGGTTGCTACGATGAAACCATAATAACAGAACAATAATTAAAGAGAGAAAAAAAATTAATCCATTCTAAACGGCCTATAGCCACCTAGCTAAAGAACAACTTCCAAACAGATCAAATAGTTGGGCTCATGATGGGAGGAACATAGCAGACGTTACCGAAAGAAGTTGGTGAGAACAAGTGTTAGACGCTGGCCTAAAGATCTAGAGGGGGGGTGAATAGATCTCACTAAGTTTTTACGGATTTTTCTACTGACTCGAGCGAAAGCGGTTCTGAATCGACTTGCGTCTATTCCGGACCGCTATTGCAAAGGTCGTATGTGTTTCAAAACCAAAAAGTAAGTGGAATTGATGGTGAAGTAATATGATGGCTAACCAATACGTTTAACAACTGAAAACCAATTAACTTCTAAATTGACAACTTTGATTTGCAATGCAGTAAGATTGGATTAAGCAAAAACACAAACACTTGGTGATACGTTCAAATTGATAGTGATTCAAGTTGTGGTGAATTGTGATGTTTGTGCAGAACTTTAATTCACAATTTTAACACTTGAATCGTTGATCAATTTTGCACTTATAACCAATTATGAACAGAAAGTAAAAGAGAAAGTAAAAGCGACAAGAACACGATATTTGTTTAGGCAGTTCGTCGATCGTCCTCGCTACGACTACGTCTGCCCCCAATTCCAAATTGAAATTGGGTAATCTTTCATTAATGTTGAAAGTAGTATATACAAAGAAGATAACAAAGCGATAAACGATAAACCAATTATGTCGATCCTTTGAATCTTCTTCCCCCTTAATCTTGAGCCAGATCAAGGTTTTCCAAGAGCTTCACTTTGATTCCCTTCTGCAGTGTCTTGATTCCTTGAACTCCCCGTTCCTCAATCGTTACACTCAGCCGAATCCTCAATGAACGCCTCTTGATAAAAACCCCCAAGAACCACCCGTCGTGGAGGACAAAACCCGCAGATTTTATTCACCAACAAACCCCACAAACCTTCACCCACTAGGAATCTTCAATTCCGTTCCATGGACGTTATCGAACTCATCACTAACCCGCAACGCAAGAATGATTATGTGTAATTGTGTTGGAGATGATGAAGAATGAAGATGAGAAGCGTTTGTGTATCTTTCAGTCGTTGGTGTTATGTTGAATAATTACCCTTGCACAATATATATAATTGCATAACAGTTAGAACCAAGAAAAACTGATTTTTGAACTTTCTTGATCAGTTAGGTCGACCACTTGTAGTGCTTAGGTCGACCTAACAGAGCTTGCAGAATTTTGCTCCCAGTTAGGTCGACCTGTTGAAGGAGTAGGTCGACCAGAATCCTCTTCTGATGCATTCTGGGGACATTTTCACAGATTAGGTCGACCTAGTTGATGTGTAGGTCGACCTAACAGGCTGGTATGTAGAATTCATCAATTTAGGTCGACCTGGGTTGATGGTAGGTCGACCTAACTGCTGTTTTTCTACATTCTTCTTGTTTTGCTTGTGTTGAGGCAACCTATAAACATATAAACATAATGGGTTGACCTATGAAAGATCAATGCTCGCTTTTCTTTAAGTTTTCTGCTTCCGTCTTGTTGTTTGAATGCTTATTTGAGTTTGCCATGAATCAAAAACATCTTTGAGTGTAATCTTGTATTCACATACTCCCCCTTTTTGATGATGGCAAACCATTCGTCAACCATTCTGTTAGAACAAGATTTGTTCTTATCAATTATCTTAGTTTTGATGATAACAATAATATGAATTTTGCTTAAGATAATATGGTACTCTAATCCAATGCAATTTCCCTTTCAGGAAATATATATAAAGAGTACGCATAATTCAGCGCTCAGAAGCTGTGTCTCAAATGGTTCAGCATGCAACATCAGAACATGGTCTGGCAAGACATCAGAAGATGGTCGAAGCAGAATCAGAACATGGGTCTATGGAAGCATCAGAAGAACATGAGATCAGAAGCACTGAAGATCAGAAGATGGTATCACGCAACAGAAGCACTTCAAGGTCAGAAGATCAGAAGATGCTATGCACCAAGCTGTTTGACTCTGATGATATTCAAACGTCGTATTCACAAACATCAGATCAGAAGGAAGTACAGGTGGCAGACTACGCTGACTGACAAAAGGAACGTTAAAGCTACTAAAGGCAACGTCAGTAGACACAGCGTGAACAAGGCTCGAGGTAGTTGACAAAAGCGTATAACATTAAATGCAATGCTGTACGGAACACGCAAAGCATTAAATGCACTCAACGGTCATCTTCTCAACGCCTATAAATATGAAGTTCTGATGAGAAGCAAGGTTAACCAATTCTTAACAACTCTGAACGAAAATAAACTTGCTGAAACGCTGTTCAATCAAAAGCTCAGAATCTTCATCAACTCACTACATTGCTGTTGTAATATCTTAGTGAGATTAAGCTTAAACTATAAGAGAAATATCACAGTTTGTGATTATAGCTTTTAAGAAGCATTTGTAAACTCTTGAATAGATTACATTAAGTTGTAAGGAACTAGAGTGATCGTGTGATCAGTATACTCTAGGAAGTCTTAGCAGTTGGCTGAGCAGTTTGTAACTAGAGTGATCAGGTTGATCAGTAGACTCTAGAAAAGTCTTAGAAGTTGTCTAAGCAGTGTTCCTGGAGTGATCAAGTTGTGATCTGTAGACTCTGGAAGACTTAGTCGTGGACTAAGTGGAAAACCATTGTAATCCGTGCGATTAGTGGATTAAATCCTCAGGTTGAGGTAAATCATCTCTGCGGGGGTGGACTGGAGTAGCTTCGTTAACAGCGAACCAGGATAAAAATAATTGTGCAATTTATTTTTATCGTCCAAGATTTAAAGTCACACTTATTCAATCCCCCCCTTTCTAAGTGTTTTTCTATCCTTCAATTGGCATCAGAGCGCCGGTTCTAAGGTGCAAGCACTTAACCGTGTTTAGAAAAGATTCAGGAAGAGAAAAACGCTTCATTTAAAAGATGGCTGGTGAAACTCCGACAAATCCACCTGCATCTACATCTGGCTCTGCTGAGCAATACAACGGTAACAATGGTTATACAAGACCGCCGGTATTTGAGGGTGAAAACTTTGAATACTGGAAAGATAAACTGGAAAGTTACTTTCTTGGTCTAGATGGTGATCTATGGGATCTTCTGATGGATGGTTACAAACATCCAGTAAATGCCAGTGGCGTAAAGCTGACAAGGCAAGAAATGAATGATGATCAAAAGAAGCATTTCAGGAATCATCATAAATGCAGAACTGTTTTGCTGAATGCTATTTCTCATGTTGAGTATGAGAAAATATCAAACAGGGAAACAGCCTATGATATATATGAGTCCTTGAAAATGACTCATGAAGGAAATGCTCAAGTCAAGGAGACAAAAGCTCTTGCCTTAATCCAGAAGTATGAAGCCTTCAAGATGGAGGATGATGAAGACATTGAAAAGATGTTTTCAAGATTTCAAACTCTGACTGCTGGATTGAGAGTTCTTGACAAAGGATACACCAAGGCTGATCATGTGAAGAAGATCATCAGAAGTTTACCCAGAAGATGGGGTCCTATGGTGACTGCATTCAAGATTGCAAAGAATCTGAATGAAGTTTCTCTGGAAGAGCTGATCAGTGCCTTGAGAAGCCATGAAATTGAGCTGGATGCAAATGAGCCTCAAAAGAAAGGTAAGTCTATTGCATTAAAATCAAATATCAAGAAATGCACTAACGCTTTTCAGGCTAGAGAAGAAGATCCTGAAGAATCAGAATCTGAAGAAGAAGATGAACTGTCCATGATTTCCAGAAGGGTAAATCAACTCTGGAAGAGCAAGCAAAGGAAGTTCAGAGGCTTCAGAAGTTCAAAGAAATTTGAACATGGAGAATCTTCTGATGAAAGAAGATCTGACAAGAAGAAGGTCATGTGCTATGAATGCAATGAACCAGGACACTTCAGAAATGAATGTCCAAATCTTCAGAAGGAAAATCCCAAAAAGAAGTTTCATAAGAAGAAAGGTCTTATGGCAACCTGGGATGAGTCAGAAGATGATTCAGAAGATGAGCAGGCCAACTGTGCGCTGATGGCGACAGAAGATGACGGATCAGAATCTACATCAGAATCAGATTCTGAAGAGGTATTTTCTGAACTTACTAGAGATGAGTTAGTTTCCGGATTAACTGAACTTCTGGAATCCAAGTCTCAGATTTGTATTAAATACAAAAAGCTGAAAAAGCTATTTGAATTTGAAACAAAGAGGCTTGAATTGGAAAATTCTGAATTGAAAGATAAACTTTTAAAATTATCCAATGATGTTGGATTTCCTTCTAATTCAGAAAAATCCACTCCTAGTCTAAACCATATTCTGAAAGAATATGATTTAAGTTTCAGGAAGTTCTTATCTAGAAGTATTGGCAGAAGTCAGCTAGCTTCTATGATATATGCTGTGTCTGGAAACAAAAGAGTTGGCATTGGTTATGAGGGTGAAACCCCATACAAACTTGAACCTGTTGATGAAATGAAACTCACATACAAGCCATTGTATGATCAGTTCAAGTATGGCCACTCTCATGATATTAGGCACACTTCACATGCACAAAGTTTTCACATAACACACACCAAGAAGCATGTGACACAACCTAGGAAATATCATGAAACTCATATTAAAAATTATCATGCTGTTCCTCCTATTGCTTATAATGTCAAACCCAAGTTCAATCAGAACTTGAGAAAATCTAACAAGAAAGGACCCAAGAAGATGTGGGTACCAAAGAAAAAGATTATTTCTTTTGCAGATTCTCTTGATAACAAAGAAGACAACATTCAACATGACATGACACCTGGACTCAAGTTGCTCTCAACACTTGAAGGGAAGAAAGATTGTCTTCCAAGTTCTGGTTCTTAAATCTGTTGAAGAAACTATGTTTGTAGGAATTCAGAAAAGAAGCTTATTAGTCTTGGAACCATTTATGATGTTTGCCTCTAAGGCTTTGATGTTTCTTTCTTGAGTATTCTGAATGCTCTAAATGCTACAGAATATACAACATTGAAACATTGATTGTGGACAAATCAATAAACATCTTTTTTGATGATAAACTTGTTTCTGATGAAACAAAGAGCTTAAGAATTTCTGCAGATACAGTTTTGTCTTATCAGAAGCTGCAGAACAAAGAAGTAAACCTCCAGAAGCTGTGTACATCAGAAGTAATGGATCAGAAGATCATTCAGACTTATATCAGCACACTTCAGAAGGAGTATTTCCAGAAGAGAAATTAGATCAATTCAGAAGCAGTAATCAGAATTTGAAGGCGTAAAATCTCTCTGATATTTACAGCTGTCATCTATTATCTGATGATGAACACGTGTCTGTACGGTTTGTACAAAGCGTGCAGTTGAAAAGACGCCGACCTAGGTAACTGTATTAAATCATTTCATTTACTGTGTTCTCTCTCCTAATGTCATTTCTCATTAAATGCATAATGATTTCTTTTTAAATCTTTTAAATAACCCGCTTCATCTTCATTCCCATTTTTTCTCTCTTTCTCTCTCTTTTGTGCATTCACCTCGTTGCATCTCTCTTCAAACCCTAGTTCTTGATTTGATCTCAAAGCATTATCATAATGAATCCATCTTCTCGTTCATCAATCTCTAAAGATAGTATCACTTCCACACAGAACCGTTTAAGGAAAAATGATGCTCCGTTGAAAACATGCTTAATACCCACGAAAGAACTGGAAGTTCTATGTGAATCGGCTGTGGACGTCAACAACCTTAAAGCAAATGGCTTTCAGTGTGATGCAAGAATCTTTGAGCAAGGATGGTCTAAATATCTTGATAGATTGGTTGGTCCAATTTATCCTGAACTTGTAAAGGAGTTTTGGGTACATGCAACAGTTACCCCAACTGCCATCATTTCATTCGTGCTAGGGCATGAAGTGACTATCACTGAGAAACTCATCAGAAAGCTGTACAATCTTGATGATGAAGAAGGTTGGTCTGAGTTTCAACCCCATACAGTTGACTGGACTTTAGTTGAAAAACAAATCTCTACGGTTGTTGGAACTGATTCTCATTTTACGGGTAACTTAAAGCCTTTTTATAAAGTATGGGCTGAGATTATTCTGGGTTCTCTTCACCATAGAAAAAAGATGCGCTGCTCCTCCTACATCAATCCGACTCACAAGTATACTCTTTTCTGCATTGGCAAAAAGATAGAGATCAACATCTCTCATATTCTATTTGAGAATCTGAAAACCTCTGTCTTTGATTCAAGAGAAGATGAAAGGGCGAAGTACCCTCATATTCCAAGAACAACCATTCCTTTCGGAAGGATGATTTCAGACATTCTGATTGAAAGCAAAGTGGTGGACTCCATCAGAAATTGTAATGCCTCGCATTTTCTTGGAGTAACTCAAGGTCCCATCTTCAATGGTGTTGATCTGTTCGGACTGGAAGTCATTAAGAATGTACCTGTTATGTGCACAAGCTTTCCTGACATTCTGTCAAGAAGAATTGCTGTTGAAGGATTCATATCTTTGTATCATAAAGAACTTGATCAAGTTGTCAAGTTTTACTTGGAAGATTGTGTGAGAAAGCAATCAGACGTTGATCCTGCTTGGATCCGTGGCAGAGTACTTCCATCCAAAGATGATATTCTGAAGAAGGATAAAAAGGAACGTCAGGCAAGGCTAAAAAGAAAGGCACAAGAAGATGAGGCTGAGAGAGCCAAGAAGTTGAGGGTCACCTATGATCCTGACAAGGTGGACTCTAAAGAACGAAGAGATAAAAGGATCAGAGATTCCTTTCGCAGAACCAGATCTTCTTCTTCTTCTGTACAAATCTCCAGAAATGTCTTTACTCCACCTCCTTCTGTCCCTAAACCATCTTTCCAATCACCTCCATCTGAACCAAAAGTAAACTTCACTCTACCAAATCCTTCTCCATCATCCTCCTCCTCTCCCATTCTAAACCCCACACCTTTAAGTATTCTTCCCCCAACTCCTTCTGATAAATCTCTCTCACCAATTTCCTTTACAAACACTCCATCCTCGTCTCAATCCATCATTTCTGATATTCCATCCTCATCAATCATTCTCTCAGATATCCCTTCTTCCTCATTCACCGTACTTCCAACTTCTATATCTCATCCCTTACCTATCGAAAATTCCGAACCTTACTGTCTTCTCTATCCTGACTACAAATTCACCTTCAATCCGCCTGAACCTGAACCCTATACCTACCTGGAACTTTTCAGACTTGAGGTGATTAGCAGTCTAGACCTTCTGAAGGATGCATTCCTAAATGATCTGGATGATGTTTCTACAAGAAATCTCTGGAGAAGATTTCGCAAGGATTTTCAAGTAGAAGCAATAGCAGTACAGAAAAGACTAGTGGCTGCTGCCCCTGGTTACCCTGGTTACCTTCTGGAGGGAGATAATGGTATATACTACCATCCTCTCAGAAATTGTGTTGCTGCTGAGGAGAAGCCCTTTGTGGATGAGATGGAACAGTTGAGACTGGCTGCTGCAATGGAAGCAAACCCATGCAGGGACATGGTTATCTGGATTCCTGATTATCCTGTTCTGCTAGGAGATTTCAAGACTCTCTTTGACTATCTGAGGGAAAACCCGTCTGAGAAAGATCCAAACTTGGTCATTCCAGAAGTTGTTGACCCACCAGAAGTTGAAGGTCCTTCTGCTCCAAGGAATCTAGCTGCCATTCTTCAGGCACTTGAGAATGGAGACTCGGAAATTCCTGCTGCAGAATATGGAGATGCTTCTATGCAAGAAGCAGATGCTGAAGATCATGTTGCTGAATCAGACCCTGTTGAGGATATCCCAGCAAATGATACTTCTATGGAAGCTGCAGATCAAGTTGTCATTCCTGTGGATCAAAGCTGTGAAGCTTCTTCTGATGAACCTTCTCGTCTTGCAAAAACACTAGAAGAAATTCAGAGGAGACAGGATGAGCAAAGCTCACGCAATGACAAGTATGATGCTTTCATTGAGAGGCAAGAAGGACACAACAACGAGATGAAAGAAATGCTGGCCAAGATCTTGTCAAGACTAGGGCCATCTTAGATTGAGTCTATGCTGTTTCTTTCTTTTCTTTGCATCTGTTTTGTTTCTGTGCATCTGATCTTTTCATTTTGTACTTCTGTACCCAATGGTTGAACCTTAATGACATCATCTTCTTCCTCCATGTGTTCTGTTTTATTCATCTGAATCTTTTCTATTTTTTTGATGATATGACAAAAAGGGGGAGAAATACTGTGATAAATGATTTGATTTAATCAGTTGCATTCACTAACAAGAACTGCAAGTTCTATATGGTTTAAGTGTTTTGCAGGTACAGAGAAATGAAGTGAATCTTCAGAAGCAAACACTAGAAGCAAAACCATAAGAAGCGTTATTCTGTAAAAGGAATAAGCTCTTGGAAACTGAAGCAAGCTGAGTGCTGTCAAGCTTCAGGAATCAGAAGCACGATCAGAAGCACTGATAATAGAATTTGAATATCATTGTCTATCCTGTTCTGACAAAATTCTATTTGCTCTGATACATATAATGTTATGGCTCTGATACATTATTTCAGCCTATATGGCTCTAATTCATATAATGTGTTCAAACATACATTTTATGTTCTAACTCGTTCATGCTGACTTTTGTCGTTTAGTTTTTGTTCTGTAACATTTCAGGATGTAGAGATGCTCTGATGATGCTCTGGTACATTCAACAATGTTCTGATACAAATCTAGCATGAAGTGATGATTGGTAGACATTCAAAGTTCTGAAGCTATCCGAGGGAAGCAGAAATCAGAAGATGTGAATGTTCTAAAAAATCCAGAAAACTCAAGTTCTGAAGCTGTCCTGAATGGAAGCAGAAATCAGAAGCTGTGAATGTTCTGAAGATCAAAGAAATTCAAGTTCTGAAGCTGTCCTGAATGGAAGCAGAAGTCAGAAGCTGTGAATGTTCTGAAGATCAAAGAAATTCAAGTTCTGAAGCTGTCCACGATGGAAGCAGGAATCAGAAGCTGTGAGTGTTCTAAGGATCTAAAGAAATTCAAGTTCTGAAGCTGTCCAATGGAAGCAGAAGTCAGAAGCTATGAATTCTCTGAAGGCAGAAGCTTATATGATCGTCTCTACCGAAATAATCAGGGAAGTCTTTTATCAAAGTTCTTCGAGTATTTATTTCAGGGGGAGATTATTTATCTCAGGGGGAGATTGTTAATCTCAGGGGGAGACATATTCATATGCTTATGCTATAGCTGTGTAATTTGTCTTTTGCCGTCTACTCTTTCTGATCGCAAATTCATATCATTTATATATGTTTTTGTCATCATCAAAAAGGGGGAGATTGTTAGAACAAGATTTGTTCTTATCAATTATCTTAGTTTTGATGATAACAATAATATGAATTTTGCTTAAGATAATATGGTACTCTAATCCAATGCAATTTCCCTTTCAGGAAATATATATAAAGAGTACGCATAATTCAGCGCTCAGAAGCTGTGTCTCAAATGGTTCAGCATGCAACATCAGAACATGGTCTGGCAAGACATCAGAAGATGGTCGAAGCAGAATCAGAACATGGGTCTATGGAAGCATCAGAAGAACATGAGATCAGAAGCACTGAAGATCAGAAGATGGTATCACGCAACAGAAGCACTTCAAGGTCAGAAGATCAGAAGATGCTATGCACCAAGCTGTTTGACTCTGATGATATTCAAACGTCGTATTCACAAACATCAGATCAGAAGGAAGTACAGGTGGCAGACTACGCTGACTGACAAAAGGAACGTTAAAGCTACTAAAGGCAACGTCAGTAGACACAGCGTGAACAAGGCTCGAGGTAGTTGACAAAAGCGTATAACATTAAATGCAATGCTGTACGGAACACGCAAAGCATTAAATGCACTCAACGGTCATCTTCTCAACGCCTATAAATATGAAGTTCTGATGAGAAGCAAGGTTAACCAATTCTTAACAACTCTGAACGAAAATAAACTTGCTGAAACGCTGTTCAATCAAAAGCTCAGAATCTTCATCAACTCACTACATTGCTGTTGTAATATCTTAGTGAGATTAAGCTTAAACTATAAGAGAAATATCACAGTTTGTGATTATAGCTTTTAAGAAGCATTTGTAAACTCTTGAATAGATTACATTAAGTTGTAAGGAACTAGAGTGATCGTGTGATCAGTATACTCTAGGAAGTCTTAGCAGTTGGCTGAGCAGTTTGTAACTAGAGTGATCAGGTTGATCAGTAGACTCTAGAAAAGTCTTAGAAGTTGTCTAAGCAGTGTTCCTGGAGTGATCAAGTTGTGATCTGTAGACTCTGGAAGACTTAGTCGTGGACTAAGTGGAAAACCATTGTAATCCGTGCGATTAGTGGATTAAATCCTCAGGTTGAGGTAAATCATCTCTGCAGGGGTGGACTGGAGTAGCTTCGTTAACAGCGAACCAGGATAAAAATAATTGTGCAATTTATTTTTATCGTCCAAGATTTAAAGTCACACTTATTCAATCCCCCCCTTTCTAAGTGTTTTTCTATCCTTCACATTCGTCTAAGCTTTGGTAGTAAATGATAAAGACTCAACAGAGCTCCCCCGTACATCCAGCATCTATCTCTCAACAGGGCAATCTCTCACCAAGGCTCCCCCGTACACTCAGCATCTATTGTATCTATCTCCCCCTTTGACAACATCAAAAAGAGAAACAAAGAGAACAGAGTAGGAGAGAAACAAGAGAAATAAAGAATACCGGTAGTCATAGAGATAGATAACATGTAAATGGTGAAATCATAAGAGCTAATCATGTTTTAAAGCAAGCTAACAACATACATAGTAGTTCAAGAGAATTATAAAAGAAAGCAGAGAGTACTACATCATATGATGTTTTTAACAACAAAACAAAAACTTAATGGCATGAAATGCAATGAAATGATGATATGATAAACAATATGTCCTAACGCCTGCCCCTTCTTCCTCTTCCTCTTTGAAATGTATGAGGTCGATCTTCTTCAACCTGTTCCAACAAATCCAGCACAGACATGTTAAGAGTGTTGAAGCTTTGGCTTATGTTAGCATGACGATGCAATGCCGTTTCCTCAAACTGATTCTGCCTCAATATAGAGTTGGATGCAAACGTTTCAAAATCGTTCCTTTGTTCCTGAACCAAGCCGTACAAAGATTGGTATTGACGTTGTTGTTCCTCATATCTATCTTGTTGAAGCTGCTGCATTGTTTGAAATTGAAGCTGTTGAGTTTCAAAGTTCTGCTGTTGTTGAAGTTGCATAGCCTCAAGCATAGATATTATGTTGGATTGATCAGGAGGAGGTGGAGCAGTGTATCCCCAAGGAACTTCTTCCTGTTGAGACGGAACATATTGCCAATTTGGATCCGTGTCATGAGCTATGTCTTCCATGGTTTGATCCTCATCATTTGCTATTTCTTGATCGTTTCCCTCTTCCTCATTTCCTACATTGTTTCCAAACTCCGTAGGATCATCATAGTTGTAGATAACCTTCCCTGTTCCTTTTTGAATGAGATAATATGTTTTCCTAACAGGATTCCAATGATATCCCATAAGAGTCAAGGTGGTTTGTGAGAATTCCTGGGATTGATGTACGCGAGTGTAGTGTAAGTGATCAAGTCGCATACCAAAGTGATTGACAATTGTTTGAATGATTGAACCATAACATAGGGCTGTAGTTTTCTGTTTGACCTCATGAAACTTAGCAGCTAGGAAGTGAGGCCAGTGTAAACGCGTTCTATTTTGCAGCAGATACATGAGCACCACTTCATTTCTTTCAATTCTCGAATATCCTCCTGCCCTTGGTCGAATGATTCTTGAGATTACCCAGTTCAAGAGCCTAGGATCTCGCTTCAAATGACCAGCTGTTATTGTTTCATTTGATCTGTCAAATACGGAAGGATCTTTGAGGATTGACTTCATGTAGGCCTCATGGTCATAGTTTCCCGGTACATCCCCGTCTACCATACGGAGTTCATCACCAACGATTGTCAGACCAAAGATACTAATCCAGACCCGTTTGTCAACAACATGCGATCTAGATCCCATTTTGAAACGGAAGTTACAACCGTCTCCTTTTGTAAATCCTGCATAGAAAGCCCTAACGGTATTTTCACAGTACGGGGTATCACATTGCAATAAGGGATGAATATTTTGATGTTCAATTAACGCAGCGACATCAGGGATATGCATGTTTTCGACAAGATTTGGATCATAAGTATATTGCTTAACAATTTTCCTTTTCATCTGCCACTTCTCAAAGTTCTCTCTACAATCAGGATGAACAAGAGCACTTACCGGTTGAGATGATGAACTGGAAGCAATTTCCTTTCCTTTTCTTGATTTTGGAGGCATGGTTGGAGATGCTTTGAGTGAGAGAGGGAAGATTTTTGACAGTTTTGAGTTTGAGGAATTAGGGTTAGCCGTACCAAAAGAGATGAGAATGAGAGGGAATGCAAGAATGGAGTGTTTTGAATGAATGTTATTGGGTCGGGTCGACCTAACAGACCCAAATATGGAAAAATTTACGCAGTAGGTCGACCTAAAGTGAAGCTGGGTCGACCTAACAGAAGTAATAACAACAAATGACCAAATTAGGTCGACCTAAATTGTGAGTAGGTCGACGCAACTGGACCTTCTTGGTTTTTCTAAAGAAGCTTCTTATGTAGGTCGACTCAAATACAGGGTAGGTCGACCTAAGTTTCTTTCAATGATGAAAATGCCTTAGAAATGTTTCTATATGATGTATTTTTGTTTTGTCATTTGCTTGAATGCACAACCATTGTATGTTATGAATGAAATGATGAACATATATACATAAGTATTTGAGAAGAGTAGATAAGAGCACATGAAGTCACTATAAGCATGTTAATTGATAGCATATTATAGCATCAATAAAATTTTTGGAAGTGAACAATAAACATGTTACCGCTTTCTCAATATGTAGGTGTTTTGTCATCATTGTGTGGAGTCTTCTTGTCAGTGTGCCATACTCCTAGATTTGATAATGAATTGTTTTGATGGAATGTTTCACAGGTTGATTTTTGCGAAAAACTTATTTAGTATCGATTACTCGATGTTCTCCCGGATGCGGGACATAGTCCCAAACAATATTCTGCTAAGAATAAGTTTAAAATCTCTTTGCAATGCAACTTGCCAATTTGCACATCAAGTACTGCGTCCTAAGTGTTTTTCGGAATATCTGTATTTGTAATGTATCTCATACATTTGCGATGGCTAGAACACCTACATTTCCTTTGCCAAGTATGATTCTTCAAACTGTCTTCATAGATGACATACCAAAATTGGTATGTCTACCTATATGTGTCTTGAGCACCAGCTGTCAAGGAACTACCACCGTTCGGCGATGTCAAGACACTTTTCCTGCGAGATTAAATTAGAGTGGAAGGTCCCCAATCTTCATTGGGTCCTGGATGGTGAGTACACAATTTGCATTTTTCAATGGTATGTCCCTTTTTGCAACAATAATGACAGGTAATATGATGAGAATATGGAGTTTTGCTAGTTGATACTTTTGGTACAAAAGTGTATTTACTATATAAAGGAGTATACGATCTTTTGAACTTGTTTGGATCAACTGCAAAAGTCACTTTTGGTTGTAGAGCCTTGTCTAACTTGGCTTTTAGATCTCTCACTTCTTTTTGCCAAATGTGACATGTCTCACAACCAAACCATGATGTAGGATCTATTTCAACTTTGTCCTTTTGAATGTCTAGCATAGATTGTTTTAAAGCTTCCATATCCCTTTCGGTTTTCTCAACTTTTGATTCAAGATATGAAAATATTTTCTTATTTGAGGCCAAAAGTTTGAAAGCTTTAATTGCATCTCTATGTAATTCTTCAAAAGCAAGTTTTAGTTGAGAATGAGATACCTTATCTACGAGTTCAGGTTTAAGATGACTTACAGCTTTCTTTTTCTTGTTTTGATGAGCCATGAAACATAGGTTTGCTGATTCTTCTTCATCGCTTGACGAGCTTTCACTAGATGAATCACTTTCCCATGCTATGTAAGCTCTTTTAGATTTGTTATGACCTTTGCTTTGGTTCTTCTCCTTTTCTTTCTTAAGGTATGGACAATCCGGTTTGTAGTGACCGGCTTTCCCACAATTGAAGCAAAGACCTTTGATCTTTCCTTTGTTGTCGTCATCTTGTTTGAACATGTTTGATTGCTTTCTATAGTTGATCAATCCTTTGTCGGAATGTTTTGCTCCATTTTTCTTTAGATATTTGTTGTATCTTCGCACAAACAGTCCCATTTCCTCATCATCGGAGTCTTCGTCATCACTTGTGTCACTATCCTTTGGCTCTCGTTTTGAGGTCTTGGAGCTCGAAGCTTTTAGAGCTATTGACTTCTTCTCTACCTCTTTCTCCATGTTCTTTTCTTTCTTTGTCCTCTTCTCATGCGTGTCAAGGCATTTAAGATGCTGTTCATGTTCCTCTAGTTTACCAAAGAGAGTGGTAATGTCTAAAGTGTTGAGATCATTTGCTTCCTTAATTGCTGTAACTTTGGGCTACCATTCCCTGTTCAAACACCTTAAGATTTTGTTAGTAGCAACTGCATTGGAAACAGGTCTATCAAGAGAATTTAATCGATTTTTCAGGTGAACGAATCTTTTCTGCATGCTTTCGATGGTTTCACCATCTTCCATGTGGAAAAGTTCGAACTCTTGAGTTAACGTATTGATCCTAGCTAGTTTGACATCATCCGTTCCCTCGTGGGCAACTTGCAATGTGTCCCACATAGCTTTAGCTGATCTACAATGGGAAACGCGATAGTATTCATCAACTCCTAGAGCTGAGATTAGAATGTTTCTCGCTTTCCAATCGTATGCATATTTCTTTTCATCTTCAGCATTCCAAGTATCTTCTGGTTTTGGAACAACTGCACCAGCTGCATTTGTCATGGTGATCTGAAATGGACCATTGACAATAGCTGTCCAGATGTTTCTATCAATTGCATTGATATGGACACACATACAATCCTTCCAATAGCCGTAGTTTTCTCCGTTGAAAACTGGAGCTCTATTATGAGCCCCTTTAGGTCCGGAAGCCATCTTTCCAATAAGTGTTTCACGTAGCACGGAATAAACCAGAGCTCTTGATGCCACTTGTTAGACGCTGGCCTAAAGATCTAGAGGGGGGGGTGAATAGATCTCACTAAGTTTTTACGGATTTTTCTACTGACTCGAGCGAAAGCGGTTCTGAATCGACTTGCGTCTATTCCGGACCGCTATTGCAAAGGTCGTATGTGTTTCAAAACCAAAAAGTAAGTGGAATTGATGGTGAAGTAATATGATGGCTAACCAATACGTTTAACAACTGAAAACCAATTAACTTCTAAATTGACAACTTTGATTTGCAATGCAGTAAGATTGGATTAAGCAAAAACACAAACACTTGGTGATACGTTCAAATTGATAGTGATTCAAGTTGTGGTGAATTGTGATGTTTGTGCAGAACTTTAATTCACAATTTTAACACTTGAATCGTTGATCAATTTTGCACTTATAACCAATTATGAACAGAAAGTAAAAGAGAAAGTAAAAGCGACAAGAACACGATATTTGTTTAGGCAGTTCGTCGATCGTCCTCGCTACGACTACGTCTGCCCCCAATTCCAAATTGAAATTGGGTAATCTTTCATTAATGTTGAAAGTAGTATATACAAAGAAGATAACAAAGCGATAAACGATAAACCAATTATGTCGATCCTTTGAATCTTCTTCCCCCTTAATCTTGAGCCAGATCAAGGTTATCCAAGAGCTTCACTTTGATTCCCTTCTGCAGTGTCTTGATTCCTTGAACTCCCCGTTCCTCAATCGTTACACTCAGCCGAATCCTCAATGAACGCCTCTTGATAAAAACCCCCCAAGAACCACCCGTCGTGGAGGACAAAACCCGCAGATTTTATTCACCAACAAACCCCACAAACCTTCACCCACTAGGAATCTTCAATTCCGTTCCATGGACGTTATCGAACTCATCACTAACCCGCAACGCAAGAATGATTATGTGTAATTGTGTTGGAGATGATGAAGAACGAAGATGAGAAGCGTTTGTGTATCTTTCAGTCGTTGGTGTTATGTTGAATAATTACCCTTGCACAATATATATAATTGCATAACAGTTAGAACCAAGAAAAACTGATTTTTGAACTTTCTTGATCAGTTAGGTCGACCACTTGTAGTGCTTAGGTCGACCTAACAGAGCTTGCAGAATTTTGCTCCCAGTTAGGTCGACCTGTTGAAGGAGTAGGTCGACCAGAATCCTCTTCTGATGCATTCTGGGGACATTTTCACAGATTAGGTCGACCTAGTTGATGTGTAGGTCGACCTAACAGGCTGGTATGTAGAATTCATCAATTTAGGTCGACCTGGGTTGATGGTAGGTCGACCTAACTGCTGTTTTTCTGCATTCTTCTTGTTTTGCTTGTGTTGAGGCAACCTATAAACATATAAACATAATGGGTTGACCTATGAAAGATCAATGCTTGCTTTTCTTTAAGTTTTCTGCTTCCGTCTTGTTGTTTGAATGCTTATTTGAGTTTGCCATGAATCAAAAACATCTTTGAGTGTAATCTTGTATTCACAACAAGTTCATTTTCAGCAAATTAGGTGTCATTACCTCTTCGTCCTGACCAGAATTTTATCCAAAATATTCAGCTTGAAAGTACTGGTACCAGTTGTAAGAAGGAACAGTGATAATATTTGCAGTGGTTCTGGTAATATGGTCTGTGCTTTGGAGAAGATTGTGATAGTCAGGCTGTGGAGGCATGAACTGAGGTGCACAAGTGAGGGACTGAACAAGTTGTTTGAAGTTTACAGGAACCACTGTGTATACTTTGACAGGTGTTGGCACCATTGGTGCTATTGGTGCTTTCTTCATTTTCTTTACTTGTGGCTTTCTTACTGAGTGAAGCCAACAATGTTTGGACTGAAGAGGGTATTGATTATGTTTCATTGATCCATTTAGTTTCTTGGTGTTTTGGGATATGTATGAAGATTTATTAGATGAAGAATATGACCTAGAATATGACTCCATTCAGTTTCAGGTTTGTAATGAAAATAGGATGTTATACTTATCAGTATGTGTAGGTGAGTTCGAAGAAGTTATTATGATTTAAGAGACTAGATAGTTACTTACTCTCTTGTTGTGATATACTGATATGATATATTTATAGATATTTTGCAGGTGTATGAGCAATAAACATGAAGGAAATATGAGTAATAATTAATGCACGTTGAAGTGAATTTCAACGACATAAGGCAGCAGGATTGGGGAATGGATGAAAATGAAAATGTGAGAAGAAATTCCAAAGTGGATTTTGTCTTTACCGTCGGCGGATCAATGCATTATGTAACATAAGTAGTGACATTAACATATATATAAAAAATGTGGGAATATAATTTTCTTAATCTATTGTCGGATAGATACTAAAAAAATGCCTCCAAATTTGCCTCTGTTCAAAAGGTCAAAAACATCTATTTATATAAAGTCAAATATGTCTATTTTTGTCACATACTTGTATGGAGATTTAAATTTGATGATGAATTGAGTGATGAATGAAAGATTGACTAAACAAACAATAATATCAGTCTTGCCACTTCCCACTTGTCTTAATGTTTGTTTGGCTTAAATGCATTTTTGATTCCTTTGTTTCAATATTTTAAATGTTTGAACCCATGCCACTCTGGGTAAAAAGCCTACACCTTAGCCATTCATCAAACTGCGCCCTTTGTTACTTAAGTGCACCAAGCTTTATATAGTACTGTTTTCTATTCAATTGCAGAATTTGGAATTCTTTTTTTCTTGACTCAGCTTTCTCTTTCACATATTTCGCTGACATGTACTACTTTGCATGGAAGTGCATTGTTAAAAACACATATTATACGGTGTAAATTTGAAGCATGTTACATGATGAATAATTTATATTCTGAGGGTTTGTGCTTCATCTGCAAGGTTGAAGTTGTTAAATCCAAATAAGCATAATAAGAAACACATTGTTATCATCACTACATGCCCTTATCGACACCAACATTGTTCCCAATCCGAAAATCTGAATAACCTTGCTTAACACACGAACCATGTTATATACCACACATTCAAAGCTTGCATAGCCATAACCATTTTTCGGAGTTACATGAATGGTAGAATACATTTCTCCATCAATGCCATTCATTGAATATCCACAAGGATCAAAAGTAATATCACAAATGAATGCTTCGTTGTTGATTTCATTTATTTCGGTTAGCTCTGTCATTTCTTTTCCAGCTGAGTGGCCATTCCCGTTCAGAAATAACGAGCATTTGTTAGTATAGAATAGACAGTTATGCTTTGTAATACATGGAGTCAATTATCTTTCCATTATCTTGTAAAGAAACATAATATTTCCTGCATGAATCTTTCTCTTTTTAAGCTATGAGAAAATCATTATCTTCATCTTGGATGTGTTTAAATTCAAAATTCTGCATAACCATTCTTTTCCTCTTTTGTTATCTAAATAGACCTGAGAAATAATTAAAAACTTCATCTTTTATCTCCTGAACCCCTATGTATTTTGTTCCATCTACTTCTATACAATTAATCTCATTAACTTTTCTTCTATTTAAGAAACACATGTGAAAGAACTTTGAATTTGCATCCTCCATCTCTAAACTATTTTGAGCATGACTTTTGCCACGCACCATCTAGCACCTGATCTGTTTTTGATTTGATCAACTCCATTAATTAACTCCATAGCAGCCTATTTCCAACAGCAACTATCATAGACTTTTGTCAATTTAGATTAGATAAATAAAAAAACAGAAAACAATACACAAACAAATATCAAAGACTTTTGTGACTATTTAATGTTTTTTCGAAATCCACTTTAAACATCGAGGCTTCTCTTTTCCTCCTATTTTCATCATGTACAAACTCATTTTCGATGAGTATTCCATCTACCATCTAATGGCCTTCGGCGAATTGCGAATCAGAGATAACTTTTATTTCCGCCACCTTCAATCTATTTGCATATAACATTACTAAGACTTTCTAGATGCTGCCAATTAAAGATACTGGCCTAGCTTCACTAGATTCTTTATCTTTGGAATCACTACTAAAAAAACATTATTAGCTCCACACACTATTACGCCATTCTAATGAATGTACAAAAGTAATTACATCCTAAAACTCATTACTAAAATTGAAATTTATGCTATCCAAATCAAAGCACTTCAAACTCTCAGAATCCCAAACAACATTTCTTATTTCCTCCTCTCTAAGTTCAGCTATGAGAACATCATTTTCTTCATCTCTAATGCGTTTAAGTAGAAAATTCTGCATAATTGGTCTTTCCTCTTTTTGTCTCTAGATAGACCTAAGAACTAACTGAAAACTTCATCCTTTATCTTCTAAACCACTTTCTGTTTTGTTCCATCTACTTCTATACAACTAATCTCGTTAACTTTTCTTCTATTTAACCAGTGCAATAATTTTCATGGACAATGATCTAAGAGTCCTTCATCCAAACACCATTGCAAACATTCTGGCCATTTGACTGATTAAATCTCCTGCCAATACAGCTCCCTATGGATCCATCTAATTTTGACCATGTAAACTTCTGCCAATTAACAGTAAATCTATTTTTTCTGATTTAGATAAAAACTTCTTAAAGTAACATCTGGCCCCTTGTTGTTTCTCCAACTCCTTTACATTCCTATTCTGAATTTATCATATTGAAATCTCCCATAACAAACCATCTAGCTCCTGTTTTTATTTACTACATAGCAACCTTTTCCACCTGCAATTAATGCAAATCAATTTAACGTAGCCCCATAGAATAACCAAAGACATTTTAAAAAATTAACCAACGTGAATCAATCCTAGACCAATCAATCCTAGACCGAGATCCAACTTTGTTAGTGAGTCCAAGTAATAAGTGAATGAATAAAATTAGAACACTATATCTTGCACAACCAATGGATTCAATGCCAATGAAGGGACAATAATAATAATTTAATTCTATCGCAAATCAAGTGATCCAGGTAGCAATGACCAATTCAATCTAGTACGATGATAAGTTTAATGATACGGTCAATTTAGACCTAGATGGATAAAAAAAACAGAAAATAAAACACATCAACAAATATAGACAGTTCTCCAAGGTGTTATTAACATCTATGAAATTCAGATGCAAATTACCCATTAAAACAATTTCAGATTCATCATCTGCCCAATTCTGCAAAACTCTAATAACATTTCAAAAACCATAAATAATTTATAAAGTTGCATCACAAAATTAAGAAACTCAAGAATTGAAAAAAATCAAGCAAGAGGGAAATATGAAAACGATCAGAACCTGTCGGGATTCATGAATTAAATCAAAGAATATCAATGGATTCACAGAGAACATCATATTGCTTGTCTTTTCCTCTATGTACGTATCACTTGCCAACTCTGCTACATAGACAACTATAATCTCATGTCACCTTAAAATCATTCTAGCATAAGCTTTAACCTGAACAGAACCAAATACAGATTTCAGAAAAAGAAGAGGTTTTCAACACTATTTTCATTTTGAAAAAAATAACAGAAACCTCTTTTTTTTTCCCTTCTGCTGTCCAATAAACTCCAAAATTGAATTATGTATTATTGTAGATACATTCAGCCACCGAAAGATTGCATACCGATCTTCCTCGCAGATTTTTGGACAATCAAGGAAAATGTGAGAAACCGTATCTTTTTTGCATCGGAACTAACACGCAACTTTAGATACATTCAAAACCCCCTCTTTATCAGGCTGTCTTTTGTAGGGACTTTATTTTGCCAGTGTAAATACATTAAGCGGGATCGGATTACTCCACGCAGCTGCAAAATTCCTCGTACCATCTCTTGTGCTTTCCATCAAAATTGAGGAGCAAGTTTCCTTTACCAAATAAGATATTTACCCCATTTCCACTTATCTTCTGAATCTTCCTTCAGCACAATTCTTTGAGCTTCCTTTCATCTTTATTCAAGGTTCATTTCAACCTTATGTTCCAGGTCATGTCTTCTACAACATTCACCACATGAAGCCTTTTTATTCTCGATTAAACCAAACAGTCCCACAAACCTGTTCTTCTAGATTATTCCTTTTATCAAAGAATCGGTCCAGAAATGCGATTCAGCTCCACTTCCTAATTTCATTCACAACCTTTCAAAGAACCAATCTAATTTAATGTCCCACAACCCACTTTCTACTTTTTTTTATGTCCTGCCACCAAGCCAACCCCATTCTCTCAATTTCACTCACTCTACCAATGATTTCACCATATTTACCTTTTAAAACCTTAACCCACAAACTTTGTTTCTTTGTAAGTAGTCTCCATTCCCACTTTCCTAATAGTGCTAGGTTGAACACCCTTGAATTTTTTATACCGAGATCCCCCTTCCTCTCTTTCCTAGCATATCTTTTTCCAATGAACCCAACTCATTTTTCTGCTTTCCAATCTTCAAACACAGAAGACTTGCTGGGAAAGTATCTTTGTTGAATTGCTTCCCAGTCTGTATGATATTCCAATATCCCTAAGACTAGTAATCTTGCTTTCATATGATCTTTTTAGTTTTGTAGTCGCCCAAAACAGTACCATATTCGCCGAAGCCATCCAGGTCCTTGTTTCTCGAATATACCGGCTTGTTTCATCATTGGCGAACTTTCCTGCTCGGTTACGACTCCTGGAAATATGCTACTATTTGTGAGAGCAACTGAACTTAAACTATTGTAATTGGCACATATGATTCACCTCAGCCACCTTAACTTACACGTCCGGTTTGGAACATAGGATGGCACGGTTCCATTTATATTTGAGAAGCAGAAGCAAAAGAAACACTGACCTGTCATTGTTAGTTTCAATCCGACTTTTTACGATGACATTAATAGCTTGACTTGTCATCTCCGATCATTGCAATCTTGATTTCTCCTCCCATGAGACTCGATATGTAGTAGTTGTCATCTTGGATGCTTACTGCAAACAAGTAGTAATCAAACATCATAACCACGTCATACGAATAGCATATCAGTTCACCCAAATGACCCGCTATCCTGGTAGAATCTAGTGTGATTATTATCAACCAACTGTAGAGTAAGCCCCTAAACAACTATAATCTCCATGATATCCGTACATTAATAGTTTATTTATCTTGTCTATAAAGATATGCATTCGTGGACACTTTAGTTAATAGACAGTAGTCGGCTGTGATTTTAGGAAGTTAAAAAGGTAAGAGTTACTTATCTTTCCGGCTTGTAATGAGCATGTCAATTTGTTTTCACCAGCAGGGTCAATTTGTTTAGGAGTTTTGATAGCATTAGATGTCACTACCTTCTGGTTGTTGTCCCTCAACTGCCACCTTTGCTAAAACAGGCAGATCTACCAGCATCAAATTGACAACACTTGGCAGGTAGATGCTGAGATGAATAGAGACAGAAGATATTTGATTTGATTTCCCAGCCATCCATCCTGTTAGTGTCATCCTAAATTTCTTTTCGAATCATAGCATCCCAACAGTTTTCACAATCTTCCGAATGTAATTCTAAAATCAAAATGCATTGCAAGACATACAGAAATTGACACCACAACATATAGATAACACATACATTGTAAGTTGAGTTATATGACATTAGATCATCAAACAAAGCGTTGTAAACAAACAATAGTTAATCATACTCGGTCAATAGAATGTATGAGAAATACTTATCTTCCAAAAGGCGGTATCAGCAGTATTAACATGTTGATTCATGTCTCACCTCCACTCACCGATCTGCCCTAACAAACTTTATCGTCGACATCGGCATCACATTGGCACTATTGTTCTCATTGTGAGCCAGATATATTAACTCATAACTATAGATTTGCCTTCATGGCCCCCTCATGTTTTGCCAATTTTTTCCCACAATTAGAATATCTTTTGCTTACTGCATATGCGAGAAGTGAACATCTCCTCTATCGAATTAATAACACTGAAAAATAGGAAAAGGTGATAGAGGATCACCTTGCATAGACCTTTACCAACTTCGAATTCTTTTGCATTAACCAACACTAAAATAGTGGATGCTCGAAGACACTCTGAAATCCAGCCTCTCCATTTAATGTTGAATCCATCAAAGTCCAAATATTTACGGTCCACAAAATCATATACTTTTTCATTTGCTATGAGTATTCCATCAACCATTTGTCGGCCCTCTAAGAACGCAAATTGCAAATCAAAGATCACCTTTTTAGCCACATGCTGCTAATTAAAGATATCGATCGACCTAAAATCTAATTAGACATATCGACCTAAGATAGTTTACTTCTCCGAATTCTCAATCTTTGAAAATCAATGCTAAAAAAATATTATTAGCTCCACACTATTTGCCATTACAATGAAATTCAACAATGAATATGTGAAAAGTACGCTTTAATCACATCCCAAAATTACTTAATAAACTTGAAATTTATGTTATTTGGGCCAGGGTTCTTCAAATTCTCACAATCCCAACCAAAATTTCTTATTTCTTCCTCTCTAAATTCAGCTCTGACAATGTCATTAATGCCAATGAAGGGACAATAATAATATAATTCTATCGCAAATTAAGTGATCCATCCATGTAGCAATGACCAATTCACTCTATCCTTGAACTTCCAGAGATTCCCATTTTTCTTCCTCTAATGTATGATATCCTTCCAACTCACTCCAACATTTGAGTACACAACAGTTTAGGTCTCAAATACTAATTTTCTCACAAGTTAGAATTGGAAAGTGATGAGTCCTTCATCCAAACACCATTGCAAATATTCTGGCCATTTTATCTATCCATCCCTCTGAAAATATGAATCTATCAATATAGCACATTGTTGATCATCTAATTTTGATTATGTAAATCCTCAGCCAATTTAGAGTAAATCTATTAGTTCTGCATGAGATAAAAACTTCACAAAGTCTAACATCTAACCATTCTTGTTGTTTCTCCAACTCCTTTGCATTCTAATTCTAACTTAATCGCATTAATCCCTGTTGGAAATAGAAAAAATACATTGTATGTTTTCCATTAAAAAGAGCATTTAAGTTTTAGGTTCATGTATATTTAGATTCATGCATTTAGGAAGTAGGACTATTATTTATTTCTCCTTGTAAACATAATATGTAATTAATTATATAGTGTATAAATATTATGGATGCTGAGTGCTTTACTCACTCAAGCACATTCAGAACACTCTGATTTCTATTTTTCACATGGCATCAGAGCTCCTAATCTAGGGGACTCTACTTCCGCTAATATCAGTATTTAGAAATCTGACCGGGCATTTTTATGCTGTCAGAACCCTTAAATCTTGACTGGGCAACACGTGCTGTCAAGTTTTTTCAATTAAACGCTATCTATACTTTTCCGGCAGCCGTCCGTACTGTTTCATACAGTTTTCTGCAGCCGTTTCTACACCGTTCCAGCCGCTGTCTACACCGTTCCAGCCGCTGTCTACACCGTTCCAGCAACTGTCTGCAAGTTCCAGCCACTGTTTGCAAGTTCCAGCCACTGTTTGCAAGTTTCAGCCGCTGTCTGCACTGTTCCAACCACTGTCCCTGCATTTTCTGGTATGGAAAAATCATCAAGTAATTGTAGTGTGGCGTATTCTGGTAAGCTTCCACCCTCATTTGGATTTCATGTCTCAGAAACACCTTCTCATTTATTTTGGATATTAGATTCAGGAGCCACAGACCACATGACACCCTCTTCAAAACAGTTCTCCACATATTCCCCTTGTCCCAGTAATAAAAAAATTTCTACTGCTGATGGTACTCTTGTAACTGTAGCTGGCTTTGGAGATATTCAAATAAATCATTCTATAACCTTAAAAAGGGTTCTCCATGTTCCGAAGCTATCCATGAACCTTGTCTCCATACAAAAACTTACAAATGATTTATCCTGTAGTGTGACTTTTTTTAATGATTGTTGTATATTTCAGGATAAGGACTCGGGAAAGACGATTGGACGTGCTAGAGAAAGGAATGGCCTTTACTATCTTGAAGAACCAGGTCACTGTACAAATGTCCACTTGTCTCACTCATTTATGTCAGAGTCAATACTCTCCAAAAAGGAAAAAATCTTTCTTTTTCATTGTCGATTAGGTCATCCTTCTTTTGGAGTCATTAAAGTTTTGTTTCCGTCTTTATTCAATAAGGTAGATATTGAAAGTCTTCATTGTGATGTGTGCGAGTTTGCTAAACATAAGCGTCTACCATTTCCATTAAACAACAAAAGAAGTCTTTCCCCTTTCTATCTTATTCATTCAGATGTTTGGGGTCCCTCTACTAATCCAAATGTAACAGGTGCTAGGTGGTTTGTGACTTTTATAGATGATTGTACCCGGGTTACTTGGGTATTTTTACTCCAAAACAAGTCTGACGTCAGTACTGTTTTTCCAAAGTTTTTCTACATGATTAAAAATCAATTTGGAGTAAACATTAAAAGACTTAGGTCTGATAATGGAAAAGAGTACTTCAATCATGTTCTTATTTCTTTCTGTCAAAAAGAAGGAGTTGTCCATGAGTCTTCTTGTGTTAAAACACCACAACAAAATGGAATCGCAGAAAGAAAAAATGGGCATCTATTAGACCAAACCCGAGCACTATTGTTTCATAAAAATGTTCCCAAATATTTATGGGGGGAGGCCGTTCTCACTAGCACATATCTTATTAATCGATTACCCTCTAGAGTATTAGGGTTCAAGAGTCCTATGGATGTTCTTTCTTCCTTCTATCCAAATTTGTCAACAAGTAGTAATCTCAAACCTCGAATCTTTGGGTGTGCCTCATTTGTCCATGTGCATAGTCAAGACAGGAAAAAACTCGATCCTAGAGCCCTAAGATGTGTTTTTGTCGGTTATTCCTCTACTCAAAAGGGATATAAGTGTTTTCATCCTCCATCTAAAAGATTCTTTGTGTCGCGGGATGTTACCTTCCATGAAGAGGAACCGTACTTCACTCAACCTTATCTTCAGGGGGAGAGTTTTAAGGAAGATAAGCTTGAAAGTCTTGATCTTTCTGGTCTCGAGTCAAATACACTCAATTTGTCTAGTATTAAGTCAAATACATCTGGTCATGACTCAAATACACTCAATCTCTCTGGTCTCGAGTCAAATCCACCTAATTCTTCCAGTTTCGAGTCAAATAGACCCGATCTTTCTGGTCTTGAGTTAAACACACTTGTACCAAACCCATCTGAGCCTGAAGAATTGGGAGTTGAGTCAAATCAATCAAATATACCAGTAGTTGAACGTGAACTTGAAGTGGATGTGAGATATGGAAAGAATCTGGTTTACATGAGAAAGTCAAAGGCCGTTCCTGAATCGACACAAGTTCAAGAGCCTGACTCGACTCCTTCAAATGAGGTAATTAATTCTTCTGAATTGCAGGATAAAATTATGACCCAAACAACAGATGATGACCTAGACCTTCCAATTGCTATTAGGAAAGGTACCAGAAAATGCACCAAACAGCCTTTATATCCCCTTTCAAACTATCTTTCTTTTCAAAAATTCTCACCTACCCATAGAGCCTTCCTTACAAACCTTAACGCTACTTCCATACCTACTAATGTTTCTGAGGCATTGTCTGATGAAAAATGGAAGCAAGCCATGAATATTGAGATGGACGCACTGAAGAAGAATGGAACGTGGGAGATAGTGACTTTACTAGAAGGAAAGAGGCCAGTTGGATGCAAATGGGTGTACACGGTAAAATATAAAGCTGATGGATCAATCGAAAGATATAAAGCCAGGTTGGTTGCCAAAGGGTTTACACAAACCTATGGAATTGACTACTCAGAAACATTTGCACCGGTTGCGAAGATGAATACAGTGAGAGTAATTTTGTCACTTGCTGCCAATTATGGTTGGAATTTACAACAATTTGATGTGAAGAATGCTTTCCTACATGGGGAACTTGAGGAGGAGATTTATATGCAGGTACCACCGGGGTATGAGAAAAATGTGTCTGACAATACAGTTTGCAGGTTGAAAAAAGCGTTATATGGCCTAAAGCAATCACCTCGAGCATGGTTTGGAAGATTCACTAAGGTTATGACATCCTTGGGGTACAAGCAAAGTCAAGGGGATCACACCTTGTTCATCAAACACTCGCCACAAGGGGGAGTAACAGTTTTGTTAGTATATGTGGATGACATTATAATGACTGGAGATGATTGGAAGGAGCAACAGATCTTGAGTCATTGTTTGGCTAAGGAGTTTGAAATAAAAGCTCTTGGAAAGCTGAAGTACTTCTTGGGAATCGAGGTGGCACATTCCCGAAAAGGCATTTTTATATCACAACAAAAATACATTACAGATTTACTCAAAGAGACAGGAAAAACAGCGTGTAAACCAGCGAGCGTTCCTATGGATCCAAATCTTAAATTGGGTAATACAGAAGAAGATGTTGCAGTAGATAAAGAAATGTATCAACGTCTAGTTGGGAGATTAATTTACTTGTCTCACACTAGACCTGATATTGCATATGCTGTAAGTATGGTTAGTCAGTTCATGCACTGTCCTAAAGAGATCCATTTACAAGCAGTTCATAGAATCCTGCAGTATCTCAAGGGAACTCCAGGAAGAGGAATTTTATTCAAAAGAAATGGAAATACAACACTTGAGGCCTACACTGATGCAGACTATGCAGGATCAATTGTTGATAGAAGATCCACTACAGGGTATTGCACCTTTCTTGGAGGAAATCTTGTGACTTGGAGGAGTAAGAAGCAAAATGTAGTAGCACGTTCTAGTGCTGAAGCTGAATTTCGAGCCATGGCACAAGGCATTTGTGAATTACTTTGGCTTAAAATTATTTTAGAAGATTTGAAAATCAAATGGGAAGGACCCATGAAGCTCTACTGTGATAATAAGTCAGCTATCAGTATAGCACATAATCCAGTTCAACATGATCGAACTAAGCATATTGAGGTTGATAGACACTTCATTAAGGAGAAGCTTGACAGTGGGCTGATTTGCACCCCATATGTGTCCTCACATGGGCAACTTGCGGATATTCTCACTAAAGGATTGAGTTGCTCAAATTTTGAACGAATTATATCCAAGCTGGGAATGGAGAATGCTTATTCACCAGCTTGAGGGGGAGTGTTGGAAATAGAAAAAATACATTGTATGTTTTCCATTAAAAAGAGCATTTAAGTTTTAGGTTCATGTATATTTAGATTCATGCATTTAGGAAGTAGGACTATTATTTATTTCTCCTTGTAAACATAATATGTAATTAATTATATAGTGTATAAATATTATGGATGCTGAGTGTTTTACTCACTCAAGCACATTCAGAACACTCTGATTTCTATTTTTCACAATCCCCAATTAGCACCATCTAGCGCCTATTTCTATTCGATCAACTCCATCAATATACTCGATAATAGCCTTTTTCCACCCGCAATTAATCCAAATCAATTAATCCAAACCATGATCACCTTGATTAGTCTTATAAATCTCATTTTAAGTGATTTAACTTTTTTAACAAATTAACATATCCCCTTGGAATAACCAAAAAGATTTTAAAATATGTTCTAAAAATTCAATCAACCTGAATCAATACTAGAACTAAATCCAACTTTGTCCATGAGTCCAAATAATAAGTGAATGATTAAAATAATAACACAATATCTTGCACAACCAATTATGCCAATGAAGAGACAATAATATAATTCTATCGCAAATCATATAACCCATGTAGCAACGACAATTTCATTATAGTACGATGATAATTTTAATGCTACGGTAATTTAAGATTAGATGGATCTAAGAAAACAAAAAACACTTAGGGGAATCAGTTCTCCAAGGAGATATTAAGATCAATGAAATTCAAATGCAAATTACCCATTTACACAACTGCCCATTCTTAATATCTCCTTGGAATGGAAAAAATTGATAAAGTTACCTAACAACATTCAAAAACCATTCTTAATAACAATTCAAAAACCATAAATAATTGATAAAGTTACCTCACAAAATTGAGAAACTCAAGAAATGGAAAAAATAGGAACGCCTCCTCTGCCAACATTTTCCCACAATTAAAGTATCATTAAGGTTCATACAGCATATGCGACAAGTGAAAATCTCATATACCAACTTTTTCCCATAATTAAAATATCATTCCACAATTAAAGTATCATTCACGTACAGCATATGCGACGAGTGAATATCTCATATGCCAACTTTTTCCCACAATTAAAATACCATTCCACAATTAAAGTATCATTCGCGTACAGCATATGCGACAAGTGAACATCTCCTCTGCCAAACTAATAACCTCAAAAATAGGAAAACGCAACCTTTACCAACTTCAATTTTTTTTGCAAGGCTTCCAATGACCTACATGAAATAGTTGATGTTCAAAGACACTAAAATTCAGCCTCTCCATTTAACATTGAATCCCATCAAAGTACAAATATTTACCTTTCACAAAGTGAAAGAAGTCATATGATTTTTCAAAATCCACTTTTACATCAACGCTTTTTCAAAATCTACTTTAAACATCAATGCTTCTTATCATTTACTAACTCATTAGCTATGAGTTTTCAATCTACCATCTGTCGGCTCTCTAAAAACCCAAATTGCATATCAAAGATAACTTTTATAGCCACATGCAACTAAATAAAAATATCGACCTAAAATAGTTTAGCTTCACCAAATTCTCAATCATTGGAATCAATGCTAAAAAAGCACTATTAGCTCCACACTATTTTGCCATTAGAATGAAATACAACAATGAATATGTGAAAGTACGCCTTAATCACATTCCAAAACTACTCAATAAACTTAATTTATGTTATTCTGGTCAAGATACTTCGAACTCACACAATCCCAACCAACCTTTCTTATTTCCTCCTCTCTAAATTCAACTATGAGAATGTTATCATCTCATCTTTGATGCATTTTATAAGTCTCTTTTGACTATGGCCAGCGATTTAACTTAATTAACAAATTATAACATATCCAACATTTTCTCAGGAATTAGAAATGGATCTCAATTTTTCGAGAATTAGAATTGGACAGTGGCTTTTATCCAAACACAATTGGAAACATTCTGGCCATTTGACTAACCATCCCTTTGAAAATATGGATCTGTCAATACAACTCATTGTTAAGCCATCTAATTTGGACCATGTGAATCTTTTGCAAATTAACAAGAAATCTATGAGTTCTGCTTCTGATAAAAACTTCTCAAAGTCTAAAATATAGACACTTCTAGTTTCTCCAACTCCTTTGCATTCCCATTCTAACATCTGTTTTTCAATCAGCTCCATCAATTTACTCCATAGCAGACTTTTTCAACCAACAATTAATCCAAACTATGATCATCCTTGATTAGTCTTAAAAACCTCATTTACTTTGGCCAGCTATTTAACTTTATTAACAAATTAAAATATCCAAAAGGAATAACCAAAAAGATTATAAAAAATCAAGAATCAAACCTCAACCAACCAAGATCCACCTTTGTCCGACAGTCCAAATAATAAGTGAATGTTTAAAATTATAGAACACAATATCTTGCACAACCAATGGATTTAATGCCAAAGAAGGGACAATAATTATATAATTCTACCACAAATCTAGTGATCCATGTAGCAATGACCAATTCATTCTTGTACGATGATAATTTCTATGGACATTCATTTTAGATTACATGGATCGAAAAAACAGAAAACAAAACACATAAAATAGAATTTAGGCCACCAGTTCTCGTAGGTGATATTAACATCAATAAAATTCAGATGCAAATTACCCATTTACACAATTTCAGATTCATCATCTGCCCAATTCTCATAACAATTAAAAATCCACAAATAATGGATTCAACAAATCGAGAAATCAAGAAATCAAGCAAGAGAGGGAGATATGAAAGCGATCAGAACCTGTCGGGATTCATGAGGCACATGTGAAAGAACTTTGAATTTGCATCATCCATCTCCAAACTATTTTGAGCGTGATTTTAGCAACGAAACATCTAGCACCTGACCTGTTTTGATTTGATCAACTCCATCAATTAACTCTATTGCAGCCTATTTCCAACAGCAGTTATCATAGACTTTTGTCAATTTAGATTAGATGAATAAAATAACAGAAAACAAAACACATAAACAAATATCATAAACTTTGATGACTATTTAATTTTTTTTTGAAATCCACCTTAAACATCGAGGCTTCTCTTTTCCTCCTATTTGCATCACCTGCAAACTCATTTTTCGATGAGTATTCCATCTACCATCTTTATATCCGCCACCTTCAATCTATTTGCATATAACATTACTAAGACTTTCTAGATGCTGCCAATTAAAGATATTGGTCTAGCTTCACTAGATTCTTTATCTTTGGAATCAATACTAAAAAAACATTATTACCTCCACGCACTATTATGCCATTCGAATGAAATTCAGCAATGAATATACGAAAGTCTGCTTTAATTACATCCTAAAACTCGTTAATAAAACTGAAATTTATGCTATCCGAATAAAGGCACTTTGAACTCTCAAAATCCCAAACAACATTTCTTATTTCCTCCTCTCTAAGTTCAGCTATGAGAACATCATTTTCTTCATCTCTAATGCGTTTAAGTAGAAAATTCTGCATAATTGGTCTTTCCTCTTTTTGTCTCTAGATAGACCTAAGAACTAATTGAAAACTTCATCCTTTATCTTCTAAACCACTTTCTGTTTTGTTCCATCTACTTCTATACAACTAATCTCGTTAACTTTTCTTCTATTTAACCAGTGAAAGAACTATGAATTTGCATCCCCAGCCATTTTGGGCGGGATTTTCCACAATATGCTACAATTCAGCTTCGACAGTTCAATTAATTGTGTTGATGTCTCTCTTTTGACTTTGATCACCTCTTCAAAGAATGATGTGTTTTTGCCTTTTTTTTTCAAAATAGTTGATTAATTTTTTATCCTTTTCAATCCTTCCACCCAGATTTGCTAAATGACTTTTACTCCATTCTTTGAGATGATTCTCAATCAACTTTAATATTTTTTATGGACAATGATCTAAGAGTCCTTCATCCAAAAACACCATTGCAAACATTCTGGCCATTTGATTGATTAAATCTCCTGCCAATACAGCTAGCTCCCTGTGGATCCATCTAATTTTGACCATGTGAACTTCTGCCAATTAAGAGTAAATCTATTAGTTCTGTTTTAGATAAAAAAAACTTCTTAAATTAGTTCTGCTTTAGATAAAAACTTCTTAAAGTAACATCTATCCCCTTCTTGTTTCTCCAACTCCTTTACATTCCTATTCTGAATTTATCAAATTGGAATCTCCCATAACGAACCATCTAGCTCCTGTTTTTCTTTACTACATAGCAGCCTTTCTCCACCGGCAATTAATGCAAATCAATTAATCCAAACCATGATCAATCCTGATAAATTTCATTATACTTTGGCAAGCAATTGAACGTAGCAGCATAGAATATAACCAAAGAGATTTTAAAAAATCAACCAACGTGAATCAATCCTAGACCGATATACAATTGTCAGTGAGTCCAAGTAATAAGTGAATGATTAAAATTAGAACACAATATATCTTGCACAAACCAATGGATTCAAAGTCAATGAAGGGACAATAATAATTTAATTCTATCGCAAATGAAGTGATCCAGGTAGCAATGACCAATTCAATCTAGTACAATGATAAGTTTAATGATACGGTCAATTTACACTAGATGGATCCGAAAAAAAACAGAAAACAAAACACATGAACAAATATAAACTTTTCAACATCAGTTCTCTAAGGTGTTATTAACATCAATGAAATTCATATGCAAATTACCCATTAAAACAATTTCAGATTCATCATCTGCCCAATTCTGATAACAATCCAAAAACCATAAATAATTTATAGTTACATTACAAAATTAAGAAACTCAAGAAATGAAAAAAATCAAGAAAGAGGGAAATATGAAAACGATCAGAACCTGTCGGGATTCATGAATTACATATGTACCTATCATTTGTCAACCCTGCAACATAGACAACTATAATCTCATGTCACCTTAAAATCATTCTAACATAAGTTTTACCCTAAACAGAACCAAATATAGATTTTAGAAAAAGAAGAGGTTTTCAACACAATTTTCAGTTTGAAAACAATAACATAAACCTCTTTTTTTCCCTTCCGCTATCCAATAAACCCCAAAATTGAAATATGTATTGTTGTAGATACATTCAGCCACCAAAAGATTGCGTACCAAACTTCCTTGCTAATTTTTGGACAATCAAAGAAAATGTGAGAAACAGTATATTCTTTTCTGCATCTGAACAAACACACAACTTTAGATCCATTCAAACCTCTTCTTTACCAGGCTGTCTTTTGTAGGGACTTTATTTTGCCATATTCTCCTAAACCTGTGTAAATATATTAAGCGGGATCAGGTTACTCCACGCAGCTGCAAAATTCCTCATACCGAATAAGCGGGATCAGATCTCTTGTGCTTTCCATCAAAATTGAGGAACAAGCATCCTTTACCGAATAAGATATTTACCCCAATTCCACTTATCTTCTGAATCTTACTTCAGCACAATTCTTTGAGCTTCCTTTCCTCTTTATTCCAGATTCTTTTCAACCTTATGTTCCAAGTCATGTCTTCTACATCTTTCACCACATGAAGCCTTTTTGTTCTCGATTAAACTAAACAGTCCCACATACCCGTTCTTCTAGATTATTCCTTTCATCAAAGAATCGGTCCATAAATGTGATTCAGCTCCACTTCCTAATTTCATTCACAACCTTTCAAAGAGCCAATCTAATTTAACGTTCCACAACCCACTTTCTATTTCTTTTTTCATGTCCTACCACCAAGCCAACCCCATTCTCTCAATTTTACTCACTCTACCAATGATTTGACCATATTTACCTTTTAAAACCATAACCCACAAATTTTGTTTCTTTGTAAGTAATCTCCATTCCCACTTTCCTCTCTTTCCTAGCATAGCTTTTTCCAATGAACCCCAACTCATTTTCTGCTTTCCAAATCTTCAAACACATAAGACTTGCTGGGAAAGTACCTTTGTTGAATTGCTTCCCAGTCTGTATGATATTTCAATATCCCTAAGACTAGTAATCATGCTTTCATATGATCTTTTTAGTTTTGCAGTAACCCAAAACAGTACCATAATCGCCGAAGCCATCCAGGTTCATGTTTCTTCAATATACCGGCTTCAGGTTTCATCGTGAGCGAACTTTCCTGCTCGGTTACGACTCCTGAAAATCTGCTACTATTTGCGAGAGCAACTGAACTGAAGCTATTGTAATTGGTACACATGATTCACTTCAACCACCTTAACTTCTGCGTCCGGTTTAGAACATAGGATGGCACGCTTCCATTTATTTACGAGATGTAAAAGAAACGCTGACCTGTCATTGTTATTTTCAATGAGACGCTTTTAGGATGACATTAGAGCTTGACTTGTCATCTCCGATCATTGCAATCTTGATTTCTCCTCCCATGAGACTCGACATGTAGTCGTTGTCATCACGTAAGCTTACTGCAAACATTTAAAAGTAGCAAACAAACATCATAACCACGTCATACAATTACTGTATCAGTGTTCACCCAAATGAACCACTATCCTGGTAGAAACAACCTGCAACATATAATGTGACGAAACAACAGGAACCAATTGTAGAGTATAAGCCCCTAAACAATTATAATCTCCATTATATTCATGGACACTTTAGTTAATAGACAGTAGTTGGCTGTGATTTTAGGAAGTTAAAAAGGTAAGAGTTACTTATCTTTCCGGCTTGTAATGAGCACGTCGATGAAATCGGGATAATAGCCACCCCGATACCCAGAAATGAGAAATCATTGAGTATTCATGTTAACCCAAATGTTCTTCACCAGCAGGGCCAATTTGTTTAGGAATTTTGATAGCATTAGATGTCCCTACCTTCTGGTTGTCCGTCCGTCTAGTGCAACATTTGCTAAAACAGACAAATCTACCAGCATCAAATTGACAACACTTGGCAGGTAGATGCTGAGATGAATAGAGACACGAGATATTTGATTTGATTTCCCCGCCATCCTGTTAGTGTCATCTTCGATTTCTTTTCGAACCATAGCTGTGCTAATTTGTACCAACAATTTTCACAATCTTCCAAATGTAACTCTAAAATCAAAATGCATTGCAAGACACAGAATCATGATCAGCCTGATTAGTCTTGCACATCCAATAATCATTAAGAGTCCAAATAATAAGTGAATGATTAAAATTATAACACAATATCTTGCACAACCAATGGATTTAATGCCAATGATGAGACAATAATATAATTCTATCGCAAATCAAATAATCCATGTAGCAACGAAAAATTCATTATAGTACGATGAAAATTTTAACGCTACGGTAATTTAAGATTAGATGGATCTAAAAAAACAGAAAATACTTAGGGGCATCAGTTCTCCAAGGAGATATTAACATCAATGAAATTCATATGCAAATTACCCATTAACACAACTGCCCATTCTTATATCTGATAACAATTCAAAAACCATAAATAATTGATAAAATTACCTCCAAAATTGAGAAACTCAAGAAATGGAAAAAATAGGAACACCTCCTCTGGCAACTTTTTCTCACAATTAAAATATAATTCACGTTCGTAAAGCATATGCAAGAAATGAACATCTCCTCTGCCAACTTTTTCCCACAATTAAAGTATCTTTCGTGTACAGCATATGCGACAAGGGAATATCTCGTATGCCAACTTTTTCCCACAATTAAAATATCATTTCACAATTAAAATATCATTCGCGCACAACATATGCGACAAGTGAACATCTCGTATGCCAACTTTTTCCCACAATTAAAATATCATTCCACAATTAAAGTATCATTCGCGTACAACATATGCGACAAGTGAACATCTCGTATGCCAACTTTTTTCCACAATTAAAATATCATTCCACAATTGAAGTATCATTCGCGTACAACATATGCGACAAGTGAACATCTCGTATGCCAACTTTTTCCCACAATCAAATCATCAATCCACAATTAATGTATCATTCAAGTACAGCATATGCGACAAGTTAACATCTCCTCTGCCAACTTTTTCCCACATTTAAAGTTTCAATATGCGACAAGTGAACATCTCGTATGCCAAATTTTCCCACAATTAAAATATCATTTCACAATTAAAATATCATTCGCGCACAACATATGCGACAAGTGAACATCTCGTATGCCAACTTTTTCCCACAATTAAAATATCATTCCACAATTAAAGTATCATTCGCGTACAACATATGCGACAAGTGAACATCTCGTATGCCAACTTTTTTCCACAATTAAAATATCATTCCACAATTGAAGTATCATTCGCGTACAACATATGCGACAAGTGAACATCTCGTATGCCAACTTTTTCCCACAATCAAATCATCAATCCACAATTAATGTATCATTCAAGTACAGCATATGCGACAAGTTAACATCTCCTCTGCCAACTTTTTCCCACATTTAAAGTTTCAATATGCGACAAGTGAACATCTCGTATGCCAAATTTTCCCACAATTAAAATATCATCCCACAATTAAAGTATCATTCACGTACGGCATATGCAACAAGTGAACATCTCTACCAATCTAATAACCCTCAAAAAATAGGAAAACATAACCTTTACCAACTTCGAATTTTTTTGTGAGGCTTACTTTGACCGACACTTATATAGTAGATGTTCGAATACACTCCAAAATCCAGCTTCTCCATTTAACATTGAATCCCAAAGTCCAAATATTTATCGTTCACAAAGTCATATAATTCATGATTTATTAAAATCCACTTTAAACATCAATGCTTCTTATCAATTACTAACTCATATGCTATGAGTATTCCATCTACCATATGTCAGTTCTCTAAAATCGCAAATTGCAAATCAGAGATAACTTTTTTATACACATGCTGCTAGTTAGATTTCGACCTAAAATAGTTTAGCTTCATCGAATTCTGAATCCTCAGAAACAAAGCTAAAAAAGCATTATTATTCGGGCCAGGATGTGAAAGTACGCTTTAATAACATCCCAAAACTAGTTAAACTTGAAATTTATGTTATTCGGGTCAGGATTCTTTGAACTCTTGCAATCACAACCAACATTTCTTATTTCCTCCTCTCTAAATTCAACTATGACAATGTCATTAGTGCCAACGGAGGGACAATAATAATATCATTCTATTGCAACTCGAGTGATCCATCCATGTAGCAATGACCAATTCATTCCAGTACTATGATAATTTTAATGTTAAGGTCATTTTAGATTAGATGGATCCAAAAAACAGAGAACAAAACACAACACAGAAACAAACTAACAAAAATAAAAATAGATAGAATTAAGGGCATCAGTTCTCCAAGGTGATATTAACATCAACTAAATTCAGATGCAAATTACCCATTTACAATATTTTAGATTCATCATATGCCCAAATCTAATAATTGATAAAGTTACATTACAAAATTGAGAAACTTGAGAAATAATTCTATCATCACTTCGCTTTTCTTTTCCCTCTACATTATAATAATTCAACTACCTTCTATAAAATCAAGAAAGAGAGGGAGATATGAAAGCGATCAGAACCTGTCGGGATTCATGAATAACATCAAAGATTATCAGCGGATTGATAGACAAATGAATTTCTATCATCACTTGGCTTTTCTTTTCCCTCTCCATTATAATAATTCAACTAACTGCCGTTAAATCAATCTCAACAATTTATGGTTTTCATAAAAAAAAAAAAACATAAATTGAAATTCAGCCGAAAAAGATTATTCGATCTAACACTTTTTTCCTGAAGAACTTGCCAAATAGTTCATCCCAAAACCGAACGCAAAGACGAAGTGACTATAAATGAACAAAACATTAGAGCTTAATTTAATGTGTAGAACGAACTTAGGGATTATTTATAGGTACACATTGGGTTGGATCGGTATATTTCATGGGCCCGACAACTCATCTATTTATCTACTCTCAATATTAATCTCGACACTTCCAGGCTGTCTACAATTTTAATATGATATCTTTAAATCAATAAAATCTATTTTCATTTTAATATGATATCTTTAAATCAATAAAATCTATTTTGATTTTAATATGATATCTTTAAATCAATAAAATCTATTTTGATCGGATATTTTTAACTAATTGGTGTTTGTTCGAATACTTGATTCAAAATATTGAACTTTTACAAAAAGAAATAAAAAAAACCTTACTTATCCATTAATTTTGAATTTTATCAAACTTTTTTCTTTAAAATGTTTTTTTAGATAATCTATGAAATTTTAACGGAATTACAAAAATGCTGGTATTAATACTAATTGTTTATATCTTATTTTTAAAAAAAAATATATGTTATAAACTTATTGTTCGGTTATATTTCTACCGCAGTTTCTGTTTGGTTATATTTCTACCGCAGTTTCTTGTTTGGTTATATTTCTACCGCAGTTTTCCATAAGTTTAGTACATTGTACATAAGTGTATAAGATATTTAAAAAATCCGACAAAATTTTTAATTTGAATATCAGATATATTAAAATGTTTGATATAAATATAGTTTTATCCTTTTTTTTTTAATTCATAGTTAGGTGTACTTTTTTAAAAACTTTTTTAACTATGTTTTTGACACTGTTAACATCATCATACTATAATATAAACATAATTTAAGATATTTTAACATGCCTTATCATAAACACGACTAATATAACATGACTTCAAATATAAAATTGTCGGTACAATCACAATCTAATAAAATATATTCATATAATTAGGGGTGTAAGCAGATCAGAAAAAAAAACCAATTAAATCGACAATCCAAATCAAACCAAACAGAAATGAAACCGAATATTTTTCATTTGATTCTAAAACTAAACCGAACCAATGAAAACCGATGTGGTTTGGTTCGATTCTCAGTTTTAGTTTTTAGGAACCATTAAACCGATGAACCGAACTAATAGAAATAATTACGCTCTAAAAATTTTATTTCACTCATTATTAAGCTCAAATTGTGTATCGGTCCTACCATTCTCCATCTTTGTTTACATTTCCCTCCTATCAACAAAACACTCATCTAGAACCAAACTCCAAAACTTAAATAATAGAAACCATAAGTCACAAAAATATGCTTTCATTGAACTTCTACTCTCGCTGCCTGCCCCAACTATTTCTCTATCGTTATTATGGTCGTATTCTTTGTGTTCAAGTTCTTTTCCTTAATTTTTTTTTACCTTTTTTGTTTCTTCTTCTTCAATAAAATTCTTTCTAGTCTTGTTACAAAATAGTTTCGATGCGTGTTTGAGGTGTGAAACATATTAATTGATATGTGCTTTGTTGTGTTATATATAAATCTCTTTCTAACCTTCAAATGTCAAGTGTAACTTTTATATATGATTGTGAACTTATTTCATTGTGCAATGGAAAATCATGTCATTGTTTAACATGGATCAAGAGAAACTTGTAATTTGTTTGAAAAAATAGAGCATGAAATAAATAACATGAAATATATTATTTTAAAAATTAATAGCATAAAATACACCGAAAAACATGATTATGGAAAATACACTGATTAGTAAAATGTTTGGAAAAACAACTTTGTACACCGATCAACCGAACCAAGCCAAATCGATTAGGTTGGTCGGTTCCATTTTTGAAAAAGATTAAAAACCAAACTAAACCAAACCAATGGAGATATCATCGGTTTAGACTTTTTTTTGACCAAAAGCCAGTCAAAATCGATCTGATTACACCCTTACATATAATTGTATCTATATAAGAATATCAATACAAAAAAAATTGTTGACTTCCTGACTTCTTTTATGTCTTGTATATGTTGTTTCTCATGCTCTTGCACCTTCATTATAGTTTAGTCTCCAACTGTCGGTGACATGATGCAATGGACAATCAGGTTTCAACTTCACTTGATCCCAATGGTTGTTGCTAACAAACCCAATTATAATCATTTTATGTCTACTCGCAAACATTAGTGGAGAAAAAACAAGTGGGATGAATGTAATGTTAAGGTTGATGCATTTTGGACAACGAGACCAAGTTTTAACAAAACTATTAACCTCTAAGGCTTACACTAACAACACCAAAGCTTTATATATCATTGGTGTCATCTCTTTACCCTTATCTCTTTTATTTTCTGTTTAATTTCCTTACTTTTAATTTTTGTTGCTTACTTATTCAAACTTTTTAATTAAAAATGTTTTCAAACTTTGATTTAGAAAATATTTTTGTTTTAAGTCAACGATTTTCAAACCTCCATAATTTACCCCCTATTTTGTTTGGAGTCAATGTTCAACAGATTATCCCTTAGGCACAATCAATTATTACCTTTCGTAACGCCTTATCATCAACAATTATGGTTAATAGTAAATTAAGCAACAACTTTATTGAAAACCTTCCATTTTTAATTCGATAATCAATTATGAGATGTGCATAACGGATTAGGAGACTTAAAAAGCCCATGGATTGTTTCCGTATTTGAAACACCTTTTGTCTTATAAGTAGAGGGTTCTCTTTTCATGTCTAACAACCACGAGAACATATTTTCGATACCTCTCTGATCTCTCTCTCTCTCTCTCCCTTTCTCTTTCTCTTTCTCTCTCTCTCTAATGTTCTCACATTTTTCTTAGTACTTTTGAAAGATAAATATTTATATCTATGAGGTGTTCCAGTTTGGTGTAAGGGCATTATTGTAAATTCTCTCTAGAAGAAAATTTTGAGATAAACCAGATTAAAATGATCTTGTTTGGTTATTGAGGTAAACCAAGTAAAACCTATGTTTGGTTGGAGATGTATTTGTAGCTAAAACTCTCAATTGGATCGTGAGCTTAGCTTGAGGTAAAAAGCTATTAGTTGGTTATGGAGGTCTTTGTAGTTAAAACTGTTGGACAAATGATTCAAAGCACAAGAGTGTAGAGGTGAGTTGCGGTATTTAAAATTCGTGATTAATTTTAAACCTTTTTCAATTAAGATTGTATTAGTAATTTTTATGTGAGTAATTTGCAGCACAAATAAAATACTGTAAATAAATTACAAAAAATAAAAGGATATGGTTAGAAAGATTGTATCAAAGATTTTATACAAGTTTGGCCGAACATTGGCCTAGTCATGTCCGCAAGAATTCTTCTTCAGAGTTTGACTATAAACTTTGAGCTTTTGACGGTTATACCCACGAACCATAATACAATCTGATCTTGAGATTTTATTAGGCTTATCCCCAACCAATAACAATGTTTATCCCTAGATAAGCTAACGAACAGTTTAGAGAATTTATAGTTGATCTCAATGATTAAAATAAAACTTTTTTTCGAGCAAAGCTCAATAAAGTAAGAACGGAGATTTTATGATAGGTTTTTTTCAAGAATAAAACTCAATCTCTTAAAGGTATCGCATCCTTAAGAATAAAAATGACCAGCACGACCTCTTACAAAAATTCGTCTTCACATGTAAAGCTTCACTTACTAGCACTAAGGCAATCATAAGTGAATAAATTTTTTTCTAAAGAGAGGGAGAGAGATAAAGTCCAAACAAATATGAAAATGTAAGAAAGTGGAATGGTTTGAAGTGAGGGTGTGCCTCTCTTATATATTAGTTGGAAAAAACAAGAATGGAATAATTCATGGGCCGAATTTATTATCTAATCAATTGGCTAAAAAACTATAATTGATTAGACAACTCAGATAAAATCAATTAGAGGGCCTAAATAGGAATATTTGGATATAGATCCATTGCAAGCCATTAACGTGATGATCTTATTGATTTTTTAATTGATTATCAGTCTTCTAATAAATTGGATAATGCTCTAATCAATTGGCTAGTTAGAAAAGTTTTGCCAATTGATTGACACGTCTTTTCAATAAATTAGATAGTTAAAAATAGTTTGAAAAAAGGTTTGGATAGCTTTTTAGTCACTTGGTTCTGGCTTAGAAAATCTTTTTCATGATGGAAACATTTTGAAAGAAGTTTTAAGTGTATGTTTGTGTGTGTGTGTGTGTGTGTGTGAGAGAGAGAGAGAGAGAGAGAGAGGGAGGGAGATGGTTGCCTTAGTACTCTTAGGCTACTACTTTACTTTTACAATACTTGGTTCACTAAGACAGACTGACATGCATAATCGTCTGACGAGCTTTCACACCTTTCTCCAAGGGAGCTTCAAGACTTTTGCTAGATGGTTCTTGATTATATAGGCACTTGATCATAAGTCCATAAGATGCTTTGGTTATATTATCATCATCAAGGTTAAGAGTTATTTCTATGTGTTGTCTTCATCAAAACCTCGTTGCAGATCTTCATCACCTACAAGCACATAGATCCAAAAAAAACTTCATGTTTGTTGGGAATCTAGCCATTGAAAGATTCTAATCCTTGTATATGGTGGTTCGTAGGAAAAGTATATCTAAAGCTCTCATCATAGTGGAAACTCTCAAGAAGCAATTATTGGGGAGAGAAAAAGGTCACTTCATTAAATCGAACCTTTATAATTCTTTGGTGTTTTTCTCTCATCCCTCAACTCTTTACTTTATAGGTATTTATTTGTGATAGATTTCTACTTTCCTATTTCTATTGCTTTTACTCTATTTGTTATATAAAAGAGTTTTAAACTTTGATTTTGCAAAAAAAAATATTTGTTTTGAAAATAGTTTTTCAAACCTACATAATTTACACCTTTGTGTTAGGAGTCACTTGACCAACAGATGGTATTAGAGCCATGATTATGTTCAATGGAGGAACGGAAGTGAGATCCTAGTATCGATTAAGGCTAGTGTTATGGTTGACTCACACTCATGGGGGATCATTTTACATTAGACGAATCCAAGAAAAACAAAATCAAACTAAAATTTGATAATCTGGCAAAAATAAATATCATAGACTTTAGGGCATCAGTTCTCCAAGGTGATATTAACATCAACAAAATTCAGATGCAAATTACCCATTTACAATATTTTAGATTCATCATATGCCCAAATCTAATAATTGATAAAGTTACAATATTTTAGATTCATCATATGCCCAAATCTAATAATTGATAAAGTTACATTACAAAATTGAGAAACTTGAGAATTAAAAAAATAAGCAAGAGAGGGAAATATAAAAACGATCAAATTCTTTTCCCTCTATATTATAGTTCAACCAACTACCATAAACTCAATTTCAAAAAAAAATTGACTCAGACAAAAACAAATCTTGAAAGCATGTAAATGTTTTTTTTTTTAAAAGAAAGGTAAAAATTGATCCTAAATTCTTTTAGGATTGCACCGACGAGCCAAAGAATGACTTACCCGGCACTATTTTTTTGTTAGTTGAGATTGAAAAATAGAAATTACTGTATTGAAAACTAAATTTTCTCAATAATTTATTTTTCTGCATTCCAATCCTCTACCCCATAATAAATTTTTAAAGAGAGTTTCAGATTAGAAATAATAAATTGACCGAACTTTGAAAAAAGAAAGGAAATAAATAGATAATGTGTATAGGAGAGATTTTAGAACGACAATTCCACCACCAATAAATAAACGCCAATAGCCTTTAACTCCTATTAAAAATAGGAAAGGCGATAGAAAATTGCCTTGCCTTAGACCTCTTATGAGGCTTCCATTGACCAAAAATGAATTATGTTCTAAAATACTCTATAATCCAGCCTCTCCATTTAAGTTCAATCCCATTTTTTCAATCACAAAATCCAATTATTTTCAGCCCGCTAAACCATATGCTTTTTCGAGATAACTTTTTTAACCGCCACATTCAATCTATTTGTCAATAGCTTTGCTAAGACTTTCTACATACTGTCAATTAAAGATATCGATCTAAAATCATCAGGCTTCACCAAATTCTTAAAGATATCGATCCAAAAAGTATTTGTTTAAATAAATGTGTGCAACCAAGAGTATTACACCTTGGAACACGACACCACCACATCTTGATTGTTTCTCAAGAATTAGAATTGGACATTGATCTAAAATTCCTTTATCCAAACACTATTGCAAAAATTCTGACCATTTGACTAACCATTTCTCTGAAAATTCTGCCAATTAACAGTAAATCCATCAGTTTTACTTCTAATATCGCCCCTTGTTATTTTTCCAACTCCTTTGCATTCCCATTGTTGAAATCTTCCATCCGGTTTTTAAGTCAATCAGCTCCCTCAATTTACTACATAGCAGCCTTTTTCCACCAGCAATTAATCCAAACCAAGATCACACTTGATTAGTCTTATAAATCTCATTTTACTCAGCCAGCCATTAAATTTTTTTAACAAATTATCATATCACCTTGGAATAACCAAAAGATTTTAAAATATGTTCTAAAAAATCAATCTATCTACCTGAATCAATCCTTGAACTAGTTCCAACTTTATCAGCGGGTCCAAGTAATGAGTGAATGATTAGAAGCAGATCACAATATCTTAGTAAGACCAATGAATTTAACAACAAGGGACAATAATAATATATATCTATCGCAACCAATTGATCCCATTAAAAATCGATAGAATTAAGGGCATCAGTTCTCCAAGGTGATATTAACATCAACGTTATTCAGATGCAAATTACCCATTTACACTATTTCAGATTCATCATCTGCCCAATTCTAACAACAATTCAAAAACCACAAACAATTGATAAAGTTACATCACAAAATTGAGAAACTCGAGAATTAAGATAATCAAGAGAGGAAGATATATGAAAGCGATCAGAACCTGTCGAGATTCATGAATAACATCAAAGAATATCAGCGGATTGACAGACATATGAATTTCTATCATCACTTCGCTTTACTTTTCCCTCTCCATTATAATAATTCATCTAGCTTCTATAAAATCAATTTCAACAATTTATAAACAGAAACAAAACCAAATCAGGTATGCATGTAAATATTTTTCATTAACAAAAGGTAAAAAATGAACGTAAATTCTATAGGATTGCCCCATCATTGACGAGCCAAAGAATGAATCGCTCCGGCACAGTTTTTTCATCATAGTTTTGATTAAAAAATAAACAAAGCAGAAGATAAATGCATAAATTAATGAAGGATAACTTTGAGTTTGTCGGCAGCTGAATTGCTCTTTTGAGAATTGCTCTTTTGATGAAAAAGACGAACTCGGCGATCATTTATAGCTACGAATTAGGGTTTTATCAATTTTCTACTCCGGATATAACCATTTGGACCAGGTATATTTCGTTGGCCCAACAAATCATCTATCTATAACTATTTTAAGTTATTTATACAAGACACCTCTACTATCAATCACGACACCGCTTATATATTTTCAAAATGTCAATAATAACCTTTTTATATTTTGCATTTCAAAAAATTTAGTTTTTTAAAAATATTCCTCCTTAAAAGTCAGTCAAAAATAAAAAGATTTATAGTTGTAAGTACGGATGAAGAAAAATACACATACTAGCGATATCCAAAAATACTAATTTTAAAAATACTATAAGATATATATTATATCAAATCTATTATTTATTAGTCTTTCTATAATTTTTATAAAAAATATAATTTGAAATTTGGATATCTAAAAACTGATCTTAATTAAACTGCATGAAATTGGGTCGAATCGGTTTTTTTAATCAATCATCGAAAAGCGTACCGAAACGCGAGTAAATTTATCTTTGAATAGGATGCATTCTTACCTCAAAATTGATCCAAACCGTACATCAAACACCCCTAAGTATCGCCTTTCCTCCGTTGAACCAGTGATTCTCTTCCGACTCCTCCATTGTGCGTTCTTCCACCATAACCCACCATCACAATATCTTTTATTTGTTTTGGTTAAAAATGAAATGTATGGATATTATGTTTAGATGTTATTATGTTTTTGTGAAAAAGAAGAAATTTAATGTGATGAAATTTTGTTGTTAAATCGAGAGCAATTTGTATGGATGTTATGTGGTAATCTTTTTATGTCTTTAAAAGAAGGTGAATTTTTTTAAAAATAACTTTAAAAAAAACTATATATTAGACTTCCACAGGAAGATCCTTTTCGCCCTCGTGACAATTTCTATATAACAGACTTTCACAGGAAGATTCTTGTCGCCCTCGTGGCAATATCAATATGTTGGACTTCCACAAAAAGATCATTGCCGCCCCTCGTGGAGATATCTATAAGTTGAACTTCCACAAGAAAATCATTTATGCCCCTCGCACCAATATATGTATGATGAACTTCCACGGGAAGATCCTTGTCGTCCCTCGTGGCAATATTTGTATGTTGGACTTCATGGCAAAGATCTTTTCCGCCCCTCGAGTCAATCACATAGTTGGACTTCATGGCAAAGATTTTTTCTGTCCCTCGAGTCAATCACATAGTTGGACTTCATGGCAAAGATCTTTGTCACCGCTCGAGGTAATCATATAGCTGGATTTCCACAGGAAGATCCTTGCCGCCCCTCGAAGAAATCACAATGTCGGACCTTCATAGGAGGATTCATGCCGCCCTCCTGGGCTATGCCAAGTTGGCCAACCTACATATATATTACTTCGCCTGAGGGACTTAGAATTCTCAGACTATTTAAACTCCCTGCCCGAGGGACTTAGAGTTTTCTCGGATGGGACCAAGAAATATAAATCTCGCCCATAAAGCTTGACTAGAGTCTTGCCTAACAAACATGGTCGTAAGTCTTGTTTGAGGATGCAATGGTAGTCCTGCCCAAGAGGTTCATTGCCTCGTCTAAAGGACTTATAATATCATCGGCCAGGCTACACATTACTTCGCATGAATGAATTAGAATTCCCAAGGCATTTAAACTTTTCGCCTAAGTGACTCAGAATTTCCTCGGGAGGGACAAAAAAATATAAATCCGGCCTAAGAGACGCGACTTGAGACATGCCTAAGAGATTTTGTCTTAAGTCTTGCCTGAGGTGTCGATGCAAGCTCTGTCTTAGAAGGTCAAATGCCTCACCTGAGGGACTTAGAGTCTCTTCCATCAGGCTCGATATGTAATCTAGCTTGAGGGACATAGATTCTCTTCAGTTATGCTCAATATATAACTTCTCTTGAGGGACTAGGAGTCCGTTCGAACATGATTAACTCCCTGCTTGACAGATTTGAAGTTTCCTCAAGCAGGATCACATTCACACGTAGAGAGTCTCGCCTAAGAGACTCGGTATAATGAATCACCTAAGAGACTCGATAAAATGTCTCTCCTAAGGGACTCGACTATAAAGTTTCGCCTAAGGGCCCGACTATTAAGTCTCACTTGAGGGACTTGTTGCAAGCCAACATCAAGAAAAAGCCATATGATACATAATCACACAAAGAAGTCTTAAGAATATGACCTCTCGTACAAACCACTTCTTCTTTTACGAAACCCTCATCCTTTACGAAACCATAGCAGAACTATAATTAAAGAGAGAGAAAAATGAATCCTTTCTAAATGGCCTATATCCGCCAAGCTAAAGAACAAAGAAAAGCTTCCCAACCGATCAAATTGTTGGGCTCATGATGGGAGGAACAAAGCAGAAGTTACCGAAAGAAGTTGGTGAGAACAAGTTCATTTTCAGCAAATCAGGTGTCAATGTGTCATTACCTTTCCAATTAGATGAAGAATATGACACCATTCAGTTTCTGGTTTGTAATGAAAATATGATGTTATACTTATACTTATCAGTATGTGTAGGAGAGTTTGAAGAAGTTATTATGAATGATTTAAGGGACTAAATAGTTACTTACTCTTTTGTTGTGATATCCTGATATGATACATTTATAGATATTTTGCGGGTGTATGAGCAATAAACATGAAGGAAATATGAGTAATAATTAATGCACGTTGAAGTGAATTTCAACGACTTAAGGCAGCAGGATTGGGGGAATGGATGGAAATGAAAATGAAATGTGAGAAGAAATTCCAAAGTGGATTTTGTCTTTACCGTCGGCGGGTTGATGCATTATGTAACGAAAGCAGTAACATTAACATATATAAAAATGTGGGAATAGAATTTTCTTAATCTATTGTCGGATAAATATTTAAAAAAATGCCTCCAAATGTGGAAATGAATTGAGTGATGAATGAAAGATTGACAAAACAAATAATAATATCAGTCTTGCCACTTCCCACTTGTCTTAATGTTTGTTTGGCTTAAATGCATTTTTGATTCCTTTGCCACTTTGGGTAAAAAGCCTACACCTTAGCCATTCATCAAACTGCACCCTTTGTTACTTAAGTGCACCAAGCTTTATATAGTACTGTTTTCTATTCAATTGCAGAATTTGGAATCCTTTTTTTCTTGGCTCAGCTTTCTCTTTCTCATATTTCGCTGACATGTACTACTTTGCATGGAAGTGCATTGTTAAAAACACATATTATACGGTGTAAATTTGAAGCATGTTACATGATGAATAATTTATATTCTGAGGGTTTGTGCTTCATCTGCAAGGTTGAAGTTGTTAAATCCAAATAAGCATAATAAGAGACACATTGTTATCATCACTACATGCCCTTATCGACACCCACATTGTTCCCAATCAAAAAATCTGAATAACCTTTACTTAACATCATCATTGTCGTTTTGGAGCCACACATTCAAAGCTTGCATAGCCATAACCATTTTCCAGAGTTACATGAATGGTAGAATACATTTCTCCATCAATGCAATTCATTGAATATTCACAAGGATCAAAAGTAATATCACAAATGAATGCTTCGTTGTTGATTTCATTTATTTCGGTTAGCTCTGTCATTTCTTTTCCAACTGAGTGGCCATTCCCGTTCAGAAATAACGAGCATTTGTTAGTAGAGAATAGACAGTTATGCTTTGTAATACATGGAGTCATTATCTTTCCATTATCTTGTAAAGAAACATAATATTTCCTGCATGAATCTTTCTCTTTTTAAGCTATGAAAAAATCATTATCTTCATCTTGGATGTGTTTAAATTCAAAATTCTGCATAACCATTATTTCCTCTTTTGCTATCTAAATAGACCTGAGAAATAATTAAAAACTTTATCTTTTATCTCCTGAACCCCTATGTATTTTGTTCCATCTACTTCTATACAATTAATCTCATTAACTTTTCTCCTATTTAAGAAACACATGTGAAAGAACTTTGAATTTGCATCCTCCATCTCTTAACTATTTTGAGCATGATTTTTGCTACGCACCATCTAGCACCTGATCTGTGTTGGATTTGATCAACTCCATCAATTAACTCCATAGCAGCCAATTTCCAACAGCAACTATCATAGACTTTTGTCAATTTAGATTAGATGAATAATAAAACAGAAAACAATACACATAAACAAATATCATAGACTTTTGTGACTATTTAATGTTTTTTCGAAATCAACTCTAAACATTGAGGCTTCTCTTTTCCTCCTATTTGCATCATCCACAAACTCATTTTCGATGAGTATTCCATTTACCATCTAATGGCCTTCGGCGAATTGCGAATCAGAGATAACTTTTATATCCGCCACCTTCAATCTATTTGCATATAACATTACTAAGACTTTCTAGATGCTGCCAATTAAAGATACTGGCCTAGCTTCACTAGATTCTTTATCTTTGGAATCACTAGTAAAAAAACATTATTAGCTCCACACACTATTACGCCATTCTAATGAAATTCAGCAATGAATGTACAAAAGTATGCTTTAACTACATCCTAAAACTCATTAATAAACAACATTTCTTATTTCCTCCTCTCTAAGTTCAGCTATGAGAACATCATTTTCTTCATCTCTAATGCGTTTAAGTAGAAAATTCTGCATAATTGGTCTTTCTTCTTTTTGTCTCTAGATAGACCTTTGAACTAATTGAAAACTTCATCCTCTATCTTCTAAACCACTCTATTTTGTTCCATCTACTTCTATACAACTAATCTCGTTAACTTTTCTTCTATTTAACCAGTGCAATATTTTTCATGGACAATGATCTAAGAGTCCTTCATCCAAACACCATTGCAAACATTCTGGCCATTTGACTGATTAAATCTCCTGCCAATACAGCTCCCTATGGATCCATCTAATTTTGACCATGTAAACTTCTGCCAATTAACAGTAAATCTATTTTTTCTGATTCCTTGTTGTTTCTCCAACTCCTTTACATTCCTATTCTGAATTTATCATATTGAAATCTCCCATCACAAAACATCTAGCTCCTGTTTTTATTAACTACATAGCAACCTTTTCCACCTGCAATTAATGCAAATCAATTTAACGTAGCCCCATAGAATAACCAAAGACATTTTAAAAAATCAACCAACGTGAATCAATCCTAGACCAATCAATCCTAGACCTAGATCCAACTTTGTTGGTGAGTCCAAGTAATAAGTGAATGAATAAAATTAAAACACAATATATCTTGCACAACCAATGGATTCAATGCCAATGAAGGGACAATAATAAGAATTTAATTCTATCGCAAATCAAGTGATCCAGGTAGCAATGACCAATTCAATTTAGTACGATGATAAGTTTAATGATACGGTCAATTTAGACCTAGATGGATCCAAAAAACAGAAAACAAAACACAACAACAAATATAGACAGTTCTCCAAGGTGTTATTAACATTAATGAAATTCAGATGCAAATTACCCATTAAAACAATTTCAGATTCATCATCTGCCCAATTCTGCAAAATTCTAATAACATTTCAAAAACCATAAATAATTTAAAAAGTTGCATCACAAAATTAAGAAACTCAAGAAATGAAAAAAATCAAGCAAGAGGGAAATATGAAAACGATCAGAACCTGTCGGGATTCATGAATTAGATCAAAGAATATCAGTGGATTCACATACAACATCATATTGCTTGTCTTTTCCCTCTATGTACGTATCACTTGCCAACTCTGCAACATAGACAACTATAATCTCATGTCACCTTAAAATCATTCTAACATAAGCTTTACCCTGAACAGAACCAAATACAGATTTCAGAAAAAGAAGAGGTTTTCAACACAATTTTCATTTTGAAAAAAATAACAGAAACCTCTCTTTTTTTCCCTTCCGCTGTCCAATAAACCCCAAAATTGAATGATGTATTATTGTAGATACATTCAGCCACCGAAATATTGCATACCGATCTTCCTCGCAGATTTTTGGACAATCAAGGAAAATGTGAGAAACGGTATCTTTTTTGCATCGGAACTAACACGCAACTTTAGATCCATTCAAAACCCCCTCTTTATCAGGCTGTCTTTTGTAGGGACTTTATTTTGCCAGTGTCAATACATTAAGCTTCCTCAGATTACTCCACGCAGCTGCAAAATTCCTCATACCATCTCTTGTGCTTTCCATCAAAATTGAGGAACAAGCTCCTTTACCGAATAAGATATTTACCCCATTTCCACTTATCTTCTTAATCTTCCTTCAACACAATTCTTTGAGCTTCCTTTCATCTTTATTCAAGGTTCATTTCAACCTTATGTTCCAAGTCATGTCTTCTACAACATTCACCACATGAAGCCTTTTTGTTCTCGATTTAAACCAAACAGTCCCACAAACCTGTTCTTCTAGATTATTCCTTTTATCAAAGAATCGGTCCAGAAATGCGATTCAGCTCCACTTCCTAATTTCATTCACAACCTTTTAAAGAACCAATATAATATAATGTCCGACAACCCACTTTCTACTTTTTTTATGTCCTGCCACCAAGCCAACCCCATTCTCTCAATTTTACTCACTCTACCAATGATTTCACCATATTTACCTTTTAAAACCTTAACCAACAAACTTTGTTTCTTTGTAAGTAGTCTCCATTCCCACTTTCCTAATAGTGGTATGTTGAACACCCTTGAATTTTTTATACCGAGATCCCCCTTCCTCTCTTTCCTAGCATATCTTTTTCCAATGAACCCAACTCATTTTTCTGCTTTCCAATCTTCAAACACAGAAGACTTGCTGGGAAAGTATCTTTGTTGAATTGCTTCCCAGTCTGTATGATATTCCAATATCCCTAAGACTAGTAATCTTGCTTTCATATGATCTTTTTAGTTTTGTTGTCACCCAAAACAGTACCATAATCGCCGAAGCCATCAGGTCCATGTATCTCGAATATACCGTCTTGTTTCATCACGGGCGAACTTTCCTGCTCGGTTACGACTCTTGGAAATATGCTACTATTTGCGAGAGCAACTGAACTGAAGCTGTTGTAATCGGTACATATGATTCACCTCAACCACCTTAACTTCCACGTCCGGTTTGGAACATAGGATGGCACACTTCCATTAATATTCGAGAAGCAGAAGCAGAAGCAAAAGAAGCGCTGACCTGTCATTGTTATTTTCAATCTGATGCTTTTACGATGACATTAAGAGCTTGACTTGTCATCTCCGATCATTGCAATCTTGATTTCTCCTCCCATGAGACTCAATATGTAGTAGTTGTCATCTTGGATGCTTACTGCAACTATTTAAAAGTAGTAATCAAACATCATAACCACATCATACAAATAGCATATCAGTTCACCCAAATAACCCACTATCCTGGTAGAAATAACCTGCAACATATAATGTGACCAAAAAACAGGAACCAAGGATGAATCTACTGCGATTATTATCAACCAATTGTAGAGTAAGATCCTAAACAACTATAATCTTCATGATATTCGTACATTAATAGTTTATTTATCTTGTCTATAAAGATATGCATTCGTGGACACTTTAGTTAATAGACAGTAGTCGGCTGTGATTTTAGGAAGTTAAAAAGGTAAGAGTTACTTATCTTTTCGGCTTGTAATGAGCATGTCAATTTGTTTTCACCAGCAGGGTCAATTTGTTTAGGAATTTTGATAGCATTAGATGTCACTACTTTCTGGTTGTTGTCCCTCAACTGCCACCTTTGCTAAAACAGGCAGATCTACCAGCATCAAATTGACAACACTTGGCAGGTAGATGCTGAGATGAATAAAGACAGGAGATATTTGATTTGATTTCCCAGCCATCCATCCTGTTAGTGTCATCCTAAATTTCTTTTCGAATCATAGCATCCCAACAATTTTCACAATCTTCCGAATGTAATTCTAAAATCAAAATGCATTGCAAGACATACAGAAATTGACACCACAACATATAGATAACACATACATTGTAAGTTGAGTTATATGACATTAGATCATCAAACAAAGCGTTGTAAACAAACAATAGTTAATCATACTCGGTCAATAGAATGTATGAGAAATACTTATCTTCCAAAAGGCGGTATCAGCAGTATTAACATGTTGATTCATGTCTCACCTCCACTCACCGATCTGCCCTAACAAACTTTATCGTCGACATCGGCATCACATTGGCACTATTGTTCTCATTGTGAGCCAGATATTAACTCATAACTATAGATCTGCCTTCATGGCCCCCTCATGTTTTGCCAACTTTTTCCCACAATTAGAATATCTTTTGCTTACTGCATATGCGAGAAGTGAACATCTCCTCTATCGAACTAATAACACTGAAAAATAGGAAAAGGCGATAGAGGATCACCTTGCATAGACCTTTACCAACTTCGAATTCTTTTGCATTAACCAACACTAAAATAGTGGATGCTCGAAGACACTCTGAAATCCAGCCTCTCCATTTAATGTTGAATCCATCAAAGTCCAAATATTTACGGTCCACAAAATCATATACTTTTTCATTTGCTATGAGTATTCCATCAACCATTTGTCGGCCCTCTAAGAACGCAAATTGCAAATCAAAGATCACCTTTTTAGCCACATGCTGCTAATTAAAGATATCGATCGACCTAAAATCTAATTAGACATATCGACCTAAGATAGTTTACTTCACCGATTCTCAATCTTTGAAAATCAATGCTAAAAAAATATTATTAGCTCCACACTATTTGCCATTACAATGAAATTCAACAATGAATATGTGAAAAGTACGCTTTAATCACATCCCAAAATTACTTAATAAACTTGAAATTTATGTTATTCGGGCCAGGGTTCTTCAAATTCTCACAATCCCAACCAAAATTTCTTATTTGCTCCTCTCTAAATTCAGCTCTGACAATGTCATTAATGCCAATGAAGGGACAATAATAATATAATTCTATCGCAAATCAAGTAATCCATCCATGTAGCAATGACCAATTCACTCTATCCTTGAACTTCCAGAGATTCCCATTTTTCTTCCTCTAATGTATGATATCCTTCCAACTCACTCCAACATTTGAGTACACAACAGTTTAGGTCTCAAATACTAATTTTCTCACAAGTTAGAATTGGAAAGTGATGAGTCCTTCATCCAAACACCATTGCAAATATTCTGGCCATTTTATCTATCCATCCCTCTGAAAATATGAATCTATCAATATAGCACATTGTTGATCATCTAATTTTGATTATGTAAATCCTCAGCCAATTTAGAGTAAATCTATTAGTTCTGCATGAGATAAAAACTTCACAAAGTCTAACATCTAACCATTCTTGTTGTTTCTCCAACTCCTTTGCATTCTCATTCTAACTTAATCGCATTAATCCCCAATTAGCACCATCTAGCGCCTATTTCTATTCGATCAACTCCATCAATATACTCGATAATAGCCTTTTTCCACCCGCAAGTAATCCAAATCAATTAATCCAAACCATGATCACCCTGATTAGTCTTATAAATCTCATTTTAAGTGATTTAACTTTTTTAACAAATTAACATATCCCCTTTGAATAACCAAAAAGATTTTAAAATATGTTGTAAAAATTCAATCAACCTGAATCAATACTAGAACTAAATCCAACTTTGTCCATGAGTCCAAATAATAAGTGAATGATTAAAATAATAACACAATATCTTGCACAACCAATTATGCCAATGAAGAGACAATAATATAATTCTATCGCAAATCATATAACCCATGTAGCAACGACAATTTCATTATAGTACGATGATAATTTTAATGCTACGGTAATTTAAGATTAGATGGATCTAAGAAAACAAAAAAACACTTAGGGGAATCAGTTCTCCAAGGAGATATTAAGATCAATGAAATTCAAATGCAAATTACCCATTTACACAACTGCCCATTCTTAATATCTCCTTGGAATGGAAAAAATTGATAAAGTTACCTAACAACATTCAAAAACCATTCTTAATAACAATTCAAAAACCATAAATAATTGATAAAGTTACCTCACAAAATTGAGAAACTCAAGGAATGGAAAAAATAGGAACGCCTCCTCTGCCAACTTGTTCCCACAATTAAAGTATCATTAAGGTTCATACAGCATATGCGACAAGTGAAAATCTCATATACCAACTTTTTCCCATAATTAAAATATCATTCCACAATTAAAGTATCGTTCACGTACAGCATATGCGACAAGTGAATATCTCATATGCCAACTTTTTCCCACAATTAAAATATCATTCCACAATTAAAGTATCATTCGCGTATAGCATATGCGACAAGTGAACATCTCCTCTGCCAAACTAATAACCTCAAAAATAGGAAAACGCAACCTTTACCAACTTCAAATTTTTTTGCGAGGCTTCCAATTACCTACATGAAATAGTTGATGTTCAAAGACACTAAAATTCAGCCTCTCCATTTAACATTGAATCCCATCAAAGTACAAATATTTACCTTTCACAAAGTGAAAGAAGTCATATGATTTTTCAAAATCCACTTTTACATAAACGCTTTTTCAAAATCCACTTTAAACATCAATGCTTCTTATCATTTACTAACTCATTAGCTACGAGTTTTCAATCTACCATCTGTCGGCCCTCTAAAAACCCAAATTGCATATCAGAGATAACTTTTATAGCCACATGCAACTAATTAAAAATATCGACCTAAAATAGTTTAGCTTCACCAAATTCTCAATCTTTGGAATCAATGCTAAAAAAGCACTATTAGCTCCACACTATTTTGCCATTAGAATGAAATACAACAATAAATATGTGAAAGTACGCCTTAATCACATTCCAAAACTACTCAATAAACTTAATTTATGTTATTCTGGTCAAGATACTTCGAACTCACACAATCCCAACCAACCTTTCTTATTTCCTCCTCTCTAAATTCAACTATGAGAATGTCATCATCTCATCTTTGATGCATTTTATAAGTCTCTTTTGACTATGGCCAGCGATTTAACTTTATTAACAAATTATAACATATCCAACATTTTCTCATGAATTAGAAATGGATCTCAAATTTTCGAGAATTAGAATTGGACAGTGGCTTTTATCCAAACACAATTGGAAACATTCTGGCCATTTGACTAACCATCCCTTTGAAAATATGAATCTGTCAATACAACTCATTGTTAAGCCATCTAATTTGGACCATGTGAATCTTTTGCAAATTAACAAGAAATCTATCAGTTCTGCTTCTGATAAAAACTTCTCAAAGTCTAAAATATAGACACTTCTAGTTTCTCCAACTCCTTTGCATTCCCATTCTAACATCTGTTTTTCAATCAGCTCCATCAATTTACTCCATAGAAGACTTTTTCAACCAACAATTAATCCAAACTATGATCATCCTTGATTAGTCTTAAAAACCTCATTTACTTTGGCCAGCTATTTAACTTTATTAACAAATTAAAATATCCAAAAGGAATAACCAAAAAGATTATAAAAAATCAAGAATCAAACCTCAACCAACCAAGATCCACCTTTGTCCGAAAGTCCAAATAATAAGTGAATGTTTAAAATTATAGAACACAATATCTTGCACAACCAATGGATTTAATGCCAAAGAAGGGACAATAATTATATAATTCTACCGCAAATCTAGTGATCCACGTAGCAATGACCAATTCATTCTTGTACGATGATAATTTCTATGGACATTCATTTTAGATTAGATGGATCGAAAAAACAGAAAACAAAACACATAAACAAATATCATAGAATTTAGGGCACCAGTTCTCATAGGTGATATCAACATCAATAAAATTCAGATGCCAATTACCCATTTACACAATTTCAGATTCATCATCTGCCCAATTCTCATAACAATTAAAAATCCATAAATAATGGATTCAACAAATCGAGAAATCAAGAAATCAAGCAAGAGAGGGAGATATGAAAGCGATCAGAACCTGTCGGGATTCATGAGGCACATGTGAAAGAACTTTGAATTTGCATCATCCATCTCTAAACTATTTTGAGCGTTATTTTAGCAACGAAACATCTAGCACCTGACCTGTTTTGATTTGATCAACTCCATCAATTAACTCTATTGCAGCCTATTTCCAACAGCAATTATCATAGACTTTTGTCAATTTAGATTAGATGAATAAAAAAACAGAAAACAAAACACATAAACAAATATCATAGACTTTGATGACTATTTAATGTTTTTTCGAAATCCACCTTAAACATCGAGGCTTCTCTTTTCCTCCTATTTGCATCACCTGCAAACTCATTTTTCGATGAGTATTCCATCTACCATCTTTATATCCGCCACCTTCAATCTATTTGCATATAACATTACTAAGACTTTCTATATGCTGCCAATTAAAGATATTGGTCTAGCTTCCCTAGATTCTTTATCTTTGGAATAAATACTAAAAAAACATTATTACCTCCACGCACTATTATGCCATTCGAATGAAATTCAGCAATGAATATACGAAAGTCTGCTTTAATTACATCCTAAAACTCGTTAATAAAATTGAAATTTATGTTATCCGAATCAAGGCACTTTGAAATCTCAGAATCCCAAACAACATTTCTTATTTCCTCCTCTCTAAGTTCAGCTATGAGAACATCATTTTCTTCATCTCTAATGCGTTTAAGTAGAAAATTCTGCATAATTGGTCTTTCCTCTTTTTGTCTCTAGATAGACCTAAGAACTAATTGAAAACTTCATCCTTTATCTTCTAAACCAATTTCTGTTTTGTTCCATCTACTTCTATACAACTAATCTCGTTAACTTTTCTTCTATTTAACCAGTGAAAGAACTATGAATTTGCATCCCCAGCCATTTTGGGCAGGATTTTCCATAATATGCTACAATTCAGCTTCAACAGTTCAATTAATTGTGTTGATGTCTCTCTTTTGACTTCGATCACCTCTTCAAAGAATGATGTTATTTTGCCTTTTTTTTCAAAATAGTTGATTAATTTTTTATTCTTTTCAATCCTTCCACCCAGATTTGCTAAGTGACTTTTACTCCATTCTTTGAGATGATTCTCAATCAACTTTAATATTTTTCAAGGACAATGATCTAAGTTTCCTTCATCCAAAAACACCATTGCAAACATTCTGGCCATTTGACTGATTCAATCTCCTGCCAATACAGCTAGCTCCCTGTGGATCCATCTAATTTTGACCATGTGAACTTCTGCCAATTAAGAGTAAATCTATTAGTTCAGCTTTAGATAAAAAACTTCTTAAACTAGTTCTGCTTTAGATAAAAACTTCTTAAAGTAACATCTATCCCCTTCTTGTTTCTCCAACTCCTTTACATTCCTATTCTGAATTTATCACATTGGAATCTCCCATAACAAACCATCTAGCTCCTGTTTTTCTTTACTACATAGCACTGATAGCAGCCTTTCTCCACCTGCAATTAATGCAAATCAATTAATCCAAACCATGATCAACCCTGATTAGTCTTATAAATGTCATTTTACTTTGGCAAGCAATTTAACGTAGCCGCATAGAATAACCAAAGAGATTTTAAAAAATCAACCAACGTGAATCAATCCTAGACCGAGATCCAATTTTGTCAGTGAGTCCAAGTAATAAGTGAATGATTAAAATTAGAACACAATATATCTTGCACAAACCAATGGATTCAATGTCAATGAAGGGACAATAATAAGTTTAATGATACGGTCAATTTAGACTAGATGGATCCAAAAAAACAGAAATTCAGATGCAAATTATCCATTAAAACAATTTCAGATTCATCATCTGCCCAATTCTGCAAAATTCTGATAACAATCCAAAAACTATAAATAATTTATAGTTACATCACAAAATTAAGAAACTCAAGAAATGAAAAAAATCAAGAAAGAGGGAAATATGAAAACGATCAGAACCTATCGGGATTCATGAATTACATATGTATCTATCACTTGTCAACTCTGCAACATAGACAACTATAATCTCATGTCACCTTAAAATCATTCTAACATAAGTTTTACCCTAAACAGAACCAAATATAGATTTTAGAAAAAGAAGAGGTTTTCAACACAATTTTCAGTTTAAAAACAATAACAGAAACCTCTCTTTTTTTCCCTTCCGCTATCCAATAAACCCCAAAATTGAAATATGTATTGTTGTCGATACATTCAGCCACCGAAAGATTGCGTACCAAACTTCCTTGCTGATTTTTGGACAATCAAAGAAAATGTGAGAAACAGTATATTCTTTTCTGCATCTGAACGAACACACAACTTTAGATCCATTCAAACCCCTTCTTTACCAGGCTGTCTTTTGTAGGGACTTTATTTTGCCATATTCTCTAAACCAGTTTAAATATATTAAGTGGGATCAGATTACTCCACGCAGCTGCAAAATTCCTCATACCATCTCTTGTGCTTTCCATCAAAATTGAGGAACAAGCTTCCTTTACCGAATAAGATATTTACCCCAATTCCACTTATCTTCTGAATCTTACTTCAGCACAACTCTTTGAGCTTCCTTTCCTCTTTATTCAAGGTTCTTTACTACCTTATGTTCCAAGTCATGTCTTCTACATCTTTCACCACAGGAAGCCTTTTTGTTCTCGATTAAACCAAACAGTCCCACATACCCGTTCTTCTAGATTATTCCTTTTATCAAAGAATCGGCAACTTTTTTCCCACAATTAAAATATAATTAACGTTCGTAAAGCATATGCAAGAAATAAACATCTCCACTGCCAACTTTTTCCCACAAATAAAGTATCTTACGCGTACAGCATATGCGACAAGTGAGCATCTCGTATGCCAACTTTTTCCCACAATTAAAATATCATTCCACAATTAAAGTATCATTCGCGTACAGCATATGCGACAAGTGAACATCTCGTATGCCAACTTTTTCCCACAATTAAAATATCATTCCACAATTAAAGTATCATTCGCGTAAAGCATGTGAACTGAACATCTCTTCTGCCAACTCTTTACCACAATTAAAGTATCATTCGCGTACATCATATGCGACAAGTGAACATTTCGTATGCCAACTTTTTCCCACAATCAAAACATCAATCCACAATTAAAGTATCATTCGCGTACCCTCTGCCAACTTTTCCCACATTTAAAGTATCAATATGCGACAAGTGAACATCTCGTATGCCAAAATTTTCCCACAATTAAAATATCATTCCATGGTTAAAATATCATTCGCGGACGGCATATGCGACAAGTGAACATCTCGTATGCCAACTTTTTCCCCAATCAAAACATCAATCCACAATTAAAGTATCATTCGCGTACAACATATGCGACAAGTTAACATCTCCTATGCCAACTTTTACCCACATTTAAAGTATCAATATGCGACAAGTGAACATCTCGTATACCAAATTTTTCCCACAATTAAAATATCATCCCACAGTTAAAATATAATTCGCGGACGGCATATGCGATAAGTGAACATCTCGTATGCCAACTTTTTCCCACAATTAAAATATCATTCCACAATTAAAGTATCATTCGCGTAGAGCATATGCGACAAGTGAACATCTCTATTGCCAACTTTTTCCCACAATCAAAGTATCATTCACGTAAAGCATGTGAAGAAGTGAACATCTCTTCTGCCAACTTTTTCCCACAATTGAAGTATCATTCGCGTACAGCATATGCGACAAGTGAACATCTCGTATGTCAATTTTTTCCCACAATCAAAACAGCAATCCATGATTAAAGTATCATTCGCGTACAACATATGCGACAAGTTAACATCTCCTCTGCCAACTTTTTCCCACATTTAAAGTATCAATATGCGACAAATGAACATCGCGTATGCCAAATTTTCCCCACAATTAAAATATCATTCCACAGTTAAAATATCATTCGATGACGGCATATGCGACAAGTGAACATCTCGTATGCTAACTTTTTCCCACAATTAATATATCATTCCACAAAACTACGATTTAATCAAATCCCAAAACTTTTGTTAAAAAAAAAAAATCACATCCCAAAACTAATTAAACTTGAAATTTATGTTATTCGGGTCAGGATTCTTTGAACTCTTGCAATCACAACCAACATTTCTTATTTCCTCCTCTCTAAATTCAACTATGACAATGTCCTTAATGCCAACGGAGGGACATCCATGTAGCAATGACCAATTCATTCAATGATAATTCTAATGCTAAAGTCATTTTAGATTAGATAGATCCAAAAAACAGAGAACAAACCACAGAAACAAACTAACAAAAATAGAAATAGAATTTAGGGCATCAGTTCTCCAAGGTGATATTAACATCAACGGTATTCAGATGCAAATTACCCATTTACACAATTTCATATTCATCATCTGCTCAATTCTGATAACAATTCAAAAACCATAAAATAATTGATTCAACAAATCGAGAAACTCAAGAAATCAAGAAAGAGAGGGAGATATGAAAGCGATCAGAACCTGTCGGGATTCATGAATAACATCAAAGCAGTGGATTGACAGACATGTGAATTTCTATCATCACTTCGCTTTTCTTTTCCCTCTACATTATAATATTTCAACTAGCTTCTATTAAATCAATCTCAACAATTTATGGTTTTCATAGAAAAAAAACCCTGATAGAAAAACATAAATTGAAATTCAGCCGAAAAGATTATTCGATGTAGCACTTTTTTCCATTAAAACCCAGATAGAAAAATAGAAATTACTGTGTTGAAAAGTAAATTGCCCGAAGAACTTGCCAAATAGTTCATCCCAAAACCGAAAACCGAACGCAAAGACGAAGTGACTATAAAAGAACAAAACATCAGACAAATCTACAAAGAAGCTAAGAGTAACTGTGAAGTTTCCGGCACCAGAATTGCTCTTAGTTTAATGTATTGAACGAACTTGGGGATTATTTATAGGGTTTTATCAATTTGGGTCGGTATATTTCATGGGCCCCACAGCTAATCTATTTATCCACTCTCAATATTAATCTCGGCACTTCCAGGCTGTCTACAATTTTAATATGATACTTTAAATCAATAAAATCTATTTTGATTTTAATATGATATCTTTAAATCAATAAAATCTATTTTGATTTGATTTAATGTATAGAACGAACTTGCGGATTATTTATCAATTTGGGTTGGATATAAATCTCGACAACTCATCCACTCTAAATATTAATCTCGGCATCTCCAGGCTGTTTACAATTTTTGATTGGATATTTTTAAAATCAATAAAATCAATAAAATCATTTTTGATTGGATATTTTTAACTAATTGGTTTTTGTTCGGATATTTGATTCTAAATATTGAACTTTAAAAAAAAAAACCTTATTTATCCATTAACTTTGAATTTTATCAAACTTTTTTCTTTAAAATACATATTTTTAGGTAATCTATAAAATTTTAACGGAATTACAAAATGCTGGTATCAATATTAATTGTTTATATCATAATTTTAAAAAAATATGTGGTATAAACTTTTTGTTTGGATATATTTCTACCGCAATTTTCATAAGTTCAATAGAAAAGTGTATCAAATATTTAAAAAAATCTGACAAAATTTTCAATTTGAATACAAGATATATTAAAATGTTCCGTATGAATATAGTTTTTTTTTTTTTTAAATTCGTAGTTAGGTGTTTTTTTTTTAAATTTCTTTTACTATGTTTTTGACATTATTAACATCACCATAATATAATATAAACATAAGATATTTTAACATGCCTTGTCATAAACACAACTAATATAACATGACTTTACATATAAAATTGTTGGTACAATCACAATCCAATAAAATATATTCATATCATTAGGGGTGTAAGCGTATAAGAAAAAAAATTAATTAAATCGACAATCTAAACAAAACCAAACAGAAATGAAACCGAATGTTTTTGGTTTGGTTCTAAAACCGAACCGAACCAATGAAAATCGATGTGGTTTGGTTCGGTTCTCAGTTTTAGATTTTAGGAGCCGTCAAACCGATGAACCGAACCAATATAAATAATTACGTTCTAAATATTTTATTTCACTCATTATTAAGCTTAAATTTTGTATCGGTCCAACCATTCTCCATCTTTGTTTACATTTCCCTCCTATCAACAAAACATTCATCTAGAACTAAACTCCAAAACTTAAAAAATAGAAATCATAAGTCACAAAAATATGTTTACACTGAACTTCTACTCTCGCTGTCTGTCACAACTTTGTGTTCAAGTTCTTGTTCTTAATTTTACATTTTTTTACCTTTTTTACTAGCGGGATACCCGTGCGTACGCACGGGTACTGGTACGGGACGCGGATTTGTTTTTAATACATAATAAAAATGAAATGAAAGAAAAATCAAATTGTAAAATAAAAAAAAATTGATTAATATATTTTTTATTTAGAAGATAAATTAGTAGTATAGTTGTTATTGTTTATTACAATAATAATTTGTGTCATATATTAAAGTTAGATCAGTAGTAAAGTTGTTTTGTTTATGTACAATAGTATTATTTTTGACCTTAATGTTTTCACATATTTGAAACAAATTATTGATAAATAAATTTGTTATCCAATATTTAGATTAATAGTAAAATTGTTTCCATTTATAATAGTTATAATTTTTTCTATATATAATAGAGAAATGAAAATAAAGTGAGAATGACTTAAAAAACTAAGGGTTAATAAATTATTTTTTATTTATAGAGAGTGGTGATAAAAAATATTGTAAAAAGGTAGTAGTTTGTTAAAAACATAAATGGAATGTGTAGAAATAGATATAGTAGTTTGTTAAAATATTTTTTTTATAAAAGTCAATATTTTAATTTTCAATGTGTTTTCAATGTTTGAATACACGCATTTAAAAAAAAAAATTATTTTAATCACTTAAAGAGTGCCCTAAACGCACTGGTTAGCATTTCACAAATAATATTATTTATAAAAATAATTTGGGTTAATCAAAGATTGTTTCGTATTTTGACATCATTTATAAAAATATTTGAATCAGTAATATATTTTTTCCCGTATACCAATAAAATTTTGATTCGTAAATTTTTTAATGCGCATAGCATTGTCAAATCAAATGATAAAATATAAGCATAATTTGGGTTAATATTATTATTATTATTATTATTATTATTATTAATATTATTATTATTATTATTATTATTATAAACATCAACTAAATAATCATTTTATAATTGACATAAATTTTGGTGAAAAAAATTATTAATAAATATATATGTGTTTGATTTAGGTTAGGCAACAACTTTAACTTATCAATTTGCAACTTAAAAGGTGAATTTTTATCACCTGATTGTGTAAACTTTGTTGTCTTGATGACTGCAGCTGAACAACATAAACCGATGTGTAATAGTTTAAAGATTTGACTAAACCAAATCTAGGAGAATTTCTTACCATGACTTCATTTGATTTTAATTAACTCCATAAGATGCTTTAAAAGTGTATTACGCGCATTTGTTTCTAAAATATAATAAGAATGAAAAAAATTATTTGATCAAAAAATTTATTATTTTTAAAAGTGATAATTAGTTTGTGCCAATAATTTTATTGATATACAAATATTTTAAAATGGTATACCATTCAATAACTTGTCTTTAAGTATTTATTCAAAAAAAAAATGTAAGTATTTAATTTTGAATAGAACATTATTCATGTCTCCATCCTTTCAAAACTAAAAATTCACTCTTGAGTAATTTTGTCTAGTTTGAAATCTTATACAAGTTTCTAAATTAATGAAAAAAATTATAAAATTGTTTTAGTTTTTCTAGATTGAATGTATCAATATAGATATTCCAAATTAATCTAAACAATACAAAATGAATGTAACCACAACTATTACATATGTCCCTGTATGTGAGTAATCCAACTGAAAATGAAAAGATAACCTGGTAAGTGTAAAATGAAATGTCTAATAACTATAAATAAAGAACTTAAGTTACAATAAAGGATGTTGGGATATTGCTCTCGCTTTTCTCATCCCAACAAACACAAACATGATAACCATATAAATGTTAAATTATATAAACTATACTGCTAATCCAAGTGCATATGCTGACAGTTTTTTAGATAGCCTGCAATTAATAACAATAGTTTACAAATGATCAATTGAATATTGAAATAAGTAAAACATACTTTTTGGATAACGATAATCTTCTAGGTGTCTAACTTGTTGCCTTTGCTCTTGTTAAACAACTGGAGTATCATAAAGTACCATTTGCAAGAGATACATAGGTCATAGAAATGAAGATAAAATATAAAAGTTGTTGTACATTAAATATTTTGGTTCTGCATAAAAGTCATAAAAAGAGTTGTTAGTCCATACATTTTATAAAAAGGTAACATTAGTATTAGAAGCAAGAAACAATTCTTGATTCAAATTGGTTGAACTATCATTATTCTAAATATTTTATCCGCAGTGAACTATCAATATAAATAATTACGTTCTAAATATTTTATTTCACTCATTATTAAGCTTAAATTTTGTATCGGTCCAACCATTCTCCATCTTTGTTTACATTTCCCTCCTATCAACAAAACATTCATCTAGAACTAAACTCCAAAACTTAAAAAATAGAAATCATAAGTCACAAAAATATGTTTACACTGAACTTCTACTCTCGCTGTCTGTCACAACTTTGTGTTCAAGTTCTTGTTCTTAATTTTACATTTTTTTACCTTTTTTATTTCTTGTTACAAAATAGTTTTGATGTGTGTTTGAGATGTGAAACATGTTAATTGATGTGTGTTTTGTTGTGTTATATTTGTTAAGATTTTAAATCTCTTATAACCTTCAAATGTCAAGTGTCAACTTTTATATATGATTGTGAACTTATTTCATGATGCAATGGAAAATCATGTCATTGTTTCACATGGATCAAGAGAAATTTGTAATTTGTTTGAAAAAAATAGAGCATAAAATAAATTACATGAAATATTTTATTTTAAAAATTAATAGCATAAAATACACCGAAAAATATGATTATGGAAAATACACTGATTTGCAAAATGTTTGGAAAAACAACTTTGTACACCATCAACCGAATCAAACCAAACCGATTAGGTTGGTTCGGTTCCAATTTTGAAAAAGATTAAAAACCAAACTTAACCAAACCAATGGAGATTTCATCAGTTCGGACCTTTTTTTTTACCAAAAACCGGTAGAAACTGATCTGATTACACCCCTACATATAATTGAATCTATATAACAATATCAATACAAAACAATTTTTGTTGACTTCCTGATTTCTTATATGTCTTGTATATGTTGTTTCTTATGCTCTTGCACCTTCATTACAGTTTAGTCTCCAACAGTCTGTGACATGATGCAATGGACAACCAGGTTTCAACTTCACCTGATCCCAATGGTTGTTACTAACAAAACCAATTATAATCATTTATGTCTACTCGCAAACATTAATGGAGAAACAACAAGTGGGAAGAATGTAATGTTAAGGTTGATGCACTTTGGACAACGAGACCAAGTTTTAATAAAACTATTAACCTCTAAGGCTTGCACTAACAAGCCCAAACCTTTATAAATCATTGGTGTCATCTCTTTACCCTTATCTCTTTTATTTTCTGCTTAATTTCCTTACTTTGAATTTTTGTTGTTTACTTATTCAAAAAATTTTATTAAAAATGTTTTCCAACTTTGATTTAGAAAATGATTTTGTTTTAAGTCAATGATTTTCAAACCTCCATAATTTACCCCCTATTGTGTTTGGAGTCAATGTTCAACAAATTATCCCTTAGGCATAATCGATTATTACCTTTCGTGACGCCTTATTATCAACAATTATGGTTAATAGTAAATTAAGCAACGACTCTATTGAAAACCTTATGTTTTTAATCCGATAAACAATTATGAGATGTGCATAATCGATTAGGAGGCTTAAAAAGCCCATGGATATCTCTCTCTCTCTCTCTCTCTCTCTCTCTCCCCTCTTTCTATTATGTTCTCACATTTTTCTTACTACTTTTGAAAGATAAATATTTATATCTATGAGATGTTCCAGTTTAGTGAGGGAATTATTGTAAATTCTCTCTAGGAGAAATTTTTATTTTGGTTGTGAGATAAACCAGATTAAAATGATCTTGTTTGGTTATTGAGGTAAACCAAGTTAAACTTATGTTTGGTTGGAGATGTATTCGTAGCTAAAACTCTCAATTGGATCGTGAGCTTAGCTTGAGGTAAAAAGCTATTAGTTGCTTATGGAGGTCTTCGTAGTTAAAATTGTTGGACAAGTGATTTAAAGCACATGAGTGGAGAGGTGAGTTTTGGTATTTAAAATTCGTGATTAATTTTAAACATTTTTCAATTAAGATCGTATTAGTAATTTTTATGTGAGTAATTTGCAGCGGAAATAAAATACTTGAAATAAATTACATAAAATAAAAGGATATGGTTAGAAAGATTGTATCAAAGATTTATACAAGTTTGACCGAACGTTGGCCTAGTCTTGCCCACAAGAATTCTTCTTGAGAGTTTAACTATAAACTTTTAGCTTTTGAAGGCTATACCCACGAACCATAATACAATCTGATCTTGAGATTTTATCAGGCTTATCCCCAACCAATAACAATGTTTATTCCTAGCTAAGCTAACGAACAGTTTAGAGATTTATAGCTTATCTCAATAACCAAAACAAAATTTTTTCTAGCAAAGTTCAATAAACCAAGAGCAGAGATTTTATGATAGGTTTATCTCAGTAACAAAACTCAAATTCTTAAAGGTAACGCATCCTTAAGAATAAAAACGACCAACATGACCTCTTACAAAAATTCTTCTTCACAAGTAAAGTTTCACATACTAGCACTAAGGCAATCAGAAGTGAATAAAAATATTTTCTTGAGAGAGAGATGGAGGGAGAGAGAGAGAGAGATAGATAGAGAGAGAGAGAGAGAGAGAGAGAGAGAGAGAGAGAAATTCCAAACAAATATGAAAATGTTAGAAAGTGGCATGGTTTGAAGTGAGTGTATGTCTCTCTTATATATTAGTTGGAAAAACCAAGAATGGAATAATCCATTGGCCGAATTTATTATCTAATCAATTGGCAAAAAACTCTAATTGATTAGACAACTCAGATATAATCAATTAGAGGGCCCAAATAGGAAGATTTAGATATAGATCCATTGCAAGCCATTAATGTGATGATCTTATTTATTTTTTAATTGATTATTAGTCTTCTAATAAATTGGATAATGCTATAATCAATTGGCTAGTTAGAAAAGTTTTTCCAATTGATTGACACATCTTTTCAATAAATTAAATAGTTAAAAATAGTTTGAAAAAAGGTTTGGATAAATTTTTAGTCACTCGGTTATGGCTTTAGAAAATATTTTTCATGATGGAAACATTTTGAAAGAAGCTTTAAGTGTGTGTGTGTGTGTGTGTGTGTGAGAGAGAGAGAGAGAGAGAGAGAGAGATAGTTTCCTTATAACTCTTAAGCTACTATCTTACTTTTACAATACTTGGTTCACTAAGACAGACCGACACACATGATCTGACGAGCTTTCACATCTTCTCCAAGGAGCTTCAATATTTTGCTAGAGGGTTTCTGATTGTATAGGTACTTGATCTTAAGTCCATAAGATGCTTGGGTTATATTATCATCATCAGGGTTAAAAGCTATTTCCATGTTTTGTCTTCATCAAAACCTCTGATGCAGATCTTCATCACCTATAAGCACATAGATCCAAAAAACTTCATGTTTGTTGGGAATCTAGCCATTGAAAGACTCTAATCTTTGTATATGGTGGTTCGTGGGAAAAGTCTATCTAAAGCTCTCATCATAGTGGAAACTCTCAAGAAGGAATTCTTGGGGAGAGAAATAAGTCACTTCATTAGACCAACCTCTATAATTCTTTGGTGTTTTTCTCTCATGCCTCAACTCTTTACGTTCTAGTTATTTATTTATGATGGATTTCTATTTTCCTATTTCTAGTGCTTTTACTCTATTTATTTTAAAAAAGATTTTTAAACTTTGATTTTGCAAACAAAATATTTGTTTTGAAAATGGTTTTTCAAACTCACACAATTCACACCTTTGTGTTAGGAGTCACTTAACCAACAGGTGGTATTATAGCCATGATTATGCTCAGTGGAGGAGCAGAAGTGAGATCCTAGTATCGATTAAGGCTAGTGTTATGGGTGACTCACACTCATGGGGGATTGTTGGGAGAGGTATCCTCTATTTGGTTGGAGAGGTTTTCGTAGTTAAAACTTTTAGTTGGTTCACGGGCTTAGTGTACAGTTGAAAGCTCTCAGGTGGTTATGGAGTACTTCGTAGTTAAAATTCTATGTAGGTTGGGAATCTACCATTGAAAATTTCAATCCTTGTATAAGGAGGATTATGGGAAAAGTCGGTCCAAGCTCTCACCATAATGGAAACTCTAAAGAAGTAATTCTTAAGGAGAGAAGTAGGTCACTTCATTAGACCGAACATTTATAGTTATCTAGTGTTTTTCTCCCATCCCTTAACTTTTTACTTTTTAGTTATTTATTTCTGTTGGATTTCCATTTTCCTATTTCTATTGCTTTTTACTGTGTTTGTTTTGAAAAAGATTTTTAAACTTTTATTTTGTAAAATATTTTGTTTTGAAATGGTTTTTCAAACCTACACAATTCACTTCCATTGTGTTAGGAGTCACTTAAACAATAAGTGGTATTAGAGCCATGATTAAGCTAAGTTGGAGAGCGTAAATGATATCCTAGTAACAATCAATGTGAGTGATGTGTGTGACTCATACTCGTACATGAGATGGTATGAATTCAAATGTGATTCATTAAGTATCACATCCACTAAAAATGAGAAAATGTTGGATATCTCAAGTGTAGTTGGAGATAACACAAGACATCAAACATTTATATGGACCCATTTATATAGACCCATTTATATTGCAACAGCTTATGTGTAATCTACACGTCACAATCAACCAGCAGCCTAATGCGGAATGGATGGAAATAAAAAGACAAGAAATTCCAAGATGGATTTTATCTTTACATTAGACGGATTGATGCATTATACAAAGTAAGTAGTGACATTAACATATATACAAAATATGGGAATAGAATTTTCTTAATCTATTTTCGAATATATATATTAAAAAATGCCTCCAAATTTGTCTCTGTTCAAAAGGTCAGAACATCTATTTATATAAAGTCATATATGTATATTTTTGACACATATTTGGATGGATATTCAACTTCAAGATGAACTGAGTGGTAAATGAAAGATTAATGAAACAATTGATAATATCAATTGTTGTTCCTTTAAGATTGAATATATTATTCAAAGCAATGTAGAGTATGTTCATGTTGTTCCTGGTACAAAAGGGACACATGTGGAATACTATGTTCCAACATGTGTGCAGCAACATCTCGTTCAGGAAACAGACAAATGTTATTGCAAGATTGGTTCAGACTTATTCTATCCAAGATTCATTCTACATAGAAGATATATGAAGAGAGTTAATTTGAATGTTCTTGCACAACATGTGGAACCCGATTTTCCAACATATGGTTTAGGTATTATTTTCTTAGATCTGATTTCAAGTTTATCATGAGGATGTGTTCACGAGTTATATTGATACATCAAAATCAAATAAATGACGAAGGTTGATACTCTACGACAATAATACAAACGAAAGGAAAGATCGCAACACTCTATTTTTTCCCTCAAATCCCATCTTCTTTTTCTCTCTTCCTATTATTTCTTCAGGCTATTTTTATGCTCTTTTAATTCTTTATTCCAACATGGTTTACGAAAATGATTTAGGCGGTGTGTTGTTACTGCAATGGTAGATATGTCGCGGTGATAAATTATTTCTGTCGGTGAGTGTGGTGGTAGTCAGATTTGAAATGGTTGTTGTAATTTCGTAGCTGTAATTTCTGTAATTTTTCATATCTGTATTGTTCATATCTGTAATTTCATTATTTTTTGTGAATGTCCATATCTTAATTGGTTCCATGCAGAGTTGGTAAGCAGCGGTTGCGAGAAGCTATAACTCAATTGCAATATGTAAGTTTCATCTTAATTTCTTAGGGCTTATTTGGTGTCTAAATATATTTTGTTTCTAAGTTTCAATTTTCAAATTTTGGTTACAAAATATTCATCTTACTTTGAATCTGCTTTCTCAAGCCGAATTAACCCTTAGGCTATGTTTGGGAGTTTGGAAGGGAGGGGAGGGGAAAGGCTTCCAAAAATGAAATTTTAAAAAAAGGGTTAAATAAGTTTTTGGTCCCTGTAAATATCTCAAATTTCGTTTTTAGTCCCTATAAAAAAAATGTCGACATTTAGTCCCTATAAAATTACTTTTTCATTCACTTTTGGTCCCTGTAGAGGGACTAAAAGTGAATGAAAAAGTAATTTTATAGGGACTAAATGTCGACATTTTTTTTATAGGGACTAAAAACGAAATTTGAGATATTTATAGGGACCAAAAACTTATTTAACCCTTAAAAAAATATAGGAAAATATTTGACATTTTTTGAAAAAATGATTTTGTTTAGAATGATAAAAGAGTCATTATCATTACTAAATTTTTAATTTTCACAATACTATAACAACCTAAAAGATATTTGGAAAATTTATTTAAACCCTTCAAAACCCTCCAAAACCCTCCTTCAATACAATTTTTGAGTTCCCCCATTTTATAGGTTTTTGGTGTTATTAATAAACTCAAACCCTCTAAAACCCTCCAACCCAAAATCCTTTTAACCTTTTCACCCAATTCTTCCTATTTTCCAAAGCCCTCCCCTCCCTTCCCCTCCAAACTCCCAAACATAACCTTAGTATTCATAATGTCTTTATTTTCAACACTCATTTCCAAATATTACTGCTCTGAGATCATTTTCATTGGAAAAGTTGCATTACATTGTTCTACCATGTTTGGCGTACTGTGTCACTCAATATGTTTTAACTGAAAATATGATGATATCAAAATAAAGCCTTTGTCAATATGTTATAAAATTATAGATTTTGTCAATGGTATCACAATCTATTATTTTTCGTCAATTATTTTACAGGATATTCACATGGATAATTTTGTTTCTTCTATGGGATAAACATTTACCATGGGCCAAGAGGTTTAAAACAATGGCAACAAAAGGATATATACTGAGTAAAGATGCATTTGTGATGGAAAAAACCATTTGGGCGGAAAGGACCTACTTGTTCTGTTTTTAACATTTAAGGGGTTAATTTGAACTTTTAAAAAATTAAGGGACCATAATGGACCCCGAGACAAAGTTAAGGGACGAAAAAATATATTTTCCCATTTTAATACTTTCCTTTTTATGTCAAATGCACCTGTAATCTAATACCTCAAGTTATCTATATATTTTATTTTTTTCTCTGATTAATAATGTGTGCAAACAACTTTCTTAGAGTAACTCATTTTTTTAAAGAAATTTTGTTTTAACTGTCATTTTCATAGTTTAAAATAATATTAATTATAGTTTTTGTTAATATTATCTTTAATTATTTACTATAAAATATAATAAATTAATAAATAATCAAAATTCAGACAGTAATATTAAAATAAGATAGTTTCTCAATCCACTCTATGGATCTCTTACACACAGCGTGAAATTACATTTTTGCCTCCAGTTTCCGTAGATGCACTCCCGGAAGCACCTCATTTCTTCAAAAAAATTTGATTTCTTCCGTAGATGCAGCTACAGAAGTAAAATAAACTAGTATATATTGGGAAAAATACAAATAAAATTAGTTCAGGGATTGTTTCGTAGGTGCATCTACGGAACCGTTTGGCGCTAAGTAGATGCACCTACGGAAGTGTCTGATATAGTTTGAACTAGCATGATCACTCCTCTATTGTTTCATTTCTTCAAGCTCTCCATATTCCACACCCTAAAAATCCTACATGATCAATATCATTTTTTACTCCAAAGTTTCAACTTTTTGGTGCAACATATCAAAGGGAGCAAGAAAAGACTCAATTTCAGGTAAATATTCATCTTCAATCACTACAATGTTCACATTATGCAACTAATTTTCTGAAAAAAAGTTACGCTGGTTCCGTAGATGTATCTACGGAACGTGTTGATGAAGAACACTTCCGTAGGTGCATCTACGGAAAAATCACTGAGTTGTTTTTTTCCAGCAGATATGTAATTCTGTTATTTTGCCAATTGTTTGCAAATAGGTATGGTGCACCCCGATAATATTCCAAGAGAATTAGCTCCTTTAGTCGATGTTTGTACAAGTGTTGATGGGGTAGTCGCAGAGATGGTAGATGTCGGAGGTGACTTTAGTAACAAGGAAGACTTTGATGATCGTGAAAACATGCTAACATGGATTCGTAGGAATGCAACCAACCTTGATTTTGGTGTGGTAATAGGAAGATTGGATAATGGTACGGAAAGAATAAACTCGTTTGTAACAGTAATGTGCGAAAGAAGCGGGAAATACCATCCTCCTCTAAGGAATTTTAAAAGAGACGACATATGTACTAGAAAATGTGATAAGATCCGTTGTTACATGTTGGCTAGCAAGAAGTGGAGGTGCTCTATTATTTATGGTTTGCATAACGGAACGGAGAAATCTATGACCCTTCCGTGGATATATCTACGGAAAGTTCACTGACAGACATTGTGTGGTCCATAATCACCAAAGGCTTCTATAAATTTGGGGTTTCTAGGGTTGTATTATTACACACAAACACAAACAAAAACACAAAAATGTTTCACATAAGGCCTTGTTCATGGCAGCGAACATCATCCAAGCGTCCCGATCCTAAACCGGTTTATCGCAGAAGAGATGAGCATGTTATTTTCTCTTCTGTCAAACCCCCATGCCAGGAAAATTTTGGAACATCCATTCCTTCGACCAACTCAAGAGGACTCTGATGTCTTTTTTAGAGGGGAAGTATAAACCTGGCGAAGTCATCAGAAGGATCCAGAGGCTTAGAACAAGAACCTCGTCTGAGTCCGGAGAAAAGAAACGTTGGTGGGATGAAGTGGAAGGCGATATTGATTCCATTCTAATGATGCATGGATCCGATGACATTGTTTTAACTGTTGTAATTTTTTAGTTTTCTTAATTTTCTGTTGGAAATGTTGGAAATTTCGATGTATCTTTTAATCAATGTTGATTTTAATCAATAAATGGATGTTTTATCGTTACAAATGTTGTTGTTTTGGTTTTCTGGGTTTTGTTTACTTCCCTATATTTATTTACGGAAGGTGTAACACCTCAAATCTACCCCGCAATTATAAGCGAAAATCAGAGTGCATTTAAAAAATATTCATCACAAATGGGATGTCACAATTCGACTTAACCAAACAAACATACTTATATTGCATTTAATAAAGATACATAGCATTCGGAACAAAACCTCATTCACCACTTACAGCTTACTTATAAACATCTTTATTAACACAAGTGTCATCATGGCATACAATAATCAAGTAATAACGACTAATCCCCCCGAGTGCTACGTATCAGAGCAATGGACACCGACTCGACTTGCCATAAAGCAACATCAAGACTTCACATCAATAACCTCGAACATCCACGAATAATCTTGAGTACCTGCCCATTTCCCATGGTAGGGGAAATATCAGCAAAGGGGTGAGATATCTTACAATATAAAGGAATGCATGATAAGTAGTATAGGAGATATAAATCATACATAATTTCACCACTTCACATCTCATAACATCTTACAACGATTTTCATCGCAAAACAACTTATCAATATAATACAACTTTCAAAATGGCAACAATATCATTAATCAGTTAAGACAACATATTCAAATTCACAATTATACTATCATTATGTCACAACAACAGATCATCGAATCAACAATTCAAATAACATAATCAACTTATGGAATGGCAATAATGTCAATAATCAACCATGACAATATATGCAATTCACAAGTAAGATCCCAACACATCACGATAAACATCTCATCATCATGTCAACACGTCACCACAAACATAATAAAATAAGACTCAAATGCAAATCACATGTGACTCGACTTATGCAAATGCATGTGGTACCATTTGGAGTAAAACTCCCACCGTCTCAAAAGTTGCCATTGGGCACACCGTCGCTATTTGCCATCAAGGCCACCGTCACTTTTGCCATTAAGGCCACCGTCTCTTTATGCAATGGATGTGACTCAATAAATGTAACATCCACACAAACACAACACACATAATTAATACGTCACAACATCGTCTAAATCACCATCGAACATTATCAATATAATGTCGAACTTCAACAACAACAAAATCATCATCATTCATAAGAATGCATCACTTCACAATCACGTCACTATGTTGCATCATCATACAACAATAATTCACCTCAAAATACAACTTATCAACATTGACCATAGGGTCTACGACAATGACAACAATTTCTACATACTAGCGACAACGACAACAAATTCATCATGTTAACAACAACCACAAATTCATCATATTATAACAAACATCAACGATTCATCATATTGCCAACAACATCAACACATTCATCATATTCCTTAATTCAAGTAATCATCATAATACGTTTTATTCAATTTCATATATATTGTTAAGTCATCGTATGGCATCATTGTCGACTCATACATATCAAATACGCACAATTAATCGCATATAGTATACAACATCTTTATTAATCATGCATATCATCACATACATCATTATCTCATTCATCATAAGGAAGGTACTTATCATCATCTCGATAACATTGTATCATCATAACAAAACATACATCAAGTTATACTACAACGCAATTATGTCAATTCATCGCAAAGAGCATACTTCATTTGTTAACACAACATAGTTCATCACTTAATCCTAATAAACATAATAGGAAACTATATCATATGGATCATTTTATTGCATCATGGTATAGTTCATTACGTTAGCTTTCCAACGCTTCGAACGACGCCTAAAACGGAGTTACGAATCAAAAGTTACATCATTTCAAAGTTTAGAAAAAGTTTTGCAAAACAGGGTTCGCGGCGCCAACAAAGTTTGCGGCGCGAACTGAGTGAATCAAATATTCCTAAGTTTCTGCCAAGCAGTTCGCGGCTCGAACAATAGTGCGCGGCGCGAACTGGCGATTTCAGAAAATCCCAAATCTCAGAAAACAGCATGGGAATTTCATCCCAAAACCCCTAAACTCAACCCAAATCAAGCTGAAAACACCAACCATCATGAACAACAATAGAATACATGTTATAAACACAAATACAACAGATATTATGGATCTTCTAACATCATAACATCATTAAACATCCATTAAAAACACATTTCAAATCATAAATTCATGCATTCGTTCATAAACCCTAACTTCTCTAAATTCATGAAATTGAAGAATAGAAAGCATACACAACATTATCAATTCCACATTCATCAACATTGCAACACAATCATGGATTTCAATTATGAACCTAATCTCTACCATACCCATCATCATGCCAACCCTTAGAGAGTAAGAACCTCACCCTTATCTTAGCATAAGCTTCACTTCCTTCAATGGAGCTCTTCCTCTTCATGTCATAGCTCTCTCTTCTCTCCCTCTCTTCTTTCTCTTCTTTCTCCACAAAATGAGTTATGAGGCCAAACCTCTAAAACCCTAACTCTTACTATCATTCTCACTAATGGACTTAACCCATAACCCATCCATTGTGTTATATTCTTTCCACTTAGGCCCAATTCATAATATCTCTTTAATTACTCAATTAATCCGAATAATACACGTAAATAAATAACCACACAACATAACCGAATATTATTTCCAATAATATTCCACATTTACCATCGATCCATAACTTTAACAATACTAACTCGCAATTATACATCTTTGACTAATCCGACTTATTAATCTGACCATAACTTAACTGCTCAAATCAACATATTAATCCATTACGTTTGTAGAATAATATCGATAAACCTCGACTTCAACTAATTCCAATGAATAAATCCTCGATCAATTTAATTAAATAATTAATTAAATTCGGGGCGTTACAGAAGGCTTTCGTATATGCATCTACGGAACAAAACAACGTTAAAATAAAAAATGGGTGTTTCCGGAGATGCATCTACGACGAGGACATTTTGGTCAATTCGGTAGTGTGTAAGAAAGTTATGGGGTGGGATGAGAAATCAAGTAAAATAATAAGCACGAATATTTATTGGTGGCAGATAAATCAAAATTTATGTATGCATTTATTGGTTTTGATGCAAAATTAAATAAAATCAAATTTTGAATCTTGTAAGAATAATTGACAAATCAATTTTCTTATTTTTAAAAATTAATTAATTAATTAATTGAAATCGCAAATATGAGACATAAATAATAGTTTTAAGAAATCAATGAATTTATTAAAAATTTAAAAAAATCAGATTAAAAATGGTTGATGGTTTGGATTAAAGTAATAAAATATTGGCGTTAATACAAAATTAAATAAAATCAAAATTTGAAATTGACAAATCATTCTTCATATTTATGAAAATCAATTAATCAAATGAAATCACGAGTATGGGAAATTAATAATAGTTTTAAAAAATCAATTAATATTTTTAAAGTTCTAATAAAAAATCATATTGAAAATGGCTAATGGTTTGAATTAAAGTAAAAATACTATTATTTTTTAAAGTTTAATTTGTGAGTAAAAATATTTAATCAAAGATGATTAATTGTTGTGATTAAGAAATTTAATTGTAAGAGCTTCACAATTTTAATTTAATATTTAAACCATTACAAAATTAATATTTATTGTTTTTTTAAATGAGTAGTTATTAAATAAATCAAAACTCTTTGCTATATCAAATTATTTTTATGAACAATGGCAAAACTAAAATAATTTTTATATACGGGAAAAAAATTTATGGTTGATCAAAATATTATTTTTAACATTTGTCTTTTATCAATAAGTTATACTATAGTTTGCAAAACGAAATCGCGTTCAAAACCATATCCCACCTACAACGTATCTCATACAAACGCACGAGTAGCACATCAATACACATGTAAACGCACAGATAACCAGATCAAAATCTACGCGAACGCGCAAGTTATATATATATATTAGTTATATATATTTTTGTATAAATCAAGAAAATAAAAATAAATAAAAATAAAATAACGTATGAATCCAAACACAAAAAAAAAAGAGTATTTTTTAAATTATTTATGTTAGTAATATTTTTATTTTAAAATTATTTTTAATTTAAGATAGAATATTTTGTAAGGTAATACATTAAAAAGTGAGCTGTTTATATAAGAATATTATTTTTTTAAAAATGAGAACATGTTTCTTTATACAAATACTTTTATAAATTATCACAAAACAAATATAATGTTACATACTAGAAAATATACAGTTATCCAAATATTTTTATATATGAAAAAAAATGTGTTTATGATCCATATATATATATATATATATATATATATATATATATATATATATATATATATATATATATATATATATATATATATATATATATATATATATACTCTTTTAGTTAAGAAATTTTGTCTTTTTTATATTTTGAAAACAAATGCGCGCATCAGACCCGTACCCGTGCGTACGCATGGGTATTCCACTAGATAATAAACATTCAATCAAATTCATATTGTTTAGCAATATTATTTTGGATGAAATTAATTTAGAGATCCAAAGGAGAAAAGCACATAATGCATTGTTATTTAAGAAGGCTTAATTCTCATGTTTGAGACAAGTTTTATGCGCTAGAATTAAGTTCTTTATGTTAAGGTTTTTTAGTCTTTTGTTTCTTGTATTCCATACTAATTTTATCACTCATATCATAAGGATTATTGTTGGATATTGTTTGTTGTACACCACATTATTGCTTTAGAAACTTGGGATAGTTGTTGGTTTGTATTAGTTGAGTTGTAAATTCAACAATTATTGTGTCAATGGTTAAGTTGATCATTTGGGATTAATGATTTAGAAAAAGTGAGACAGATCCTCATATTTAGGGGGAGTCCTAAATAGAAAGTCACTAGGATTAGGAAGAGGCATTGAACACCATGGGGATTGGTGTTCCTATAAGACTAATTGTACTAATTTGAAGTAGTGAATTTACTTTCTTGGGTGCAGCCTACCAAAGGATGATGAGCAAGGTCTTTCAAACACATGACCGACATCTCATTCAGGTATTCAAGAGGGTTTGATGATAAAACATGAGGCTCAATTTGGAGAAATGCATCTTTGAGGTAAGAGCCGGTAAATTTACAGGGTTTTACCTTACAAAGAGAGGGAAATAGGCTAACCTCGACAAATGAAAAGATGTAATTCGAATGAACACGCCGACTATGAAGAAGGAAGTCATAAAATTTTAACATGATGTTCACCATTTTGAACAGTTTTTTCTCAAAGTCCACTGAACATGCATTGTCGTTCTATAGGTTGTTGTGGAACAAAAATTGGAATTCAAAATCTCTAGTCAGACCGAAAACACGCTATGAAAAGATAGAAAAGGCAGCTCTAGCATTGATGACTGCATCGAGGAAGCTCCGAAGGTATTTCCTTGCATGTTCTATAATAGTTCGAACTGACTTGCCTTTGAAACAGGTACTCTACCGTTCGAATTTGGCTGGGTGCCTAAAAAAATGGTCCATTGACTTGTTTGCGTTTGAGGTGTCTTTCGAAGCAAAGGAAATGTTTAAAGCCAAGTTGTTCGATGACTTTCTATAAGAAATGACTCCCTACCCACCAAGACATCTCACACTTGGATGATATTTACATATGGATCTTCTAATAACTTTGGCAGCGGTGCTGGCGTAATTTAGGAAAATGGAGCCGACCTTGTGGTTGAAGTTTCCATGCGCTTTGAATTTTCCACCATAAATAACCACGGTAGTTATGAAGTAGTCATTATCGGGATTGCCTTGGCGGAATAGACAGGGAAAGATAACATTAAAGTGAGGAAAAACTCTCAGCTAGTTTTTTCTCAAGTTAAGGGGGAAGCACATGATAATGATTCGCTGCAACAACAATATTTAAGGTTAGCCAACCAGAATATGGAAATGTCTAGTGTAGGCTGGCTCTTCACGTATTCACACAAATAATGGAAAACATTTGCATATCACAACTAACTGAATACAATTGAGAATGGGATATAATCATGGTGATTAAGAACATCAACCTTGAAGGCAATGAAATGTAGTGTGGCCCGCATTCAGGATATGAAAATTCATACATAGGGAGGAAACATACCTCGAGATGGCTACAAATTCATATGTCACTTTCAAGGACAATCACTTTCCCAGATAAGGAAAACCTTATGTCCTTGGAGTTATAGAAGAACCGGCTTCCCAAGATCTCATATACTCCCACCGTTTTTTATTATAAGTCGATTTAGAAAAATATTTTGTATTTAAATATAAGTCGTTTTACAATTCCAATGAATAATTAATGTTGTTTTTCCTATTATATCCTTAAATATTTATTATTATCTCTCCTTTCAATTATATAAATTTATCTTCCACATGTCATTAATGAAGGATAATTTTGTAAAAACCTTCATAATTTCTCATTTTCATACAACAATTATTATTTTTCTTAATCTGTGTAAAAAGTCTAAAACGACTTATAATAAAAAACGGAGGGGATGAAACCACTTGATGCCAGAACTCTCCCCCGAACCGGACTAAACCGGTGGTATAAAGCCAAAAAAAACAGAGGGAGTAGTCTTTAGCAATCATCGGTAAGTTCTAGATTCGATGATGACGCCTTCTACACCATATATTATTCATAATTCAAAGACAAAAAACGATGACCGTGAGTAATCCACCACGTTCATTCCTCCAATTACTTAACATTAAACTTGTGTTTGAATTAACATTCTAGACCCCTAATAAACCTAGTATATTAGGGACACCCATAATATTTTTAACAATACAAGGACCAGTATATTTGACTTCTCCAAAATAAAATCCTACTCCGACCTAGTTCATATCAATACGAGTGGGAAATTGTTCCCTATTATTGAAGTTGATTACTATTGGTTCAGTGTACGAAAAAACATCACTAAATTCTATAAAGGGAATTCTATATTTGGGTTCTCCATGTGAAAACGCAAATAAAAACTCAAAAAATTAAAAGGGATTAAAATCCTTAAGTTAAACAGATTCTTTTTAAGAACTTGAATGAGAAACATATTGATGGAGTAAAACATAAAATTGGAAACCTCTGCTAGTAAAGATGAAGAAAATGGAAGCTCTCTCTAAGAAGCCCCTTGAAGCAAAGAAGATTTCAAAAAAGTGTAAATAAATGGAAAGTTCCCGGTTTCTATGCAAACTAGGTGCTACGTTTAACGACGAAGATCCATTAGAAGCTTAAAAGTTCCATCCAACAACTCAGATGATGTCTCAATTTAGTAGATGTACTTTTGCGCCTAGCTAAGTGTGTTGTCTTCATCCCTTAGGCGTGTGGAACATGTGAAAGTCGTTGTTGTAGAAACTAGGGCTGGGCATCGGATCGGGCCGGATCGGATTCGGGCCCAAAATCCAAAACCGTTCTTACCCTCGGGTGAAAAAGACAGGCCCAAATTCCGACCAGTTTTTTTCGGTTTTCTCGGGTCCGGTTTAAATCGGGTTCGGTTAATTAATTCGGTTTTTTCCGGATAGTATACTTATTGGACCAATTGAAAATTTAAGCCCAATTTTAAAATCAGTCACATTTTAGTCCATCTGTTTGACATCAAAGCCCAGAATACAGATTATTTTTTGGGTTTGTTATTGGATCATTAATATTTTTTTTTTTTTTTTTATATATTGTAAATATAAATGACTTAATTTTGTTTTAAAAAATTGAGTTATTTGTAGAAATTTAATCTTTCAAAACTGAACTAATATTTATTACTTTTTCAATGAAATTGGAATCTAAATCATTCAAATTCAAAAATAAAATAAATCCTTAACTTAATTTTCAAATAACATAAATCACATTTAATAAGATATAATTCAACCACAATCAATACAAATTACAAATTATCTAAATAAGTGTGAATCCACCGATCTCTCGAATCTTTGAATTATTTCACATCCTGTAACATCAAAGAAATTATCAATAAATATTAAAGAAAAATAAGGAGAATCACATTAAGACCTTAAAATAGTTTGTTATCAAATTTGTTTTCTGCCCTTCAGCTGCAACAGTCTGCATTGTATTATCAAAAGGACAACCATTTTATTATCAATCTTTTCTATTTGTATGAGAAAAAAATAGATGACCCTCAAAGTATAAAGAAACCTCTATATTACCTTCATGTGTTTAAATTTAGATCAGACTGATATTTGCATGTTTTTCTTTTCTGGATAAATCTGCTAGAATACTTATGCATCTTTTCAATTTATTTTATGATTAATATCAAGCTAGAACTAAAACATGAAAAAATAGATGATATAAGAAGTGTGTGTATTCTCTTATTTGTTCTAATTTAGATCAAGTTTTTCAGCCAAGCCAATACCATAGAGTGTGATTTTTCCAGAACCTGGAGGGCCTAAAAGCAACCAAATTGAAACGTTATATTTGTTCAAGAGATCCGAAGAGAAATCAACTCATAGAACAATATTTGTATACCTTGAAGGGCTTATGCCTTGTATTTGGAAATTTCTTTGAGAAACCTTCTTTATCGTTTCCTCTGATAGTATTAATCATATCACAACAAGATCCTACATTAAAAATAAACTAACATTAGAAAAATTAATAAAATAGAATTTTATCATCCAAACTTGTTCCAGTTGCAGTTAACAAAGGAATTATACCATCAAAACAAGTTAACAATCCAGAAAAAACAAAGCTTTTGTAACAATCCAGCAAAAATAGTTTCCAAAATAGCAGAACATTAATTAAAATTATACTAAAAATATACTAATCACATAATCACATAAACAATCAGATAATCAAAAATAAGAAACAGAAACATATAAGAAAATAAGAAACCAATAACATAAACCTTGAGTTTCTTGCTCAACCTACAAAAGAATCAAAGATTCTAACAAGAGAAATCAATATAATACCAGGAAATAATGTTCAAAACACAAGTTTAAAGAAAACACAACAAATAACATAAAGAGATGTTTAAAGAAAATTTGAATCAAGCTACCATGACCCAAGAATCAAACTACCATGACCAAAGAATCAAACTTCATGGTAACTTGAATTGTTGTTCAACATTTTTTATAACCCCGCCACATTCCAGATACTTGAAAGTTCCTTGGTGAAGCTCAGGTCGAACCTCACTTGTCCCTGTTACCACTCCTATAACAGATACAAGCCTTCCAATTTCTAATGTAGAGAACTCTCTTAACCTACAGACATATAAGTTTAGCAGTTAATAACCCATCAAATAAAAACACTCAAACTTAATTTTCAATTGCACAAACACAATACATCACAATTCCACATCCTCCACTTTCAATTAAAAATAAGTTTAACTAATATTAATGAAATGCAAACAAATATTGAAGGAAAATTTTATACCTCTTGACAGATAAGGTTCAAACCTATAATCATCAACACAGAAAACAATTGTTAGTTAACAAATTATAGGGTTTCAATGACTTTGAAAAAATTCTAAATGACATACAATGTAAAAAAATAACCTCAAATATTCATCTAAAGAAGATCGTTGGATCTGATAACATGCTCGAAATTGATGAACATAGTGTTGGACTCGTTAGCTCTCATCACTTCAATCTCCGCTTTGTATTATAGTTTATTTTGCTATCCAGATCAAAAACCGAGATTCAACACCAACAAATAGTTCATTTCCTTGTCCAGATCTAAAACAATGATTCAACACAAACATAAATCAAACTCAAAAAATAAATATACATTAAAGATTAACAATCAGAAGCCTAAATCAAACTCCAAACACAAATAAAGTAGTAGAATCACCTTTAGAAGCATCAAATCTACTCAATGAAAACAAATCTGAGATGAAGATGAGTAGATGGTGAAGCAACGATGAAAGATGATAGAGGAAGATGAAAGTGAAACAACGAATGGTTATGGAAGCGGCAGAGAGGACAAGAAAGAAAGTGAGAGAGAAGTGTATTAGGATTTCTATGTGAGGGGAGGCTGAGAAAGTGAAGAATGAAAAATTAGGGTTTGGGGAGACTGAGAAAGCAGTGAAGAATGAAACAAGAAAAGGATTTATAGCCAGGCTGTTAATTATATAAATAATATTTAATAATTAAGTTTGGTCGGGTTCGGTTTCCGACGGACCCAAAATAATCATCCGAACCGAACCGGCTCAACTCTATTGTATCCAAAATAATCACCCGATACAATCCGAAAACCGTTTAAATCCGAACGAATGCAAAACGGAAGCATCGGATCGGTCGGTTATCACCGGATGGTGATAACTTGTCCACCTCTATAGAAACATTTATTCAACCTGTGAATTTAATGCACATGTTCCTTATGTAACTGCTCCCACTTGGCTAGGAAGCTCCTTCTCACAGGCAAGGTCACTAAGCTTCAGATTCCTGTGCCGACCTCATTTATTTCTATTTTAATAATTCTTACTACCCTAATCATATAAAGGACACGAGGAACTAATGTTCTAGACTAGCCAATGGCCCACAAAGACCAACCTAATTCACATAGAGAAAATTTTCCTCAAGGACTTACCTCACTCTCGTACAGATAGACATTTGTCACATGGAGCTTCATAGGGCCGGTGGAAAGGCTGTGCAATCTGTGCTACTGCACAGGGCCTCTATTAAATGACGACCTCTATTCCTTTTATAAGTGGCTTAATGTAATTGATTACTATAAAGAAAAAGAATTTCTCAGCTTAAGTAATTTCTTAAAGATGCTTAAAACACCCAACAAGGTTAAATACAATTAAATAGAATAGAAATAATAATATAGTATATTTAACACTCTTCAAATCAAATAAATGAAATTCAGTTAATTTCAGTGTTTTAAAACCAGATCGGACTGGTCGGTCGGACCGGTTGAACTGGGAACCATCCAGGTAATCGATCTAGTTCGATTACTGTATCGGATATGTCATTGAACCGGTGTGAACCGGTAAAACTGACGATTTTCCAAAACCGATGGTTTAAATGAATTTTTAATTTTTAATTTTATTTTAAAAACTTAAAACAACATCATTTTGATTATTTTAATGAAAAATTAAAATAAAAAATAAAAGAAAAAAAATAGAAAATAAAGATATTTCAAATACAGTTGATTTTGTTGCAGATGATTTTGATATTGAAGAAGGAAATACCAACATTGAAACAATTTTTTCTTCCTTAAAATTAAATTTAGTAGACAATGAAGTTATTTTATTATAATTTATTAAATTAGATTATGTTGCGATTAAAGTTTGTTTGCAAATATACTTTGTAATTTGTACTATTTTGTTATGTGTGATACCTATGTTTAAAATTTGAATTTAAATTATAAACTTGTGAATTTATTTATGATATGATATTTTTTAAAAACTTAAGTGCCGGTTATGTATTATAGACTGAATCATCATGTTCGACATGTTTTATACCTATATATAGTTTTGTTATAACGACCGATCTATTCAACCTAATTATCCGGTTTAGTCATGCGGTTCGACCAGTGATCCAGTGGTTCGACCAATAAACCAGTGACCCAGTACCCTCACCGATTTGATGTTCGGTCCGATTTTTAAAACACTGGTTAATTTATATGTCTTATTCTCTTATAAATTCAAAAAAAATCTTTCTTTTTTTATCGTTAATGCTATAAAAAAATTAATAGTTAATTTATTCCTTCTTTTTTTAGTTGATTTATTAATTTGTAATTCTATTTTCTAATTCTTAATTATCTCTTAAATTAATCGTTAAGTTGTCTATTTAGTTCAAATCGGATAGAAAATTGAGAAATTTCAAACTTTATAATTAAAAAGATTAGAAAAATTAATTTTAAAATATGAAAAGTTTAAAATAAAAGTTAACGAATTGCATGGTGAAGTTTTTGATTAAAATATGTCTCTTTTATTGAATTGTGTTTGTGTTATTACTAATAAGAATGACTATATTTTAAATATATGATTTACAATTTAAATATTTTTTTTTTAAAAAATATACTTATTTTATATATGTATTTTTTTTTTAATTTTAGAAAGGGCCTCCTAATTAATTGAGACGGCCTGACTCTTCACAGAAGTACTGACATTCTTTGATCAGTTCCATTGATCTTTATCCAACGGTCACTCCTGCTCCATGTCGGACAACTCAGAGACGGATACAACTTCCTCTCTTTTAAAGTATGAACCTGAGTCTTATCCAAATACAATTCAACTCATATTTTCAAAGTTTTACCTTAATCTCATTCTAACGAGTATGAAACTGCTAACATTTTTGCAGGTACCCTCTCCGTTTTATAAAAAAGTAAGAACCATCGGAAGCATCTTTGCGGTGATCTTCATCAACATATCAATCCTTTTCTATTCCAGTAAGTAACACTAGATTTAACAAAAAAAAAAGAAAAGAGAAAGGATATAATTATATATTGTATCATATATGTTTTTAAAGTGTATATTCACAATAATACACGAGAGGGAGAAACGAGGAGACGGGCATGGCCTCGGCCATCCAAGTGCCATACCATACATATAAGAATACTGCTAGTATGAAAGCATAATAAATAGAGCAATAATTAACAAACAAAATAATTCAATCCATTCTAAAAGGCTTAGATACATAACAGCTTCAAAACAGTTCAAACTGTTGGGCTCATGATAGGAGGAACAAAACACCAGTTACCAAAAGATGTCGGCGAGAGCAGATTCATGTCCAACAAACCAGGAGTCGTTACCCGATCATTCTTACAATTCTTTTCAAAATATTCAGCTTGAAAGTAGTGATACCAGTTGTTAGGAGTACTCACTGCCACTGGCACCAATGGAGGGGACACTTCCACAGTATTGACCCTGCTGTCTGAAAAAAGTTGTATTGGGAGAGAAGGAACACTGTCATGGGCAATAATGGTATGATTTGTGTTTTGAATAGGGTTGTGATGATCAGGCTGTGAAGGTATGAACTGAGTTGAACGAGTGAGAGATTGAACAAGTTCTTTGAAGTTTATAGGATCTACTTTGTATACTGTGACAGGTGTTGGTGGCATTGGTGCTATTGGAACTTTCTTCATTTTCTTTACTGGTGACTTTCTTACTGAATGAAGCCAAGAGTATTTAGATTGAGAAGGATATTGATTATGCTTCATTGATCCATTTAGTTTCTTGGTGTTTTGGGATATGTATGAAGAATTATTAGTTGAAGAATATGAACTAGAATAAGATTCCATTTAGTTTCTTTTGTCTAATGAAGATAGAAGTTGTTATGATTGAAGAGACTAGAAAGTTAGTTATTATTATGTTGTGATATATGATCTATTTAGTTATTTATAGATATTGTTTTGAGTGTATGAGTAAGCAATAATTATGAAGGAAATAATATTTAAAGAATATGGAATATTTGAATTTCAATAAAGGCTAACAACCTGAGGCCTTGATGTAAGACTTGCAGATGAGGAATGAATGAAAATGGAAGCTTTGTTTTTGTCTTTACCGTCGGCGGATCGATGCATCATGCATGTCATGCAAGTAGTAGTCACATATATAAAAATGTGGGAATAGAATTTTCTCAAACAATAATTTTACTATTTTGTTGGATATATATATATATATATTAAAAAAAAGCCTCCAAATTTGTCTTTGTTCAAAAGGTCAAAACATATTTATTTATATAAAGTCAAAGTATTGAAGGGTATGGACATGTTTATTTTGAATTTTTTTTTAAAATAATTTTTATAGTGTTACAAAATTTATAAAGATATTTGTTATAAAAGTTTCAAATAAAAATTTAATTTGAATAGTCATTTCTAAAATGTTATTTTAGATATTTCATCATTTTATTAAAAAAAAATTGGTATTAAAATTTTAAAAAATTACTTAATTTTGAAGCTATTTCAAATAGTTTTTCATAAAAATTATTTTTAAAATATAATTATTTTTAAAAATTGTGATTTTGACTATGTTAAAAAATTGTGATTTCGACTATGTTGTAATCTTCAACATGTTTAAAATAATTCTCCAAATAATCAATTTTTCCAACTAATTCTTAAAATAACCCACTCTGAAACAAAAAATGAGAACACATAAGTGTTGTAAGATGAATTGGTCGATTGAATGGCGAATTGGTGTGAGTGATTCGTTGAAAAAAAGGGATAAATGGTTGTTGTGGTGTTTAGTAGCCAAATGTTTGTTGCATGTTTTGATGTTGTGATGTTTCGGCGTTTTGGCTATGGTAGGAGGAAGTGTTGGTGTTAAATGTTTTTTTGGGTGTTTTGGCTATGGTAAGATGATGTGTTGGGATATGATTGTTGGGTGTTTTGATAATAATTATGTTATTCGTGGTGGTATGAAGTACGCTATTGGTTTTGTGGTTGGGTCTCTGACATGTATTGGTTGTGGGTTTGATTGTTTGTGGGTCGGTAATTTTGTTGGGTAGGGGGTTGTGTGTAAGTTGTCTGGTAAATTTGTTGGGGGTCATTGAAGCTTCTTGTGTGTAAGTGGGTTGGCATGGGTCATATAAATACATATGTTTGGAGAAAAATCCATTTGTAACCGATATGTACTAAGCCATATAATTATTAGTTAGTTTAGATTCGGTTGGCAAGATAGTGTCGATTAAGACTCATTGACGACGACACCTTTATTGACGACACTCAGCTTTAGCGAAGTCTTTCCAATCACCAAATGTCTATTGTTCTTTAATTTTACATTGATGCCATTGTCTGAGGCACATCGGGGGATATGGGATGTATTGATGCATGCAGAACTGTAGTTTCACACGGTCACTATCGTGCATCTCCATAATCTAATGCATCTCCAACTGTAGTTTACATTGATGATCAATGTTGTTGTAGTCCAAACAGTTGCATCTTTTTAGTTGATTTCATGATGATGTTCCATACCTAGATATGGCCTCCAAATAAACTGTAAAGAAAACATAAATTAGATTTAGTAAATGATTAATATTAAAAGTAAATTATTATAAAATGTTTAGTTTAATGGCAGTACATCGTATGGTTTTAGGTGATCCAAGAGAATTTGATATTGAGTGATGTAGTGTATAGGACATTTGTTGTAATTCATCCCACAGGTGGACCACCTAAACTAAAAAAAGTTAAAATAAATTAGTTATAATTAATAATGGGTAAAGTAAGTAAATGGAAATAATATTATTAATTTACTTTGTTGCGTATGGGGAATGTGAAGTTTTCATTTTTTACGGGCGCTAGGTTGAAGGTGAGACTGGTGGTGGTTGAAGTTTCTTTCTCAATAATCTCATAACACACGTTGATCCACAACCCAACCTCTATTTGATTTTAGACAAACATGCATCTATTGAGAGTGCATACAATAATCTTGATAACGGTTGGCAAAATCCTCCTTCTACCCATGTCAACAACACTAAACATACTGCACAAAGTTTCATGAGGGAAATCAAAGACAAGATTCTTCAGAAAAAAATTATGAATGTGGGGAATGCTTTAAATCACCATCCTTCAAACACTATCGAGATGAAATTATATTGTCAAATGCTAATGCTTTAAGGTCAGTCGATAATATTATAGTGGAGAAGTGGACCAGGGCATCTGACCAGGGCATTTTGTTGATTGTTTTTGGTTAAAGTTACTTTGGAGTGTTGAAATGTAGAGAATTATGGTGATGCGTATTTGTTTTTTGAGTTTGAAGTGTGGGTAATAAGGGTTGAAGATGAAGAACAATTATCGGTTATGAGATTTTGAGTGTGAGAGATTAATGCAAGATAGAGAGTTGGAGATCTATAGAGTGAAATGAGAGTGAAAATGAGGGAAGAATAATGAATCTTTAAAACTTAAAATAATTTTACCTATTTTATCAAGAAAATTCTTGATGAAAGTCCTTTAGGGAAAAACACTACAATGGTGTGTCCTTCTTCATACATCGTTGAATGCGAGAGTTAGTAAAAATACAACAATGAATAAGTCCATCATAGGCTCATTCATTTTAATGATCACCTCAGATAATCAATTTTAGGAAACTCTCAAAAGGTGTTGCTCTAATCACAACGGTTAACATTCGTTTTCATCGTTCTTATTCAGGATCACAGACTTAAAACATGTATACTTTTGAAGTATACTTCTGCTTTGTACTTCTTCTTCAAATACTTTATTTTTAGAACTTTTAAGTTGCAAAGCATAACCTGCAAAACAATTTAAGGTTTCACCTTTGGTGCCCATATCATCTTCCCGGGCCCAGGTGCATTAGCCACAGAAGATCTAAGGTTTTTACCTTCAAATCTTATCAGTTTAAAACAAAAATATTTTCAGTGTTCTGCTTACTTACAATAGGTACATTTGTACGTTGGATGATTTTTCTTTTCTATCTAGAATGTATCTTCCTTGTAGGGTGCCTTTGAGCAAATCTTATCCTCTTCATTGGAAGATGATTATTTTATGTTTCTCCCTAAGGTTGATATCATCTAAAGACATTATTATGAAATTTTTAGTTTTGAGATCTATATCTATCTTAGTCTTTTCTTCTTTGGTCTAAAGGGAATAAGGTTTTTTTTTTCACTTCTTCATCATTTACTTAATGAGTAGGGTAAACTAGACTGTTTACTATGATTTTCCATAAGTCATGATTTATACTTTGAAGAAAAATTTTAAATTTGATTTTCCAAATATCAAAACTATCTTTTTCAAAAAGTGGTGGTGTATTTTAAAACGATATATTGTGTTGGAAATCATCTTCCTCATGAGATGATTAGTCCTTAAACAGGAGTTAGGCTGTGATACCACTTGTTGAACTTGAGATTTCACACACAAGAAGATGATGAATTGTGTGGTTTGGAAAAAGATGGTTTTGAAATTTTTTGACAATTTAAATCAGAGTTTGAAAATATTTTCTAAGTCTAAGAAACAAAAATAAAATATTTAAAGTGGGAAATTAAAAACTTAAAGGAAGAAGAAGAACACTAGAAATTATAGAGATTTAATCAAAACAAAAATAATCTATTCCTCCCCCAAGACTTGGTCTTGAGAGTTTCCAATAATACTTGAGAGCTTTTAGTAGAAAAGGCTCATGAACCCCCTTACACAAGGAAATGGTGGTGTCCTTCAACCAAAATATTACAAGACGAATAATGTGGGCATTTGCGTCTTTTCCTTAATAACTTGTTAAAAGTGAAGTGGCCAAGCTTCCTTCCGAACTGTAGGTTGAAGCTGTTAGTCTTCTCTCCATGAACAAGAGCCTTGTAGAGATTAGTCTTCAAGTTCCAAAATATATTTGAACTCCCTTTTGGTTTTAACACGATCACTAAATAACCTTGAGATTTTAATCGTGCTGACCTCAAAATCTGTGAAGATTTTTATATCGGCTAATCTTCAACAAATCACGAAATAATGGAAAATTATCAAAGCTAGACAATTTTCAACCTATACATATTGGAACTGATCACCAAATCCCCACCAATTAGCTTTTAACGGGTTTAGTTTAGAACCACATATATAATCCTTATTTGGACAATATTCAATCAAGATTTATAAACATAGTTACCTTTGTGAATTTATACAATTCAAACCTGCAAGAATTACATAAGGGACCTGACTCATAAATGGTACTTTCCTCACAAAAGCATTTATTTAAAAGAACTAGTGAGAGAAAGTTACAACAAAATTTTAGAGTTGGAGAGTGAGTGTCTTGAATGGACTTAACTGGAGTTTTTCTACTGGTGGAACTCATGAGTGAAGGTTTTACTGTGTGAAAGACAGCCCTCAAAGTTGTTTCAAATAAAATGGTCAAACATCAGAAAGTGTATTCCAACAATCAACATGCTTTCATACCATTTGTCTTTGACACTTTTGATTTCTTAACATTTGAGACAGTGTATGTTTTTTAGAGAGTCTGAAGACCTGTGCATATCAATGTCGCTTCTCCTAGATCAATTGATGTAATTTTTAAAAGGATTGATTTTGTTATAAAAAGTAGTAGCGTTGTCTGTTTGATTGCGCATTTTCCTTTTATTTATCCGTATAAATGTTATTATATCATCAAATAATTATTAATACAAACCTAAAAATTATATAAAATTTCAAAATAAAATAAAATATTATTGTTCTGTTGTTTTATTTATGAAAATATTGGTCTAATAATATCTTTTAAGCACAGAACTTGTCAAACCTTTATATAAAAGTTAAATTAAATCTAAAAATATATCCATGAGAAATAATAGATACAATTCACACACGCATATATATATATATATATATATATATATATATATATATATATATATATATATATATATATATATATATATATATATATATATATTTAAGGTATGTCATATTCAAATATTGTAAAGTCTAGTCTATAATATTGCCATTCTAGACATAAAAAACCATATATAATGTCATACAAAATCTCTTATTCAACAAGAATTCGGAGTATTTAACAGGGGGAATAGAATCACTTAAACAGTAGTTTAGTTGGATGGATTGTTCCATTTAAGTTATTTAATTATTGCTAGATAGTATACATTAAAATATTGCCTCCAAATTTGTCTTTGTTCGACAGGTCAGAGCATAAATTAATACAAAAGTCAATGTATTGAAGGGTGAGAGTGAGAGAGGAGAAGACTATATCTGGATGGAGATTCAGATGAGTTGAGTGAGATTATTGGAGTAGTTGATAATATATATAGCCGCCTCATGTTCTGTCGTATTAGCTACACTGTGTATTCAGAAGGAAGCAGAAGTATTAGTATTATGAATAATGCTATACTTACACCCCAATCTTACACCAATACTTACACCAAACACTGTTCATCGTATTTATACGGTGAACAGTGTTTTTTAAAATAAAATAATATTTATAAAAAATATTTTTTATTTTTAAAATTATGGACGGCACTGTTCATGTAAAGACGTGCATTAACCAACTTCATTACTGGATTAACCAAGTTTTTACACTGCATTAACCAAGTTTGGTGACTGCTAAAAATCAATTTTAATACCTGGATGTTGCATTAACCAACTTCATTACTGCATTAACCAAGTTTTTACACTGCATTAACCAAATTTGAGTAATGCTATTCTTACACCCATGAACACAGTACTTTTCAGTAGTCATTAAATTTGGTTAATGCAGTGTAAAAACTTGGTTAATGCAATAATGAAGTTGGTTAATGCAACATCCAGGTATTAAAAATAATTTTTAGCAGTCATCAAACTTGGTTAATGCAGTGTAAAAACTTGGTTAATGCAGTAATAAAGTTGGTTAATGCACGTCCTTACATGAACAGTGTCGTCCGTAATTTAAAAAAAAAATATTTTTTATAAATATTATTATTTTATTTTAAAAAACACTGTTCACCGTATAAATACGGTGAACAGTGTTTGGTGTAAGTATTGGTGTAAAATTGGAGTGTAAGTATAGCATTACTCTAGTATTATTAGCAATAATGTACTTTGTATTATTGAGGAATGGCAACGCATAGAGAAGGGACCGATTCCAATCTTGTGTCGCCATTTTAGCCTTTGTATATCTTAAGAAACTAGAAATATGTAAATTATTTGAAATGAAAGAAAGAATAGAAAAAAATGAATTGAACTAAAGGGAATTGGCTGATGATAAAATAATTTTTTTTAATAAGTAAATGATATTAAATCGGAGTATAAGGGGTACTCCAACCGATTACAAGACAGAAAAGCTTCTACTACTCAAAACAAATGAGTGGTAGAATATTCCAGACATGAAAGTTACAATTAGCCGCTAATTTATAACTAGAATAAAGCCATTTTCAAGAACTAAAAACTACCTCCGACATACATTCGGTAAAGGTAAACGAACCATTCTTAAAAATGATAGCATTGCGCCTATTCCAAATACACCAAACCGTTGCTAGCCAAATTACCATAACTATATACCTCTTGGCTAAGTTGTTCACTTTCTCAACGATAAAAAGAAACCCTTCAAACTCCTCCAAAGATAAACCGTCAACGGGACCAAGCCATTCAAAAACCTTCCTCCAAATAGAGGCCACAACAGAACAGCCCCCTAGCAAATGAGAGAGGTTTTCCTCCTCCATAGAACAAAAAACACAAACCGACTCATTACCGTCCAACAAAATGCCCCTCATAATTAATTGGTCCTTGGTAGCTAATCTATTGTGAATAATCCTCCAACCAAAAAAGAGAGTTTTAGGTGGGGCTTTTACCTTCCAAAGATGTTTAGAAGCTTTGACTATATTTGGATTAAGGGAAGGTTCGGACAACTTCTCTTTGAACATATCGTAACAAGACTTAACGGTGAAAACTCCGTCTGAAGTGATGCTCCAAGCAAAAGTATCCTTGACGTTCTCACGAGGAATGACGTGCTGGATGCTGTCAACGAGATCGCTCCACAGAAAGTCAGTCCCTTCGCTGCTGTCATACGGCGACACTGCTGCCCCGGCGCTGCTGTCATTCAACAGCGCAGCAGCACTCCACATCCAGCCTGTATCGGACTGAAAGCCAGCCTCGGCAACGGAAACACTGTCGTTGCGGCACATGGCAAAAAACTCCGGAAATTTTTCGTTTATATAAAAAAATTTATATAGTGAACCTAGTGATGTTCTTAAAGCTTAGAGAGAGAGCTGAGGCGGGGGGTCCTATATCCCCTCTGTTTTTGTGCTGATCATGGAATATTTGTACAGGGTTCTTCAAAGTCTAAAGGATTCCTCTGATTTCAGATTCCACCTCAAGTGTGCTAAGTTGAGGATTATTAATATCTGTTTTGCTGACGACATTTTACTGTTTTCCAGGGCTGATTTTCCATCTATTAAGCTTATTAGGAGTAAAATTAGAGATTTCACTCAAGCCACATGCCTTCAAATGAGTCAACCTAAGAGTAAACTGTACTTTGGCGGAGTGGATATCCCTAATCAGAACTTGTTGATGCAGGATATGGGCTTCCAAATAGGCAAATTGCCCTTCAAGTATCTTGGTGTGTCGTTGGATAGTAAAAAGCTTACTATTCCTAACTGCCAACCTTTGATAGATAAGATGATTTGCAGATTTTCTCACTGGTGCACTAGGTTGTTATCCTATGCTGGTAGGCTTCAATTAGTGAAAAGTATATTATTTGCTATTGATAACTATTGGCTCCAAATTTTTCCCTTGCCTAAGAAGATTCTTGCCCATGTGGAGAGCCTTTGTAGGAGATTTTTGTGGACTGGTCAGGATACGGACAGTATGAAAGCCCCTATCTCATGGGAGCATGTTTGTGACCCTGTAGTTGTCGGTGGGCTTAATGTCATTGCCCTGGGTGTTTAGAATCGTGCTACCTTAGGTAAAATATTGTGGGATCTCTGTCACAAGAAGGACAGTTTGTGGATTAATTGAGTTAATCATTTATATGAAGAGGGGTAACATCAGTACCTATATGCCAAAGCAAACTGCGTCTTGGACCATCAAAGCCATGTTCAAACACAAGGATCTTCTTCTTAATACTGCAGCGTGGCAGAGCTTTAGTGTCACAGGAAGGTACAAGACAAGGACTATGTATTTGGAGCTTAGGGGTGATAGACCTATTGTGCCCTGGAAGAATCTGATCAGGGGGAATCTTGCGAGACCTCGCACCATTTTTGTGCTTTGAATGACTTGCCAAAATCGCTTGCTCACTAAGGACAGATTAAACATATTCGATATTGTGACAGATGGCAAGTGCCTCTTTTGCGGTGAGCCTGAATCCTGTGATCACTTATTTTTTGTGTGCAGGGATACGAGCTGGATTTGGAGGCAGTTATTAGTGTGGATACATATAGTGCACAGTCCGCAGGACTGGAAAGCTGAGTTGAATTGGATCATTGATGCCACTAGGGAAAAAGCTGTCGTGCAAAGCTGCTGAAGCTTTGTCTTGAAGAAACGACGTATCATGTATGGCTCTTGAGGAATAGGAAAGCCTTTCAACCTCACAATGAGCAAGAGTTGGACTTCCTTGCGACAAAAGATGTGGTTCTTGAGCGTGCTAAATTAGATAGAAAGCTATGGGGATATTGTAATCATCTTTAGCTTGTTTTTGTTTGTTTCTCTTTTGTCATCTTAAAGTTTGGATCCTTGGATCAGCTTGTACTCTCATGTTTTTTTTAGAATATATATATATATATATATATATATATATATATATATATATATATATTTTTTTTTTTTTCTCAAAAAGAATTATTTATAGGAATAACTTACATTGAAAGATGAAAATATTGGTAATGCTAATTAAGAAAAGGTGATCTACGACAATAATAATAATATTTAGTTTTGGTGTAGCTTATTTTTTCTTCTTCTAATATTTAAAAATAAAATTGAATCGGATATTAAATCAATGTATTTATCAATTCAAGATTTTAAGGTTAGATCGCGATTGAACCAGTTATAAATAAATAAATATTTTTGTTTATATATATAGGAATAATAATATTCAATATTTTTAAAATAGTATACAAATATTTATTGACAATTTCATAATAATTAATACTTAATCGTTTATTTAATTTTTATTCTTTTATATTTTTTAAATTTTATAATTAATTATTTGAAAGAATTTAAAAATTATAAATAAACAAAACAACATAAAAATATCTAAAATATTATGAAACACTTTTTTAATTAAAAAATTGCAATTTATTCAATAATAAAATAATTAATTTTAATTTTTACACAATAAGATAAGTATATTTAAAATTATAAATAATGGATTAGTAGGCTAGGTAGGCTCAAGACTTTCATTTTATATAATAATAATAGATTAATAATCAGATTACGTTATAACATTCACGTACCATTTCCTCTTCTCATGTTTATACGTTGCGATGAGTTTTATAGTATTTGTCTATTAACATATTGTTATACAAAATTCACTTTCATTAATCAAATGAATAGAAAACAACACAACAAAGAAATTGAGAATAAAGTTATTGAAGAAGAAAAAAGGTAATTAAATCAAGCAACATTTTGATTAAAAACAAAATCCTTTGTCATGTATTTATAATTTAAAACAAAAATTCGGTCCGACCTTAGAAATTGTCTAAACCCTTCGGTTTTCTAATTTTTGATCCATTGTCTGATTTAAACCTCGGTTCTTTTGCATGCTAGTTTAAATCATTGATCTCAACAACAACATCAACATTCAAAATTCAATCTTCAATATCAATAGCATGTATCATATAAAACTTACTTTAGGTTTTTCTTTTTAAATTTTTTTCCGACTTTTACTACTTAACCATGCAACATAGGATATCTTTCGACATTTTCATATGTTGGAAAAAAATAAATATTACTAAAAGAATAAAAAAATTAAGGTGAATAAATATACATTAGTAAGTGATATAAATCATTTACTTACTAGCTTTCCTATATCCCCTCTTGATTATCATGACGAATACCGTGCATACCGTCTGAATCATTTTCTTCATATGAGAGACGTACATGTATTGCGAAAGAAGGAGACTCAATTTAAATCTTGATTTTCATCACTATCAAGAATATGTTTTCCCGGTAGAACAATTGATCATCTTGTGTTAGAAGGATCAAAGACATAAACAATTTGTTTTGTTGGGAATGACATGATGAATGGTTCGTTCATATAAGTTGTCTTTCGAAGATCAACCTATGTGAATCCTTATCCGTTGGTTTCTACATCAATGTTACTGCCAATCCACTTGCACTTAAATAAAGGCATTTTAAAAGTAACATAATCAATATCCAAAATCTCCTCAATGACCCCAAAGTGCATTCTAGATGCCGGTACAAGATTGTTATTTTTGGAATTAAAGAAGTACACGGATTTAGCTTCAACCATAACCATACTATTTTGCATGGTACTACGATCATTTTTTGATTTTTTATAGAATGAAAATTTAGTAATGTCATATGTATTAAAAGTTATTACATTAAACTTAGACATATATGATATAGATGCACCAATCTCTTTAAAAACCCTTTCATTAAATCAAATCATGAAAGTTTTGTTATTCAACATCAATTTTTCATTCATCTTAATTTTTTTTCCATAGTAAGACTTTAGTAAGTGGACAAATAAGATTGAACTTTATCAACATTATTTAATATATACAACGGTTGAGATTTTTTATGTGTTTAAAAAGGAATGATTTGTATAGAGCAAAAGATGGAACTTAAAAAAGAGAATGATTACTGATGTTTATAAGTAGTCCTTTGTTGATTGAGCTGTGGATTGGTTTGGTCATTTATATTCTTTAATCGTTTGATATTTCAACATTGACTTAGATGAATTAAGCCTTGGAATTTTATTGAGAAATTAGGAAATGTTGTTTTCATTTCAGATGGCTTACTTACTTCACCAAGTCAGAAATATGGAGGTAAAATTTATATTCATGGTTCATGCAATCCATCGTTTATTCATCAATTATATTTTATCTTACACTTTTTTCTTCTAATATTTGAATTGTTGCATTGTAATTCAAATGATACTTTGTTCTAATTACATTATTAGGGGTGGTTTTTTTGTTATTAGTAGATATCAATGATCAATTTGGGACTAACTGAAGTCCATCTAAAATAATTAGTTAGTGACCGATGTAGTGCGGTAACAAGAAAGAAATTTGTGTTCTTCTCATCATTTTCTTTTCTAATACTCAAAGTGCGTGGGATAGTTTTCTTGAAATTTTTTGTTTTCTTTCTTTCTTCTCATCATTTTCTTTTCTTCTCATCATTTTTATGTAATCAATAATGGATTTCCGCCTGCTATTCCTCTGCTGCCTTCACTTTGCCAAAGATTAGATCGGATCATTTTCCGCTTTGTTTAGAGGTTTCTTTCTCTGAGATTCGGTTTAAATCTAGTTTTAGATTCCTTAGTATGTGGAGCCTCCACGATAGCTGCTATAGTCTTATAGCTGATAGTTGGGCTCAAACGGTCATTGGTTGCCCAATGTACATTCTTTCACAAAAGCTCAAAATGTTAAAATGCAAGCTCATTTCATGGAACAAAGATGTCTTTGGGAATATTCACACACTTGTTAAAAACTCTACAACTAATCTTGAGGTTATTCAACAGCAAATTCATCTTCTTGGCATGACGGATAACTTAAAAGCTCAGGAAATTAAAGCTCAACCTGATCTGGAGAATGCTTTAGCCAAGGAAGAGTTATTTTGGCTTGAGAAATCTAGAATCCGTTGGCACAAACAGGGAGACCGAAACACAGCTTTTTTCCACAGAATCTCTAAAATCAAGCAAAGCAGGCAGAAAATTTCTAATCTCAGAGTCGACGGCAACACCATTACCGATCCCGATGACATGGCTGCCCACGCGGTAAATTATTTTACTAACATTTTTGGTTTTGCAGGTACTGTTCAGCAGACGAATATTACTGACATCATCCCCCTTTTGGTTACGGATAACATGAACAACATTCTCACGACAATTCTGACGATTGAAGAGATTACGACGGCGGTGTTCGGTCTTAAGCAGGATAGCGCGTTTGGTCCCGATGGTTATGGTGGAGTTTTTTACCAGAAATTCTGGTCCATTATTAAGCAGGATGTCATCAACGCCGTGTGGGAGTTCTTCAAAGATGGTTGGATCCCTCGGAATTATAACGCAAATTTGCTCATTTTCATTCCCAAAGTCAAAGAGGCAGATACTATGGATAACTTCAGGCCGATCGCCTTGGCGAATTTCAAGTATAAAATAATCTCCAAAATTATTGCTGATCGTCTTGATTGTATAATGCCGTTTCTTGTTTCGAAGGAGCAAAAAGGTTTCATTCGGGGTCGGAATATCAAAGATTGTTTATGTCTTGCCTCAGAGGCGATAAATTTGCTTGATAAGAAGACGGTGGGGGGAAACATCGCTTTGAAAGTTGACATTTCTAAAGCCTTTGATACATTGGATTGGAGTTTTCTCATCTCGGTGCTTAGGAAATTTGGTTTTAATAATCTTTTTTGTCATTGGATCTCTACTATTCTGAATTCTGCCTATATCTCTATTGCTTTTGACAGGGCTGCTCATGGTTATTTCAATTGTAAACGGGGAGTTCGCCAAGGTGATCCGCTCTCACCATTGCTTTTTTGCCTTGCTGAAGATGTTTTAAGCAGACACATTTCTGCTCTTGTCAACTCGGGTTCCATTGCTCCTATGCGCATCAATCGTAACATCGTCGTTCCTTCCCACATTCTTTACGCAAACGATATTCTTATTTTCTGCAAATGTCTTCATTCCAACATTGCCATTCTAAAGGATTTGTTCATTAATTATGCTGTTTCTTCTGGACAGGTTATTAATGTTGCAAAGTCCATGGTTTACTGCGGCACCATGTCGGATCGTAAAGCAAACAGAATCTCCTCTGTCACTGGATTTTCCTTAGCTACTCTTCCGTTCACTTATCTCGGAGTCCCGTTATTCAAAGGATGTGTCAAAAGAGTTTATCTTCATGGAATTGCTGACAAGATGATTTCCAAACAGGCTGACTGGAAAGGTGCTTCTCTTTCTTTTGCTGGCAGTGTTATCCTGGTCTCCTCCATTATCCACAACATGATTTATCACTCTATTTCTATATATTCCTGGCCAATCTCGCTGCTGAAAGAAATTGAGACTTGCACCCGTAATTTTATATGGAGCGGTAACGTTAATAATAGAAAGCTAGTCACAGTTGCTTGGAAGAAAGTCTGCTGCCCGAAAACTGTAGGTGGTTTAGGAATTCGGTCTTTACTTACTCTAAACTCCGCCTCAAATTTGAAACTTTGTTGGGATGCTATGGCTAGTGATGAAGATTGAGCTATTATTGTTCGGGCTAGATCTTTTAGATCTTTCGTTCACATCTGTCACCATATTTTTTCCTCCATTAGGAGCGGCATCCGTCCTGAATTTGGTTGTCTGGTTGATAATATTTCTTGGATCATTGGTAATGGCAGGACGATTCGGTTTTGGATTGACGAGTGGTGCGGTTTTCCGTTAATTGATTTTACTGATTTGAAGGCGCTACAAGATCGTGAGATTGATACTAACCTATGCCTGGCTGATTTGTTTGTGGATGGGTCCTGGTGTTTCCCTCCCTCCTGGTTCGTGTGGTTCCCGTTCCTTCTCCATGCCATTCCTTCTTCTGTTTCTTTTTCTCAAACGCAAGACTGCAGATGCTGGAAGCATTCTGCAAATGGCTGCCTCTCCTTAAAAGAAGCCTACTCTTTAAAATCTCCCATTGGTTCTAAGCTTTCTTCGACAGATTATATCGGGAATGATGATATTGCTCCCTTAAAATCTTTTCTCATATGGAGAATCTTCCATAATAAAATCCCAACCGACGTGGCGCTCCAACGTCAAGGGTGTAGTATTTGTTCGCGCTGTAGTATTTGCGGATTGGTCGAGGAATCGATGGATCATTAATTTTACTCTAGCCGGTTTGCTAGTAAACTTTGGAATTGGCTCTGTTCACACCTTAACTCTCCTCTCTTGGTCAATTCATTGGACACGGCGTGGGAGCTTCGAAAGAAAGGTGACTCTCCTCAAAGTAAGATTGTCATCACTGCTGCCACAGTTTTGGTTTTTGATTCTATTTGGCATACTAGAAACTGTGTGAGATATGATAATAAATCCTTCAACTTGCACTCCATCATTTCTTCTTTAATGGCTAAGGTTCGTATCCTCGGAAACAACTCTTCTCGTCTCGCTTCTTCTTCCATGTCGGATTTTATGCTTCTCAAATCTTTCAAGATTGATATTAACTATCCAAAAGCTCCACGCATTGTGGAGGTACTTTGGCAGCCCCCCTTCTTGGTTGGGTTAAAGGTAACTGTGACGGTTCTTTATTGGATAATAGTAGCGGTTGCGGTGGTATCTTTCGAAATCATCTTGGTAATATTCTGGTAGCTTTTGCTGAGCCTTGTTTGAGGCTTTGCTCCTTACATGCCGAATTTGCTGCGGTGTTCAGAGCAATTGAGATTGCTGCAGATAATGCATGGTCAAAGCTTTGGATTGAATCTGACTCTCTTCTCGTAGTCCAAGCTTTTTCAAAGGAGACTCTGATTCCTTGGCAACTCAGGACTAGATGGTTGCACTGTAAATCTATTCTTGTTCACATGGATTTTATCATCACTCATATTTTTAGAGAAGGCAATTCATGTGCCGACAATTTTGCTAACGTAGGTCGTAGTGTCACTTCTCTAACTCTTTTTGATCCCATCCCTATAGCTATTAGATGTGATTTTGTAAAAAATAGATTAGGGATGTGTTTTTACAGGTTTCGTAATTGCTGAGAGGGTCTTGGTATAGTCCCCCCTCTCTTTTTTTTATCTCTCCTTTTTCTTTAATTCCATTTGCCTTATTAAAAAAAAAAACATAAACCAATCTAACATTACATGACATACAAATCCATTACTCTCTATTTATAACAATGTGAATTAGTTCAAATTAGTGAACTGCATAAAGTGGGAGGTTTTTAATTAGCTTTGTTTTTATAAACAAAAAGGCTTAAATTGACCCCAAAATTTTTAATTGATTGATTTTGGTCCCTGATGTTTCAATTGCTTGATTTTGGCCTCCTAAGTTTCAATTGCTTAATTTCGGTTCCTCAAATTTGTTTCCTTTTATATTTGATAGTCCCATAGTGACATGCATATTAAATTTCTCTTTTTTTATCATTTTTTTTAATTTTCTTCTCTATAATTTTTCTTAGGGTTAAATGCAATTCACCCCCTGCCATTAGGGCGAGATTCGATTTTGTCCCCCTGAAGTTTTTTTTTTTGATACGCCCCTCATAAAACCAAAACATCAATTTTACCACACCCTATTACCACATATGCTGACTGTGTAATTAATTAAGGCACATGTGTTATTTTTTTTGTGCTGACTAGATAATTATTATTAATAACATTAATTATTTTTTTGTGTTAAATGGTTTAATGATTATTATTATTATTTATAAATATCATTAATATTTTTATATTAATTAAAATTTTGTTTACTAAAAATTATTTTTTTAAGTCAACTGAGGCTTGTTTTGGGACTCTTTCTCTTCCCTAACCAACAGCGCCGCCGCGCATTCTTCACCCCACCACAAACCCTAATTCATCTGAAAACCCATAAAAACTCAGATTCATGAAATCCTTTTGAATCAAAAACTCAGATTCATAAACTTTAAGTCAATACAAAAGGCATCAATATAGAGTAATTCAGGGGATCCGACATTCTTTCAGCCATGCTCTTTGCAGTCACTGAGATCAGCTTGCTGCCGCTTACTCAAGCTGCTGCTGCTGTGGGATCCGACATAGTGGACTTTTGGCAGGGCCGGTGTAGGTGGAGAGTGTTCGGAGACATAACTTTGGGTATCTGGCGTGGAGGCAGGAGGAACGAACTAGATCTTGGGGTTGGGATTGGTCATGGGCTAAGATGGAGGTTGAGAGAGTTAAGAAGAAGCAGAAGAAGAGAGGAGTGAGTATGAGATGAGTTTGCATTTTTTGTGTTAGATCTGAAAAGAAAAGAGAAATGGTGGATACTGAAGTTGTGTTGGCAGTGAATGAATGGTGGTGGCAGGGTTTTTAGAGTAATTCAGGAGAGGGTGTTGTTAGAGTAATTCGATTGGGGTTTTTTTTCTGGGAATTTAGGGTTCATTGGGTTTGATCAATGTTGCAATTTCTGGGTTATTTTGTTGTTATGAATGCTGCTGTTGTTGGAGAAAGACCATAGAGAAAAGAAAGAAGAAAGAGAGTTACCGTGAAAAATGAAAATGAAATAAATGAATTAAAATTGTGGTGAATTGCATTTATTATCTAGTCAGCACAAAAAAAAATAACACATGTGACTTAATTAATTACACAGTCAGCATATGTGGTAATAGGGTGTGGTAAAATTGATGTTTTGGTTTTATGAGGGGCGTATCAAAAAAAAAAAAAACTTCAGGGGGGCAAAACCGAATCTCGCCCTAATGGCAGGGGGGTGAATTGCATTTAACCCTTTTTTTAATAGTTAAGCTTAAATGTAGTATTTTAAGAATCTTAAGTATTTCATTCAACTTAGAATATATAGACAAACATACAATATCCCTTATAAAAAATTGTGATTTTATATGACTAATAGGATTGCTAGACTTTGGGACTTTATACTTATCTATGAGGGAGTTATTGGCCAAAGAGTTTGTTATTTTAATTAGATAGTGATCTATTTTATTTTGTCAAAATAATTTGCCATTACGCATAAGTTGAATGAAATATTTAAGATTTTTTAAATATTACATTCAAAGTTTAACTATTAAAAAGTGAAGACAAATAAAATTGTAGACAAGAAAATTTTAAAAAAGAAAAGAAAAGAGAAAAAGTAAAAAAAAAAATTTAGTCCACATATTATTAGGGGACTATTAAATATAAAAAGAGATAAATTTGAAGGGTCAAAATCAAACAATTGAAACTTAGGAGGCCAAAATCAAGCAATCATAAAATTTGATGGAACAAAATCAAACAATTGAAAAATTCAGAAGAACAAAATTACATTTAAATCTTAAAAGAAAAAAAAAATAAAGATGAGCTACCTTCACATTTGATACCTTTAGCTTTGATACCGATACTATTATAATTTTGTAACAATTAGAATGGTTCTATTATATATATATATATATATATATATATATATATATATATATATATATATATATATATATATATATATATATATATATATATATATATATATATATATATATATATATATATATATATATATATATATATATATATATATATATATATAACTACTTTTTCTTCAAATCATCATTTAAAAATATTGCTTATTTGATCTTTAACTTGAATTTTACATTCAATTTTGTTTTTACAGTTTTAATTTTACTGTTAAAAATAAATGAAATATTGATATATGAGTAAACGTGTAAGATGTATATGAGCTCTTTAAAATTGCACAATTACAATTATAATTGAAAATTTCTTTACCCACCTCCCTATGGGGGGTCACCCCCAGCGAAATTCCCAAACTACCCCTGCTTCGGAAATGAACTTCCGAAGCGCTTTTTTTTAAAAAAAAATTTCCTTGATTCGGAAGTTCATCTCCGAAAACACCTCATGGGGGGTGCGTTCGGAGATGAACATCCGAAAACACCTCATGGGGGGTGAATTCGGAAGTTCATTTCCGAATTATGCAGAAACTGTGTTTTTTTTATGTTTTTTCTTAAACGCAACCGCATTTTAATTAAACGTTACCGGCAAATAAAATAAACAATAGATAGACTGAAAACACTAATATGATAAATAAACAAAAAAAAATACTAATATGAAAATATTATATACAAACCGAAATAAATAAAAATAGTGTGCTAAATATACAATCCAAAATCAAAAAATGAATAAACCCCACCACTACTGGGTGTGCCTAACCCGCTCACCCTGGGCCCTCCTCTGCCGCCTGTACCCCGCCGCATGGCCCGCATCAGTGACGATGATCTCCATCACGGCGACTGCCTCTGGTCCGCCCTGATGAATGACACCTCGATGCAACGCGTCCCGCCCAAGCATCTCTATCCGCTGGCAGATCGGAAGGAGATCAATGACGTGGTCATCCTCCGCCTGCCGGTTCTCCAGGATCTCCTCGTGTGCTGGCCTAGGAGCGCCGGGAACGTCGGGTCTCAAGAGAGGATGGGACACCCGGTAGAACCATGTGACGTACCCCTCCACACTGTGCCAGTCCTGGGTGACCCGCATGCGATGGTACTCCTCCGGTACCACATGATGCTGCCACTCCTCCCATATGGCAGTGAGCTGCACTCTGGTCACTGTGTCAGGAGCAGCCTCGAAGGGTGACCTGGGTATGATCTGCATGAACCCAAACTGCCGCATGCACCGCTCCGGGAGATACCGGACCATGATGCCGGTCCCGCATGCCAACCAGCCTGAATATAGAGCAACCCCGTCGAAGGGGACAACCTGAGCATAGTCGGCGAACGGGCATATCTGGCGTCAACGTACACAGGATCGATGTGGAATCCGTGGATGCGGGAGAAGTAGGAGATGATCCAGCTCTGAAACACAAATACGATAATGTATTAAAAATAAATACGAAACATAAATAAATAAATAAATAAATACGAGAATGTGTTAAAATCAAACGTACCGTAAGCAGAGTGCAGGATCCGACCAGCTGCCTCGTCCTCCAGTTGGAGGCCTCATTCAGCTTCTGGTAGAGATATGCCAGAGTAGCTGCCCCCCAGTTCCACTGGTGAACGGTATTCAGGTCCATGAAATAGTGGAGGTAGGCCACGTCGACGTACCTGGAGCTCTTGTCCACAAAGCATGCAGCGCCTACCACATGCATGTACCAGCACCGAAGAGCGCAACCGCGGTGGTAATCCCTGAATAGGTCGTTACCCTCCTGCTCGGCCTCGACCGCCGCGTCCAGGTGGAACTCAAAATAGAGGCTCAGTGTGTTGAACCGGACATGAGGCCCAGAAGTCGAGACGCACTCCAGGTGAGCAACCTCGTGCGGCAGGCCCAAATAGTGCATCATCCACTCAATGGCCTCGACCCTCTGGATCCTGGAGTGGTCCAACAGCGGCCCCCTAATAGGCAGGTGGAGAAGACACTGGACGTCATGCAAGGTGATCGTCAACTCCCCCACTGGCAAGTGGAAAGAAGACGTCTCCTTGTGCCAGCGCTCCACAAATGCCCCCTGCATGCCGGTGCTGATGGTGGTGTACCCGGTCATGCAGAGCCCGCAAAGCCCTGAACCTCGCACATGGTCGTTAAACCACTGAGCTGCTGGTTTAAACAGACCGAAAATCTTCCTGGAGTGGTTCACCATTTTCAATGGCTCTCTCTCCTGTTACAAAAAAAAACAAATAAGCGAGAAATAAACGGTAAAATTATAAAAAATGGTGACAAATAAACGGCTAAGTTAAAAAAAAATACCTCTCCCTCCCAGATCCGCCGAGCGACGTGATCCTGGTAGTGAATCAGCAGGGAAGTGTCAAAAGGCCCTCCCGGAAAGCTATCCACCTCCTGCTCCTCCTGCTCCTCCTCCTCCCCGACTGGAGGGTCAACATCCGGTATGACCTCCTCCTCCTCCTCCTCCTCATCCTCCTCATCCTCATCCTCCTCCTCTCGCTGGCGGGAAGAAGATACCCGAGCCAACCTACTCCTAGAGCCTGAAGCAGATGAACTCTCCACCAAGTCCTGTGGAACGCGGACACGGCGTCCCCGTCCCTGCCCCCGTCCCTGGGTCGACGCCAGATGCGCCGCCGCCCGCTCGCGTCTAGCCGACGCAGTCTAGGACTCTCTCCCCTGTCTGATGCGTGCTGGCTGGTCTGACATGATCCTGTAAACAATCGAAATCGATTAATATGCGAGACAAATGAAAAAACAAAAAAAATGAACTTCTGGTACAGTTCGGAAGTTCATTTCCGAAAACTGAGATGGAGGTGTTTTCGGAAATGAACTTCCGAAACACCCCCACGCAGAGCTTCTCTGCAACCTCCAATGGCAGACCTAAAAACCTAAACCAAATCCATTTTTTTGCCTACTAAACATCCTAATATCAGTACTAAGCTATCTTAATGTCATTTTTTCAGATTCTAAACACCCTAATATAGTTTAATCAAATAGATCTAAAACTTGAAAAAACAATGATAAACTTACCAATTAGTGTTTAATGATGAGTTTAGTTGAGTTTGGAAGAAGAGTTTGGCTACTTCACACTTGCTTCTGCAGAAATTTCGCCTATGGAAGTGTTTGATGATGATTAGGGTAAATGATTTGGGGGAGGGGGAGAGTTCTGCTTAATCTGCAGAACGCGTTTTATTTCGGAAGTTCATTTCCGTAATTGTAGTTTCGAAAATGAACTTCCGAAATAAGACATTTTTTTCAAAAAAAAAGGCGCTTTCGTAGATGAACTTCCGAAAACACCTTTTTCATGCATTTCGGAAGTTCATTTCCGAAGTCAGGGGTATAATGGGGTTTTCACCAGAGGTGGACTAGAAGATAGGGAGGTGGCCAAAGAATTTCTCTTATAATTGAATTAGATATTTCAAAATGACATAGTTTAGTAGTATCCAGAAAATCATTCATTGATGTATTCAACATTAACAGTGTTTGGTACGCGAGAGTTTAAGAAGAGAGAGAGACAGGAGAGAGAGAAGAGAAGTTGCTCATTTCTCTTGCTTGAAACATGTAAGAAATGTAGGAGAGAGAGTAAAACAGGTAGGACCCACCTACTTTTTTCTTCTCTTCCAACATGCGAAGAAACAAGCGGATGCATGATTATTCTCAATAATATCCCCTTTATTTTTTTGTTCTATATACTGTTATGTTTTTAAAAATTAAAAAATTGAGTAATTAACAATTATGTGTTTAAAAGACTTAAAAATTAATTAATTAAAATAAATAAATAAATAATCTATGTACTTTATATAATAATTAATTATTTATTTAAATTAATAATAACAAATAAAAAAATGAAATTTAATTTTTAGTCCATATTTTTTAAGCAAGGATATTTTAGTACTTTCATACTTAATCAACATTTCTCTCTCTTCTATTTCTTTCATCTTTTTCTTAAAACAAACAATACTTCAAATTTATTCAACTTCTCACATATTTCTCTCTTTTCTCATTCTCTCTCACATATTTCTCTCTTCACAACTTCTCTTTAGAACCAAACACACCCTAAAAGAGTTCTTAGAGTGTAAAAAGTAGAGGGTGTTTGCGGTGCGGTTTTGACGCTAAAAATTATTCAAACCGCAAGTGAAAATATGTGCGGTTCAATTTGGTTCGATTAACTTTTAAAAATAAAATCAAACTAAACTAAATTAAACTAATGTAGTTTGCGTTGGTTCAATTTTTTATAAAAAAATATTAAACTACACATACACATATTTTTTATAATTACTTTATGTATTATTTTTTACCAAAAAAACTTTATATAGTATTTATCAATTGTAAAAATTATTTTTATTATAGTTAATCGAATCCTGATCAAATCTTTAAATCCTAAATATGTGCTTATGTGGGTTCAACCGTCGATCTAGTTTCAACCATCTTGTTTTTAACTTTAAAAATCTAGATTGATTTGAGGTACATATAATGTGTAATTTTATTTATGCCATTTGTTTTAATAAATATTACATTGTAGTACAACAATATAAATATAAAGTTTAATGGAGATGCAAACATAGATTTGACATGTTCTCATCCTTAATAGGAAATACATGTTATTCACGAGGCCTAAAATGTTTAGTGTAAGTAAAAAAACATTTGACTTTCTAATCTAAACAAACATTTAGGGTATACAAAGCATCAGTTAGGTTAGGTTTTCACAGTTTCTCACCCAATCCTTTTTTCTTATAAGCAACAATATATTCAAAGAGTAATAGGGATACTCTATCCCGAATATAAAAATATACAACAAATAAGCTACATAATTAAAGAAAATTTAGAGAGAATTTGCACCATTTATAGAAGTTACAATTGATTTTCTGTTTAGCACCAATTGCGAGCCACCACCATGAATACATCTTAGCTTTATGCACAATTTCATCTGCATTACAAACTGCGTCATTGAATAAAATATTTATTCTTTGCCTTTAAAAACACAGTCTTTAAAGACACCAACAAACTGCCAGCCATATAACCCCCTCTCTCTTCTTACAACATTTCCCTTTCAGTGACTCCACCGACTTCATAAAGTGGCTGAAACAATGAAATTCTTCTAGGAAACTAACCCCAAGCAAGACTTGAATTTTCTCCCAAATAACCTTCATCCGGACAAGTGATCATATCATGATGAATATTTTCTACAGCTACGAAGTAGAACACGCAGACTATGTCATAGGCAGTATGGATAATTCGTCTTCTTGCATGTTGTCTTGTAGGTAAACATTTTCTCCCAAACAACTTTCATTAGAGAACAAGTGATCATAGCATTAACTGACAATAAACATTTTTTGAGTCCTATATGGTCATACTACTTCATCCTGAATATCACACCTTAGGCTAATGTCAACCAAAACTTCTTACAACTCCTCTTTTTCATCCTCCAACTCAAGACTTTCTTCCTTATTACCAACATCCACATTCCACCTCCACTGGTCACCAATTCACATTCTCATATTCTGCACACAGCTACTCTTATTCTCATAATCTTGAAACATATTTGGAAATTGAAGTAACAATGATCTTTGGCCTAACCATCTTGTAGACCAAAAAGGAATTTTCCCCCTGCCACCTAACTTGAAGGATAACATTTGTATAAAGCCTTCACCCTCATAAGAATCCCCTAACATCATTAGAACAAACAAGAGTGGATTCTGTTGAGTACGACGGGCGTGAGGGGGTGCTAATACCTCCCCCTGCGTAACCGACTCCCTTATCCTTTCTCTAGGTCGTGAGACCTTGCTTTTTTCCTTATGGTTTTTCTTCGGAGTTTTCCTTTCCCTTCTTGTGGGATAAATAAATACTCGAAGGCGACTTCATTGTTTTGATTTCTCCAGTTGCTTTCAGATGGTGTTTTGGTTGAAATTATGTATTGTTTCACAGTATTGAATGTTAGGGATTAGGGTTGAAATCGTGTATTGTTTGGTCTAATTTCTTTTTTTAATGGAAAAAATGATACTGAAGAGACAAGCTAACTAGGAGTGTATAATATTATAAAGATACCACCACAACCAAAACCAGAAACAATTATGATATATTACTTTTATAGTGAAATTATATAAAGAAGCGCTAGAGTTTAATTTATAATTAAAAATTTTAAATTAAAAAACAAACTATATCACAACGGTGGAACAAACCAACCGTAGTCATAACACTTTAAGTTTTTTTATTTAAAAATAAATAAAAAAGAAAAGGCGCGCCTTAATATTAATGGAATAATATATATGATGGCGCTGAAGTTCAAACCCATGAAAGCTTGCCGATTTCACCAAAGTTGGCTATCAACTGTTGTTATATACAATTAATTTTAAATCAAAAAACAAAAATAATATGGAAACACCTTAGTTTAGAGATGTCACCATAGTGTAGGGAAGAACCGTATTGACCATGACGTTATTGTTTACGCGTTTTGTAGCAGTGTACATTGTTTAATCACTTCGTTCTTCTCAAGCTTCATGTTTAAGAGACTGGGGATTGAGAAAATCCCAAATAAACCTTAAAAAGGGAGTGGTCCATAACTCAATAAGTCCAAAGATATTATGAAAGGTTTACAAGACATAATAGATGGGCAAATTAAGGTGGACCACAGGTCACCCAACTGGAACTTGGATCACCTGACCCAAACTCATGTCCATCATAGGCCAACTACCTCAGTACATGGTGGGTGAGATGTCCTTGAAGAGACCAATTTTAGTCAATGCTCCTGATGAAACTTGTCCCCAAATGAAGGATGAAACTGTTCCTCCCCCTATTCTCACAAACTCGTTGTAAAGTTGAAGAAATACCATTTCCTTCTCTTGATCAGCTAAGATGAAGATAATCATTCACTAATTTTACCAATTCAACATACTTAAATTCTTTTGTGATTATCCAGATACTTAAACTCTTTTTTGATTATTCTCATAAACAGAATCTTCACTCTATTAAAATGTAGAATATAATTTGAATAAAGGAAAAAAGTGAAATATAGTTGTTTGTATCCAAAAAGATACGTTTAAGATAGCCGCACATATTAGAGCATCTCCAATGGTGCAACTCATTTTTGAGTTTTTTGTGGGACCCATTAAGACACATCATCTTAAAACAACTTACTTAAGTTTTACTCCAATGATGCGATTCTAAAGAACCCATATTGGATCCCACAATTTTACTTTATATATTAATATTTTATTCATATTAAATTTTATTTGATTTAAAATAATAATTTAAAATATTTAAATTTAAATTAATATAAAATAAATAAAATTAAAATTAAACATAAAATTTAAAATGATAATTAAAATTAATTTCAAATACATGACATATAATTAAAAACAGTAAAAATAAATATCATAATAGAATTACTCAAATTTAAATTTCTTCATCCTCGTGTCCAAAATGTTCCCAAATATGTTCGACTAAATCTCTTTGAAGTTGGCGTTGAATTTGTTTTTTACGAAGACTTGCTCTTCTTTATAGTCTTGTTGCAAGATTCGGATGAGAATCGTTAAATGTATTAGTCGTTGAGTTGTTGTTACCTACATTATCATAAGAGTAATCAAAATCACCTCCATATGTGTGTCGTTCGTCTTTGACAATCATGTTGTGCAATATGATACAAGCATATATGGTATGCTTGAGGGTTTCTATGTGTCAAGCACGCGCTGGACCACATATTATTGCAAATCGAGATTGAAGCACTCCAAATGCCCATTCCACATCCTTTCTAGCTGATTCTTGGTGTTGTGCAAATAGTTTTCTCTTTTCTCCTTGCGGCATTGAAATGGTCTTGACAAATGTAGCCCACTCAGGATATATACCATCCGATAAATAATACCGCGTATTATATGGAGTCCCATTGATTATATATTACACAGTAGCAGCACGTCCTTCCAAAATATCGTTAAACACATTGAATTGGTTTAGCACATTAATGTCATTGTTTGAACCTGCAATACCAAAAAAAGCATGCCAAATCCATAAGTATTGTGATGCCACTTCTTCAAGCATGATCGTGGGTTTACCATGATCACCTCGACAAAACTGTCCTTTCCATGCAACAGGACAATTCTTCCATTCCTAATGCATACAATCAATTGAACTTAGCATGCCTGGAAATCCGCGTGACTCCCTCATTTATAAAAGATGTTCAACATCATTTTTATTAGGCCTTCTCAAATACTCGGCCCCAAATACCTCATTCACGCCAAGGTTGTCAAGATCTCGATCTAGATCTTAAAATCTTAAGATTTTACGATCTCATCCACCCTCAACGATCCCGATCTTAAGTAGAATCGCGTGATGCAGTCAAATTGTAAAAAAATATCCCTAATGTCTAGTAATTGGCCAAATATGTCCCTAATGTCTAACAAATTGTCCATGTGGTAGTAATAACATATAAAAACTCAACATACATGTCTAAAGAATTTGAAAAGGAGTCAATTTATCACTAATACACTTGTCTAGTAACATATATCATGCAATTTTATGTTTTACGATCTTGTTACTCTCTCCCGATCTTACAAATATAATTAGGTAGGATCTACCGATCTTAGCTACGATTTTATATTCTACAATCTTGCTATTCTCTCCCGATCTTATGTAAGATCTCGATCTTGACAACCTTGATTCACGCCCCTTACGAATCTCTCCAAGCACTCAATTGTAGTGCTTTCACCAATTCAAACATATTCGTCTACAATGTCAGTGGAAGATCCATATGACAACATACGAATAGCAGAAGTACACTTCTGCAATGGTGAAAGACCCATTTTACCAGTTGCATCGACCCTCATTTGAAAATATTCATCATGATTTCCAAGGGTTTCTACAATTCGAAGAAACAAATGCCTATGCATTCTGAACCTTCTACGAAATTGGGCATCCGTGTATACTGGATTTTCTGAGAAGTAGTCGTTGAATAATCATATATTTCCTTCTTCACGATTCCGATCTATCACTGATCTTCTTTTCCGCCTTGATGAACTTCCAGATTGACGTTCCTTCTCGAGCATTGACAACAATAGTTCTTCATCTGTGTTGTCCATAAGTTCTTCTTCAATCACCTCCCAAAAAAGTTTGTCGAGGTTGTTTGAATTGTTTGAATCCATTGAAGTGAGAGAAACGTGATAGAAAAATGATAGAAGGATGAGAGAAGGTGATATAAAAATGATTGAAGAATGAGAGTTGGTGGTAGAAAAGTGAGAAAAGAATGAAAGTATATAACGTCTAGTTTGAATAACGGCTAGTTTGAATAACGGCTAGTTTGAATAACAGCTAGTTTGAATAACGGCTGATTTAAATAATATTTAAATATAATAAATACTAGAACATTTCATCTTATTACAATAGTTGTTGATAAATAACAAGTACTACATAATTTTTAAATATAATAAATACTAGAACATTGCATCTTATTACAATAGTTGTTGATACATAACAAGTACTACATAATTTTTAAATATAATAAATACTAGAACATTGCATATTATTACCATCCATATTTTTCTTTTAGGTTATTACAACATTTTTCATGAAATTCATGTTGACTATCATTCATCTTAGAAGTGTCTGACATTATGAATTGCATTGCTCCAAACTTCATCTTTTTCTTGACTAATTTGTTTTCTTCCTCCTTAAGTCGTGCTTCAAACTCCATCTTTTCCTTGACTAATTTGTTTTCTTCCTCCTTAAGTCGTGCTAGGTTTTCCATTACTTCCATTCTTTTATTTAATCAAAAATACCACTAGAAGGAGGTTCAGTTGCATTTTCCTTTGCCTTACCTTTTCGTTTTGCCGCCTTTTGTCCCATTGGACGCTCCATTGGAGATGATGAGTTAAACTCATAACTTGAAGGTGTCTCTGAGTTTGGCGATGGTGTGTATGCACCACTAGCAGAATTCTTTGTTCTCTTTGAAGAATTTTCGGTGGATGCTCCCATCCATTTAGGTTCATCTTTTAAAAGCCGCCATGCATACTCAAGATTGAATGGTGCACCTTCATCTTGTTCAAAAAAAGCATGTGCATTGATTAAGATATCTTTCTCTGATGCCCCACTTTTTTTTTTCATGAAAGCTTGTTTGTAACACCCAACAAATTTTTGAACAAGGTCATTTATTCGATGTCATCGAGATTTTAATTGGCCTTGTAGCTTTTCTCGTGAGTGCCCACGATATTGGTTATAATTATCGGCGATTCTTAACCAAAAGCTGTCGACTTTTTGATCAACTCCCACAATGGGATCTTTTGAAATATTGAGCTATGATTGCATAAGAAGTGTATCCTCTTCCCTGGTGAATACCTCTCGAGGTTTTTTTTAACAGAACACCTTTGTTCTTTTTCAATTGTAATATTTTCAATACCAACTTGAGTTTAAAATTGTGGAACTTGGCGTTCAGACATAAACCCATTTGGTGTTTGGGGTTCATGATGAGAAAAATTCACCCCATGAGTATTTCTATGTGGTCTAAAATAAATATTTGGGTTGTTTGGTGGCGAAAAAAATTCGGTAGAGTTTGTTGGCGGTGGGGGAAATTGAGAATTTTGAGGATTAGAATTTTGTTGATTTTGCATGAGATGGAACATAGATTGTTGAAAATTATATTGATTAGGGTCCATTTGCCCTTAACAATAATAATTTGAACTAAGAAGATGAAAAATTTGGTAAAATATATGATCAATTGAAGGCTAATTAGATGAAATTGTGAGAGAAAAATTAAAATACTCTGAGTAAGGAATAGATTTGTGAGATAAAATTTGACTAACATTTACTTCTATTTATAACTAAATAAATTATAAAAAAAATTAAAAAGACAAAAGAGCCGTTGAACAACAACTTTTAATTGTACCATTGCATTGCAGTCTTACATTCGCATGCGTGGCGGACTTCAATTTCCAAACTTTGTTGCAGCTGCCGTACGAAACGGTAAACAATTACCGCTGGAGATGGTCTTAGAAATGCAGAAGCCAATGATAAATTGTTTTTGAATATTAAATATTATATATTAAATTAAATGAAAATTGAATATACAAAAAATACTCAAACTATAACAAAGAAAACAACCGTGCAACAATATTAAAACTACAAACTAAATAGGAAAGACAAGAACCAAACAAAAGCCTAAAAATAACTGTCCAAAACAAGAAGAGATCCAAAAGGCCCACAATAATTTAGGTGTCAGTTTCTTATCTATATATAAAGTGCCTTCTAATTGCCATCATTTCAAGTAATCTTGAAGCATGAAAGCCAAAGAAAACAGCAAAAGAAGGAAACTCTCAAGGTACATGAAGGCACCTGTAAGGCTCGTGGGAAAGGTAAGGAACATGTACGTGAAAGGCATGATCAAATTTTCTCGTGAAATGGCCTATGTAGATCATCCAGTCATGGGATGTCCCGCGCAGTTTTACTCTACCACAAGCGATGCCGATTTCAAGGAGCTTGTGAGGGTTGCGTCGAGTACAATCAGAGACGAAAATGTTGTTGTGGTGTTTTATCGGAGTCGCAGTGTAGGAATGGGAAGGATTGATGAAGATAAAGTCTATGATTTTGGAGCTGATGATGATAAACCTCTTTCAAGAAGTAGAAGTTGTGCGGTTCACCTTAGAGGAAATATGTTTTAAGCTGGAGAAATTAATTTTTTTAGATTTATTGAATAATTAATGTTTCTGATCTATATACATTAATTATTCATTAAATTTAAAAAATGAATTTCTCTTAAACAGGAGGGAGCATGAGTTTGGAGCTTACAAATATAATATTTATTGGCAAACGTTAACCAGTGTCTTTGGGTACTTTTTAAGTGACTAAATTAGTAAGTTTTTTTTAAAAATGCGTGCACTCAATGCATTAAAAATGCATTGGAAATTAAAATCATGATTTTTATAAAAAATATTTTCTTTATTTAGTATGCTTTAAGAGTACCATGAGGACACTCGTTAGCAAGACCCATATTTATTTTGATGTTTGTTTTCTTGAAGTTACCAATTTAAATATTTGTTAGTATTGAGTTGATAGCTCGTGAAGGGCAGCAAGTATATATGTGTAAATGAATTGCTGCCATCCCTCTCCTTTTTTTCTATAAGTATTGGTGGTATTAAGCATGTATAATAGAATAATTTATGTAAATTATGACATATATTGTTCTTGCTCTACTTATGGGGCCTTGAACTTATCATCAAACAAATAGGATCAGATCGCTGGTGCTTTGCTTGCATTAAACAAAAAATATATAATATATATATATTATAAATTCTAATAAGTTATTCTTTCATTTTAATAAATTTTCATAATGTTTCGGTTTAAATTACTTAAGCTCTGATTTTAATAAATTTTCATAATATACAAATATTTTTTATTAATTTATCACTATCTTATTTTTAAAATCTTAATCAACATAAAATGCATTAAATGTTAAATGATTTTAATATTCTTATCAACTGTGCTACTTTGAATTGAATTCTAATTTTAATAAATTTTCAAACTATCAAAATATTTGCTAACAATACCTAATCAAAACTACATGGACTATATTATTTAAAAGTATCAAATATTTGCTATTAATCTATCAAAATATTTTTTTGCTATTAATCTATCCAAAATTAAAATAATTGTAATATTTCTTATTAATTTTGCATTTTTAAATTGAATTAGTTTTACAAACATTCTATAAAATGTTTACATAATTTTAATATATCTTATTAATTGTACACTTTTAAATTGAAACAGTTAATAATTTTAATATTTCTAAGTAATTTTTCATTTTTGAATTGAATAAAATTTAAAAAAATCTATAAAAATATTTCAATATTTTTAATATTTTTTATTAATTGTACATTTTTAAATTGAATTAGTTTTACAAATAAAGAATACCAAATCAAAATTTTGTGAGCTGTATTATTTAAAATCTCAAAATATTTGCTATTTGCTATTAATCTATACAAATAGTTTTTTTTTTTTTTTTTGCTGTTAATCAATCAAAATATTAAAATAATTTTAATATTTTTGTTGTTAATTGTGCACATTTAAATTGAATTAGTTTTAAAAACAAACATCACTTAATCAAAATTTTCTAGGTTATATCATTTGAAAATCTCTAAATATATATTAAATTTTAATATATATCAAAATATATTTGTTGCAATTAAACTATCTTACTCCTTGATTTTTAAAACACTAAGGCGTAAAGTTATCTGCACATGGGTTCGAACCCTTAACATGTGCACACTAGCGAATCATACCTCTCGGTTTATAACTAAAACTGAGGGGTAAGATAAATTATTATTATTATTATTTTTTAAATTGTTACATCGTTTACACAAAATATTAATAATTAATTTATTTACAAACTACATTGTTAACCTAGAATATTACATTATTTACACGGAATATTAAAATTTAAATTAATTTGTCAGTGAAGATTTTTTTAATAGGCAAATAATCTATTAAAAAGGAAGTATAAGGGATACCCCGCCCTTTTACAAACTGAACAACCCCTTACTTCCTAAAACAGAGAAGGGGAAGTGTATTCCATATAGAGAAGTTGCTTAGAGCGACAGTTTTGCATAAAGAACATCAGGGCCGACCCGAGGGCCAAGCTACCCAAGTTAGGGCTTTAGGCCTCAAAAGTTTCGGCTTAGAAAAGGCCTCAAATTTTTTTTATTTAGTTATATATATATATATATAATGACACTTGAGTTACATATATTATTGTAGTCGAGTTGGTAAAATATAGGTCTCTTTTCCTTTTGGTCTTGAGTTCAACTCTTAACAACCACAAAATTAATATTTTAAAATACATTTTAAAAGCCTAACTTTAAAATTTGCTTTAGGCCTCTAAATGAATTGGGCCGGCCCTGAAGAACATAACTAGTTCCATGACCTTAGAACTATAATCGACATACAATCATCAAAGATAAACGTCGCTCCGTTAAAAATGACATTGTTACGCAAAAGTCAAAGAGTCCACGTCGTTGCTAACCAAATTACAACAATAATCGTCCTTTTCGACTTGCACATGACTTTCTCACAATTATAAAAATAGGCCATAAGCTCCCGCAATGACAACTCCGTCGGGTTGCCTATCCATTGCAGAACCCCCTTCTAGATTCTTACCGACATCAGACACTTCTTAAAGAGATGCGATCTAGTTTCCATTTTTGTTGGGCAGAAGGCGCAACATAAGTCACTAAAATTCGTCAAAATTCCTCTTTAGGACAGTTGCTCTTTAGTGGGCAGCCTATTGAGTAACAACTTCCAACCGAACAAAGACAAATTCGACGGAGCTTTTATATCTCACAGACAGTTGATAGCTTTTAATTATGACTTTGTAGAATAGAGGCTCAATGTTATTACTGTCACAGAATAAATCAAAGCAGGATTTTACCTTAAATGTATTGTCAGCCTCTTTCACCCATTCATAAGTATCAGCCTCGTTCTCCTTCAGATTAGTCTCCTGCACTATAAGCTCAAACTCTTCCCATAGATTGATATCAATGTTGTCCCTGTTATCTACTAAAGCTGGGAGATTCCAAGTCCACACCCTACCAACCCAATTTCCCGCCTTAGCCCTACAACAACCCACTTTGTTGGCTAGAACAAAAATTTCGGGAAAGGCTTCTGCTAAATTTTGTATTCCCAGCCACTTTGAAAGCCAGAAAGAATGTCCTTTTCCATTATTTACTCTACACCGAACTGCACTTGCAAAACGTTTAGTCGAACAACTAACAAAATTGTCGGTCAATACTAAATCCATCCACCATATCGATTCCCTCTGAGAAAACACACTCTCGTCTCCTATTAACACCTTTAGAATGCGATTAACATATATGCTTCTGAGTATGTTAAACCATACGACATCTTACTCATTCATGATTCGCCGTTTCCACTTATTCAAGAGATACAAGTTATGAACTTTGACATCCTTCACACCGAGACCTCCTTTCTCTCTTTTTTCAAAATATGTATTCCACGACACCCAATGCACCTTCTTTTTGTTCTCACTTCCACTCCATAAAAAAGAGCTTTGGATGCTACAGATTTCTTGCAATACTTTGGTAGGAGCTTTGTTGAACGATAAAGAGTAAAAGGGAATAGCGTTCAACACCGAATTGATTAAAACCACAAGACCCGCCATTGTGAGGTATCTACATTTCCACACTGCTAGTCTACTTCTTAATTGTTTGATTACATCCTTCCACATTGATAGTTTTCTCGGACTATCCCCCACTTTCACTCCAAGAAATTTAAAAGGTAGAGAATCAATACTACAAGATAGGAAAACAGAAGTTGCGCTCATGAGCCATTCTCCCATATGAATACCATAAATCTTAATTTTGTGGAAGTTAACCCTTAGACCTGACATCATTTCAAATCTCCTTAATATAGCCTTCATACACCACAAGTTATCACTACTTTCCTCCGCCAATATAATTGTATCGTCCGCGAATTGTAACATATTGACTTTTTCCTCTTCATTAATCTTAAAACCTCTAAACTCACCTCTTTCCACCGCCTTATTCATAAGACCGGTCAAGACTTTCATAACCAACACGAACAAAAAGGGGGATAAAGGATCACCTTGTCGGAGGCCTTGTTCCACCTTACCTTGTCAATGAATATAAAATGCTAGACCTTCGAATCATTGAATTTTGGGGAAGATTAAATGCTGGGTGCCAGGATATTTTCAATTGCTTTTACTTGCATTTGTTTCTGATATATAAAAAATGGTTAGATAAATAAATGATTTTTTGCTCCAATAAATATTTAAGAATACAAATATTAAACCCAAATAATTTTCTACTCTTGCAATCCATCATAGAGAATTTTTCTTGGCAAATGCTTTCACAAGAAAGAGAACAAGATATATGGTACACAGATTATTAATGGCAGTATCTTGAGTGTTAATACTCATTAAATGTATGACAAATATTTTTTTAAGGACGGTGAATATCCTCAATAAACATGCTTAATTATCCCCTCGGTTATGGAAAAAATCAAGGTAAAAAGTATTTACCCTCAATTTTAATTGAAAACCGAGGTGAATAAGTTTTTTTTTTCAAAAAAAAAACATTACATTGTTTACACAGAATATTAAAATACATTGATTACAACAAATTCAGATTCATCATCATTACTGTTATTCTTGGAGAACAACAAATCTTTGCTATAATCCAAATTTTGTTGGATACCGTGTTTGCATCAGACTTCTAATAAGTTATTCAAGGTTGATCTCCCTTCTTTGTTTAACTTGAAGCAAAGATGTTTTTTATGCACTTGCAATTCATCATAGAAAACTTTTCAAACTTTCTTTAAGTTCCAAGATTTCATTATCTTGAGCAAATGTTTTCATCACAAATGCTTTCACAATAAAGAGAACAAGATATATATATAGTGGTGGAATAAGATAGTTTGTTGTGGATTGATGTCTAGGAAAAATCTTAAGAGACGTTCCTTTATGAATGTAAGGTAGAGATTCATTATTGTAAATGTGTAACAAAACCCCTCGGTTTTGTTAAAAAAACTTAGGAGAAAATTATTTTCTTTTTTAAATAGAAAAATAAAATAAAATGAGAAACCCTCCAGTTTTAGAAAAATAACCGAGGTTATAAGTTTCAAGAAAAAATTGGTGAATGATAAAGAATTGAAATTAATATGTCATATTTCCATTTCAATATTTTACCAGTCACCATTTTTTGTGTGCAATTCACACCATATTTAAGAATAAATTTCTTAATGTTGTCAACCAAGGAAACTATTTTTGTTTTCTTTGATTGACAATATAGGAAGGTTATTTCAAAAATACAACAATAACATCAACAATATTATGAGAGATAGATTGTAAGGGTAGAAAAAATGTTTTGTTCAAGATAGTAGAACACATAACATTGAAGTTTTTTGTGTCTTGCAATACATCCCCATGAATGATGCGTACCAGTTTTGGGGAAAGCTTCCACTTATAAAGAAATAAAAACATAAACTGCATTAGCTGAGATTCGAAGCATGTCCTGAATTGTTTTTCCCTTCGGTTATATTAAAACCCGAGAGAATATATTGTTTTTTAAAAAATAAATAAAACATGGCGCGCATTGACATTATACCTCACTTTTTTGTTTGATGAGGTGAAAGCTTTGTTATTAAATATATTATTTGTAGCAGTGAACATTCAAACTTCAATCTCAACAACAACATTCAAACTTCAATATCAACAACATGCATCAATAACTACATCAAACACAAATAATTTATAATCATATATGAATGTCACAAAGAATAACACGTACTTCAGGAGTTTTTAATCTTATGATTTTTACTTCTAAAACCATGCAACATATGGTATCCTTCGACATCTCTACATGTTCGAAAAAATATTAAATATTAGTAAAAATAATATAAATGTAAAATGAATAAATATACACTACTAAGCTATATAAATATTTACTTACTAGTTTTACCATATCCCCTCTTGATGATCATGACGAATAACATGCACATTATCTGAGTCATTTTCTTCAAATGAGAGACATACATGTGTTGAGAAATAAAGGGTCTCAAAATTTAAATATTTATTTTCATCACTATCAAGAATATATCTTCATTGTAGAACAAATAATATCTAGTGTTAGAAGGATAAATTACATAAAAATATTGATTTGCTTGAGATGCCATGATGAATGGTTCGTTAATATAAGCTTTCTATCGAAGATCAACCCGTATGAATCCTAATTGATCGATTTCTACACCAGTGTTACTAATCCACTTACACTTAAATAAATGTACTATAAAAATAACATAATCAATCTCTAAAATCTCCTCAATGAATCCAAAGTACGCTCTAGATGCCGATATAGGGTTATTATCTTTGGAACTAGAGAAGTACACGAATTGAGCTTCAACCATAACCCCACTATTTTCTATGGTACTACGATCATCAATTGATTTTGTATAGAATAAAAAATTAATAGTGTTGTATGCACTCAAAGTTATTACATTAAACATAAGCATATATGACATCCATTTAATTGTCTTTGATGCACTACTCTCTTTAGAAACTGTTTCATTAAACCAATTTCTGAAGAAAAAGATTATGCTTTGTTAACATCAAATTTTCACTCATTTTGGAGGAATTTTTTTCTTGATAAGAATTTTATGGACATACAAGTAAGGTTGAAATTTATTAACGTAATTCAATATATACAAATGTGTTTGAAGAACTATATCTCAGTCCATTGTCTTAATATTTAAACCTTGAGTACCTCTACTTCCATACTTCCATCATGACTAAACTCGAGAATTCCTATAGAGTTTGCTTTTGACAAATAGTTTATACAAAACTTAATAGCTTTTTCTAAGATGTTTGTTCAACGATCGAAGCTTCGGGACGGTAATGATTTTTTGTGTTCCCTTTTAAAGATCTTCATGTATCGCTCTATAGGATACATTTGCTGGATAAATAATTCAGCGTCAGTCTTAGGGATTCGAATGGGCTTAACATCCCAACTCATGGCGCCTAGAGGGAGCTTACAAACCTTGCTTTAGGCGCAGCCCCTGAGGGCTCAAACTGTAAGGAAATAATGTTGCACCCTCATTAACAACAATTGCTTTTAGCGGAGTGGTAAGTGCTTGATCTAATATGTGGTATCAGAGCCTAGTTATGGGTTCGAATCCCCCGGCTGACACTGGGGGGATTGTTGGATAAATAATTCAACGTCACCCTTAGTGATTCGAATGAGCTTAACATTCCAACCCATGGCGCCTAGAGGGAGCTTACGAACCTCACTCTAGGCGCAACCCTTGAGGGCTCATACTATAAGGAAATAAAAGTTGCATCCTCACTAACAACAATTTCTTTTAGCTCAATGGTAAGCGCTTGATCCAATCAAATCGTCATTAATAATATCATATATTTGCGCTTCATGCACAACCATGAAGATATGTTTTAAATGATGAGAAGAATCGACCATAAAGTATCATTGGTACTCATATTACCAAACACGTTCATTTCGTTTGTGGCAAGTCCAAGCCTAAGGTTCCTTGGCTAAAGGACAAAATCTAGAAATGACGAATCAATTTTTATCTGTTGCAATGAATCAGCTACATGGCGAATTTTTCCATCACATACTCTTTCATCTGCATGCCATCTAGTATTCTTTATGTCATTTAAATTAGAAAACAGTCTCTTGAACCTTGGAATTATAAGTAGGTCCCATATCACCTTTGAAATAACTCCCTTTCTAGTTACACCATCATCATCTTCAGTACCATTGTCCTTCAGCTTGTTGTGTGACTCCCCACACCTCAGGCACTCCTTCAAGGATTCTAACTCTTTCCTATATAATATGCAATTATTATGACATGCATATATTTTGACATAGTCTAAACCCATTGAACACAATATCTTCTTGGCCTTATAATTATGGTTTGACAACATGTTACTTTTTGGAAGCATTTCTTGCAATAATTCAAGCAATTAAGGGAAACTTCTATTCATCCACCCACCTTTTGCCTTAAGATTAAATAGTCTTAACACAACTGACAATCTTGTAAAAAATTTGCATCCCAAAAATAACGGCTCTTCCATGTCTCTTTGCAAAGTATATTCCACATGGTCTTACTTAAAAGAATCTACTTCAATATCACAGATCATATCTTCTAAAGTATCATTCATATATTCATCAACTTCAACTCTATGTGACACAAGTCTCTTTTTAATCACTTCACCATGCCATACCCATTTTTGTGTAATTTTGAATAATTTCATCACAACCTAAATGAAGAAATATATCTTTCTTTGAACGCTATTGCGTATTGTAGCATTTTTTACAAGGAAAATAAAAAAACTCATTATTGTTAGGAAAATTTTTCTCCGCGAATTCCAAAAATTGAATCACTCCAGTTTCATTCTCTTCACTTAATCTATTGGCTTTCATCAAACTATTATCCCTAATCTCATAGAGCTTTTGAAAATAAAATAAATTTCGTACAAAACCAACAACAATGAATATTTTATCTAAACAAAACAACAATAACACTGAACAACAACAAGTTCAAATACTTGAAAAATAACAAAACATTATACCCTAAGTCTTAAACTCCATAACATTATTGGTACAGTCATGGAGAAAGTTTTACACACCAAAAACATGATGAGTGAGTCATAGAAATGTCTTGGTATGAGGTTTGAGTGTCCTTATTCGAGTTTCCTTCCTCCTTAGAGTAGATGAAGAATAATGTTCAATTCATTAGGTAGAGAAGATGAAGAATGATGTTTCTTTAATTCGCTAGGGCGAAAAAACGTTTATGAGAAATAATAAAAACTGAATAAGACTTAACATTCTGATGTTGAAATAAAATAATTTTTAGAGTTTATATCTCGGTTGGTAAAGAAAACAAAGGGAAAGCATCTAACGGAAAAGCTGAGTTTAATTTAATTAAATAAAATATTAATCAACATTGCATGTCGGTTTTCAAGAAAACCAAGGGAAAAGATGATTTATAAAATAATGGCGCCTATCTAATTCTAAAAAAAACATGAAATTGTAGGTGCTGGAAATTGAAGTTCAAACCCTAAACTACATTTTATGTTGGTTTTCTTAAAACTCGAGAGATAAAATCTAATTTTTATAAAATAAAATTTTTAAATGGTCTCATCCAGATCATTTGACCCCAGTTTTTTGAGATGAAAGATTTATTATAAAATGTATTATTTGTAGCAATGTTTATAGGGTTTAATGGATATGCACTGTCAGTGTAAAATTCTTTACACAGTCAGTGCATCACAATCATTCACATATATTATCTTTTAAATAATTAAAATAAAAGTCAAAATTCAATAAATATTTAACGGCTACGATTCACTGACAGTGTAAAACTGCTTTACACTATCAGTGTATTTCCATTAAATCCATGTTTATATATATATATATATATATATATATATATATATATATATATATATATATATATATATATATATATATATATATATATATATATATATATATATTATTTGCTTTTAAAAAAACAAATAATTTGAATAAAAATAAGTTTAACATTTGTACCAAAAAATAAGTTTAAGTTAGCTGCATACATTAGAAGAGTATAAGCCAATAATATATAAAAAGAAATACTCAAACCATTACAAGAATATTAAAACTACAAACTAAATAGAAACCCAACAAAAGCCTAAAAATAACGATCCAAAACAAGAAGAGATCCAAAAGGCCTATAATAATTTAGGTGTCTGTTTTCTTATCTATATAAAGTGCCTTCTAATTGCCATCATTCCAAGTAATCTTGAAACATGACAAACAAAGATAACAGCAGCAAAGGAAGGAAACTCTCTAGGTACATGAAGGCACCCTTAAGGTTCATGATTAAGGTAAAGAACATGTACGTCAATGGCATGATCCAATGCTCTCGTGACTTGGCTTATGTAGACCATACAGCCATGGGATGTCCCACGCAGTTTTACTCTCTTCCAAGGAGCTTCAGCGTTAACTCTACCACCAGTGATGACGATTTCAAGGAGCTTGTGAGGGTTGCTTCGCGGACTCTCAACGATGAAAATCGGGCTGAGTTGGTTTCTCGGAGTCGCAGTGTTGGAATCGGAAGGATTGAAGAAGATAAAGAATATGAGTTTGGAGCTGATAATGATATCAAGGTTAAGCCTCTTCTTTATTCTCGAAGTAGAAGTTGTGCTATTCGGAGCAATAGAGGAACTATGCTATAAGTATTATTTTACAAATGTATTTATCTTATTTGAAATCCTTTATCTGAAGTTGTGTAAATGAATTTGTATCATCCATCTTCTTTTTCTATAAATATTTATGTTATCATACTTCTGTTACTTTTTTATTTGTGTTAATTATGACATATTATTCTCTCTAAGGTTTTAGGGGCTTGATCTTAGCCTCAAACATATGATCATATCGCTAGAGTTTGCTTGCTTAAAGCCAAATGTATATCAAAGAGGAAAATTCCTAAATATATTTTTCGAAATCACATTTTTATATACTATGTTTCTGCATATCTGAACTGATTTAACGAGACTATAACATCAATATATTTTTAAGTGAACATATGTTGGCTTATTCACGGGTGAGTATGTTGAACATGAATTTAAATCAAGACTAATAAAATAAAATTTTAAATGATATGTATGAGTTCTCATTGATTTTCTTGTCATATATTAATTACACGTTTAAAGCAAAATATAAAATATAAGAGTCTATCTCTTTAGAGCATGTTAGTGGGCCTTTCTTCCTGAAAAAGTTATATAACGTAGGAATGCAACTAACATGATTGATTATTGCAGCTTAATAAAAGACATTGTTAAATTAAGTGGTGGCGATCAATTTACGCAAAAATGGTTGTCTTTTATTGCAAAAGCTGGCAAAGGGTTACTTTGAAAAATAAATATAATGTAGAAAGGATAGAGATAGACGAGAAAAACATAAAGGAGAACCGTTTTGAGTGGATTGAAGTTTACTAAGTACTATTATTGTTGTTATTGAAAAAGCCAAATGAAAATTGAATTAATTAAAGAGAATTTTTTCGTATTCGTTTTTTTTACACCCACGCAATTCAATTTAGCAAACACTTAATTTAAATCACTTTACATTATTAAAAATTTAAAATATTTACCAAATTTATAGACGAGTAACTCTATCTCTATCAAAGACATAATTGTAAGAAAAAATAATTGCATGGATACGAACTTAAATTCATATTTTTAGAAATAACAAATAAAAAGTGAAAAAATTAAAATTTTTAAAAATTAATTTTGTTTCAAATTGTCATCATGGGATGATTGGTTTAATGGAGGAGAGAGACAATTTTATTTTAAAATTTTAATTAATAAACAAAATATGATTGACTGTATGTGAATTCATGTATTATGGTTGTATCCAGTATTTGCCTAATTGCACGAAATATATCTAATTGCAAGTTCTTAACAACAATATTGTTAACTCTTAAATTTAAATTTTAACTCTTAAATTTTTATTTTTATTGTTATTTATTATGTTTTTAGAATTAAAATAATGGTTCGATAAAATAGATGAATAAATTTTGTAATAAAATTTTAAAATTTTAAATTTAATTACTTTCACAAAGTTTATTTGCTTTCTTATTTAAAATATACGGAAACTCAATGAATCTTTTAGTCATTGCTTTATTAAGTCAATTATTCTCTGGTCAACACTTTTGTAATAAAATCAATACTATGATCCTTTATATAAAAGATTATACATTTTAAAAGTACGAGTGACAATTCCTAATTGTGTAAGGTTGTCTAGAATTTTAAGGTTGTTGTTGATACTAGAGCAAACTCATGCAGTCATGGTCAACAACTCTATATCTCTTTAGTTTCTAAGTGAATTGAATATCCTCTTTCAATCTTGCGGTTTAGGTATTTATACAGGTCTATTGGGTCTACATTTTTGGATTCCTTGGGAGTGGTTATTCAACCCCCCTCCACTACAACTAGGGGTGGAAATAGGCTAGGCTAGGCTTTATAAGACCTGGGTCTGACATACGTTAAACTTGAAAGACCTGAGTATGACCTTTGGCCTATAATAGGTTCTCTTTTTTGGTCTGTCCTGACTTTTTTAAAAGTCTGACCTAGCCTAAAAGCCTATTTAAAAGCCTATTTTTCATTATGTTTTTTCAATTAATCCATATTATTTAAAAAAACCTTATAAGTCGTCCTATATATGCATATATAGGCCGACCTATTTAGCCTTTGTTCTAATATATATGCATATATAGGCTTGCCTATTTAGTATTTTTTTTCTAAAATACATGCAAATATAGGCCGATCTATTTGGCCTATTTTTAATATACATGAAAATATAGGCCGGCCTATAAGGTTTCATAGGCTTTTTTAATAGCCTAAGTCTGGACTATTTTATTAAATAGGATTTTAAAAAAAGCCTAAGTCTGACCCTTCTGTTAAATAAGTCTGACCTGACCTGGCCTTATGTAGGCTAGGCCATAGGCCCCTGTCGGCCGACCTGACCTATTCTCACCCCTAATTACAACAAATAACGCTTTTCATGACGAAGCTTTCACGTTCTCAAAAAAACCACGGTTTTATTCCGAGGCGCCATATATATATATATATATATATATATATATATAACAACTTATTACCTCAATTGTTTTCAAAATGGAGGTGATATACCATTCAGGACATGCTTCGAATCCCAGCTAATGCACTTTATGTTTTTATTTGTTAACAACAGTAAAATAAATGATTTAACCCTTCGGTTTCTTTGATAACCCGAAGGATAAAATAGTTAGGTATATAAAATAATCGCTGAACAGATTTCACCCTAATGGTATCTTATTTGTAGCCTCGATTGCATCACTTTTTTATGATGGATTGCAAAACTGAAAAAATATTCTTCTACCTTTAACAAAACATTTTTTTTCATCTTTTACTATCTATCTCAAACAATGGCGTTGATGTTGTTGTTGAAGGTTTTGAACAACTATGATTTATTTTTAAAAGTCTATACTGATGGATTGCATGTGTAGAAAAATATTTTCTAATTTTTGAAACAAACACCTAATTAGAAGTTGGACGCATTCAAAGCATGCAAATTGTATAGGCTAGTGAAGGCAATAATAATGATAACATCAATAACCAATCTTGGTGATGGCATGTCTGACATTCAAGTGCATATCTCTAGCATCTTGTATGGGACCTAGACATGTTGTATTTTTAAAATTTTGGATAAACAATTTTGATATTCTGCGAAGAGTTGTTGCATACAATGTATTTTTCATATTTGGGTAAACAATGTAACCATTCAAAAAAATACTCTAATCCCTCCTTAGGGTTAGAGTAAAATAATTTTTTTATACAAAAATAGTTACATTATTTAGGCAGAATATTAAAAATACATTGTTTGAGACCTACTTATGCTGTAATTTTAATATTCTGGGTAAACAATCTTGATATTCTATGAAGATTTGTTGCATACAATGTACTTTTAATATTCTAGGTAAACAATATAATCATTTTTGTAAAAAATTACTCTAACCCCTCTGTTGTTTTAAAAACCGAGATGATAGTTAAGTATTTTTTTCCTATTTTCAAACAACGGTCTTAAAAAAATCTTTGTCGTCCATTAAAAGGTTATCAATGCTCAAGAATCCACCATTAATGATCCGCGTGAATCCTAAGAGACATCCATTATATAAGTTCTCTTACGATATTGGAAATTTAAATGAAACACATGGAGCTCTTAAAACCTAAGGAAACTTGGAAAAGCTCTCTACGATGGATTGCAAGAGCAGAAAATCATTCGGGTTCAAGGTTTGTTCGATTAAATTTTTATTTGTACCGAAAATATTTTTGATTATTAATATTAATTATCTTACCCTTTTTTTCACCAAAAACAAATACATGCAAGAATTATAGAGAATGTCCTTTAACAAACCCTTTTGTTTTTTTTTTTAGAAAAGAGTTTTCTAGTATTTGATCTTGCCTAAAATATTAAGGAATTGAAGATCCAACATATGATCTTCATGGACAATTAATGTAATATTCTCGGTAAACACTATAACGAGATTTATTAAAAAAACTAAGGACCCCTAAGTTTTTATGATAAACCGAGATAAAAAAAGGCGTTAGTTTTTGTAAATAATAAAAGTGCAGAAACTGGAATGCAATAATAAAACTTTACCTCGGTAATCACCAAGGTGATAAGACTTTGCTTTTTATGACAACCTTATTTACCTCGCTTCTATTACCGTGGTAAAACGCATTTTGCGTCCGATATTAGAAGTGTTATTTGTAGTAATGCTCATAGGGGCGTGAAACTGTTATTTTCCCTCATTCTATAGGAGAACGTGGCTTTGACCTTTTACTAAGCTTTGACACCATTGGTGTCCAAGGACACTTAAATCCCCACATTTCGTGAGTGAGCAAGATATGGTTTTTATCCAAGCCCAATTAAGGGCGAGTGTTGCGACCAACAGGTGGACGTTACCTCCAATGGGCGAGTAATGTGATAAATGGGCGAGTAATGTGATATATAGCCATTGTAGTATCGGCCATGAAGAAGACGTAGTTTTGTATACGTGCTATGAGGAAAAGGGGTTTAACATGGCTGTTATATATGACTCACAAACCAATACTTCTACCTGTACTCCATGTTATTAATGATTTATGGGTTCTTATCCCTTTCACCCTATTCAAAGTTTAGGTTTTAGCAACTGCTAACATCGCTCCCTCTTAACACTTCGCCCAATGGCTAGAAGTTAATTAGAACGATCAAAATCATATGTTGGTTGCTTTAAGTTATCCGTGTAACACCCCAAAAATAATTAAAATATTATTATGATTATTTTAATTTTATTGTATTTTTATGATTTTATTATTATTATTATTATTATTATTATTATTATTATTGTTGTTGTTATTAAGGTCATTATTATTATAATTAAGATGATTATTTGAAATTTATTTAATAATTTAATATTTGTAGAGATAATGGGGAGGGAAATTGAAGGGGAATGAAAACAAAGGAGAATAAAAGAAGAGAAACACATATTCTCTGAGAAAAGAATCCTAGCCATCATCTTCTTCTCAAAATAAACCATTCTTTACCAAAAATCTAAGAGAAATCTCAGTTCACCAAGAATATTGCGATAGAGATTGTGCAAGGAAGAGTTGTTGCAATTGCTTGTTGACTTCTCTGTAAGTTTATCGATAGTGTCGAAGTAATAAATAAGATCGTATCCACGGGGACTGCTATGTAACCAGACGATATAGTGCAATGTTAAGAAAGTAACAAATGGGGGGTCCGAGTTTAATTTACGAGAAAATAAAAGTGTTCTGGCAATTATGAGAAAGTAGTCATATTTTTCCTAAAATCCTTATTTCTCCCCTGGTAATGTCTAATGCATTACATGAATGAAACTTCGATATATTTCCATGGTGAATTAGCAAAACCACTATACTCAATCTCTTGGTGTATAGATCACTAATTTCTACTAGAGTTTTCCTATCCATATTCAACCGATGTAAGTGAAATCAGGCGATGATACAATACAATAATTCTAATGCCACTACTAGAGGTCTCAAATCCCTATCCAACCGGCGTAAGTACAATAATTTCCCTAGTTCAAACACATAGGCTAAGGGTTAGTATTCCTTATACGTCCATGATCACATTAACAGAGTATTTCAAATAATGCGCGTTAAGTAAAAGAGGCAATTAAATAGAAATATAACTAAGATTAATCATGCAATATCAAATTAAACATGTGTCCGAACATGTTTGAAATAATTTCATCAAACAAAACCTAACCTGAGAGTATTTAGTTACTCATACTAATTAAATTACAATACCAAATAATAAGAAGAAGGTTGCATAAGAAAATCCTTGAAGATCTGACCTCCAATGGCTTTGAATGCGCTCAAAATCTCACTTGCGATGTTGGAATTTGTCTCTTGCAGTCTAAAATCGTAGAACCCTTAAAAATATGCCAAAATCCCCTTTTTAAAGCCTTCAGATTGTACCAGAACGCGTTATTATTTGCCCAAAAAAAGGAACCATCGCGTGCGTTATGGACAACATCGCACTTGAGATTCAACTTTTGCAGCCCCATTACGCAAGCGATGGCGCATGACGCCCTGCACAATTTTTTCATCAATTTTCTCACTTTTTGCTCCTTTTTCGGTCAATTTTTTTAAGTCCTTATTTCTCCATACTTGGTTTTTTTCATCATCTTTGGCAATTATTCTTAAAATTTGATTATCTATTACTTGTTTTTCTCCGTTTCTTCGACAAAATACATGCAATGACAGAATGTCATTGCAACCCCAAACTTCATATGTTGTTTGTCCTCAAGTAACTTGCTTGCTACTGTAAATTCCAAACAGAAAACCAAACTGCAACAATAACCCATTCATATCACCATATAATATTTGTTTTACCTAATCATCATTCTAGCTTCTAACTGCAATCCGGAAAACTGATAAAACATCCTCTACCTTGTCAAGTACTCAACTTGTATGTTATTTCACTATAATTCACTCAATTGATAAGCTAATCTCTCAATTAACATACAAAAATTCTTATACTGAGTTCGATCATGTTCTAACAAAATCTATCAAAGTAATCAAAACACACGCACTTGAGGGCTTTTTCGGTTGTAACGTGGCTTGTAGCACCCTTCTAAACCCCGCGACAATTAATAAAATAATCAGAGTAAAAACATGTAACCAAGGGTGCCACAATTAATTTAAAACAAACACGTGTCAATTGTCATGCCTTATTGGAAACGATTCACCAATTAAACCACATCATGTTTAACACACCGGAAAGTATACATCACCAAATTAAAGTAACAAAACAAAATTAAAAACCATGAAATAGAGTACTTAGTTAAACTCTAAACTAAATTATTTCCCAGTGTTACACTATTAGAGCATGACTGACACGACACTGAACTATTGAATGAGCTCTACAAGCCATCCTCACCGAGCAATACGCCGCTACTTCTCAATCTAAAAATGTCAACACGTAAGGGTGGGTCTCGTTCACAATTAATAAATATTATGCATTCATAAGCAACAAAATGTCATAATATATCATTCACCCAATTACAACATATTCAGATTTTCAAATGGCATTCATCAAACACAACAAATACATCACCCAACATAACACTGAAATCCATTCAATCATGTTATGATAAAATGAAAATGAACCAACTGACACTATGCATGTGGTACCAATAAGCCGTGGAATTACTCCACCCGACCGATCTAAGCATCACTGAGATACGACCCTACCGGCACAAATTCCACACAATGGGAATTATTCCCACTAATGATCCAACATCGCCGGGATCCATCACCAAAATGATTTATGAAATGAATGCACACATATGACATACTTACAACATCACCGGTCCGATGAAATACATCGTCTCACCATAACTCACCATTATCATCACCAACAAGTATGCACATACCTCCGCAATCATTTAATCATTTATACATTTATATAAATCAACATAGTAATAATGACAATTCATTCATCACTACACCAATACATTGTCATACTCACAAAATCACATGTATACACAATGTTCATTTCACCAAAGCAATTAAATCGAGTTTAAAAATAAAATCGGGCCACTGCCCATCTCATCAATTTATCATATAAAATATTTAATTAGCTTTGCAACGCCCTAAACGACACTTGAAAAGGATACACGGATCAAAATATACGCTATTTCAAAGTTTGGAAAAAGTTGCATATAGCAAGGTCCGCTCAACGACCTTCAAGCGCGCTTATGCACTAGAAATTTCAAAAACCCCGCTTCAAGAGGTCTATAGTAGAAGCTAACTACATTGGGACCTCCGCTTAGAGAGCCTAATTAATTTTTAATAAACAAATAGCATCCGCTTAGCGAGCCAGGGGCCGCTTAGCGGACATGCGATTATGCAGAAATTCACCTTTGTGACAGACTTGTGATTCAACACATCCTTCATCCAAAATCCCTTCTAAACATCGATTAAAGGCATAAAATCATCAGATATATCATCACACATCATCAAACATCAACAAAAATGGGTTTTCAGTCAATAGTTCATGCAATTTCATTAATTACCCTAAACTATGGCATCCACAAACCTAAAAGCCTCAACCCCAATATATCCAATTGAATCGAACCATATCTTAATCAATCCTATCACCTATAATCACATAAGAGATACTAAAAGTAAGAGTCCCCCTTACCTTAATTCAAAGTCTTGAAAGTTCTTCCTCTTTTTCTGTTCTCTTTTACGTGTTCTTGTTCTTCTCCCCTTTTTGACTCCTTTTTACAATTTCCTCTATTTAATGAAAAATAGAAATTATCTTAAGTAAAAGGCCTAACCATCACACCCCCTCTTTACTAACCACAACTTAAGCCCAATAGCTCTTCATTCCACAATTTCTCAATAATTCTATTACTTAATTAATTCTAAATAATTAATTATGATAAAATTAAATAATAGGAAAATATGGGGTGTTACATGGCTTATGTTCGGGTAGGATATTTTTGGAAAAGTGTGTTTAAATTTATGGAGTTAGGTACCTAGTTCTCCTTTTGTTATCACACCAACTCTTTTCCTGATTATTGGTACTAGAGATTTATAATTTTTGTGGTTTTTGCATTCTTTCTCTCTCTTTTTTGAAGAAGTTGCTTTGACTTATTGATTTTTTCTCAAAATTTTTGAATTTTTGAATTTTTTTATCAATATCTCTAGTACCCCCAAACTTTGCTAACTTTTCTAACTTCCAAGAGCAACCCCAAACTTATTCTTTTGCACAAAGAAAGACTGGAAAGATTTAATCTTTCAAATCAATTGGCTAATAAATGTTGCTATGTCCTCGAAAAAATGGCTAAGCTCAAAGTGGTTAGCAACATATATTCATATTAATACAGATTGGCTTAAAAGACTCGGAGTTTAAAACAACAAACTACCTCAGTGTGTGTAAATCAAACTAGACAAATTAAATTGGAAATATTGAATCCTGATAAAACAATAAAGCATGGATACACTCAAAGAAATAGCGAACAATTGAAATATTTGGCTCAAACCTAAATAGTTGAAGTATCTGGAGATTGAGTACAAGCCTGTTGATTTCGTTTTCATCTTTTGCTTTCAATTCGTAAGACAATTTCCTAATGATCAAGTGTTATCTGTGTTAGAACAAGATTTGTTCTGATCAATTATCTTAGTTTTGATGATAACAATAATATGAATTTTGCTCAAGATAATATGGTACTCTAATCCAATGCAATTTCCTTTTCAGGAAATATATAAAGAGTATGCATAATTCAGCGCTCAGAAGCTTTGTCTCAAAGGGTTCAGCATGCAACATCAGAACATGGTCTGGCAAGACATCAGAAGATGGTCGAAGCAGAATCAGAACATGGGTCTATGGAAGCATCAGAAGAACAAGAGAACAGAAGCACTGAAGTTCTGATGGTATCACGCTCAGAAGCACTTCAAGGTCAAAAGATCAGAAGATGCTATGCACCAAGCTGTTTGACTCTGATGATATTCAAACGTTGTATTCACAAACATCAGATCAGAAGGAAGTACAAGTGGCAAGCTACGCTGACTGACAAAAGGAACGTTAAAAGCTACTAAAGGCTACGTCAGTAGACACAGCGTGAACAAGGCTCGAGGTAGTTGACAAAAGCGTATAACATTAAATGCGATGCTGTACGGAACACGCAAAGCATTAAATGCACTCAACGGTCATCTTCTCCAACGCCTATAAATATGAAGTTCTGATGAGAAGCAAGGTTAACGAATTCTACATCTATTCTGTGAATATCAACTTGCTGAAACGCTGTTCAAATCAAAACTCAGAATCTTCATCTTCATCAAAGCTCACTACATTGCTGTTGTAATATATTAGTGAGATTAAGCTTAAACGTTAAGAGAAATATCACAGTTTGTGATTATCGCTTTTAAGAAGCATTTGTAATACTCTTAGAATTGATTACATTAAGTTGTAAGGAACTAGAGTGATCGTGTGGATCAGAATACTCTAGGAAGTCTTAGAAGTTATCTAAGCAGGTTGTAACTAGAGTGATCGTGTGGATCAGTATACTCTAGAAAAGTCTTAGAGGGTATCTAAGCAGTTGTTCCTGGAGTGATCAGTGTGTGATCAGAAGACTCTGGAAGACTTAGTTGCTGACTAAGTGGAGAACCATTGTAATCCGTGCGATTAGTGGATTAAATCCTCAGTTGAGGTAAATCATCTCTGCGGGGGTGGACTGGAATAGTTTAGTTAACAACGAACCAGGATAAAAATAACTGTGCAATTTATTTTTATCTGTCAAGTTTTTTTAAAGCTACACTTATTCAAACCCCCCCTTTCTAAGTGTTTTTCTATCCTTCAATTGGCATCAGAGCGCCGGTTCTAAGGTGCAAGCACTTAACCGTGTTTAGAAAAGATTCAGGAAGAGAAAAACGCTTCAGTAAAAGATGGTTGATGAAAGTGAAAAGTCTACACCTGCATCTACATCTGGCTCTGCTGAGCAATACAACGGTAACAATGGTTATACTAGACCGCCGGTATTTGATGGTGAAAACTTTGAATACTGGAAAGATAAACTGGAAAGTTACTTTCTTGGTCTAGATGGTGATCTATGGGATCTTCTGATGGATGGTTACAAACATCCAGTGAATGCCAGAGGCGTAAAGCTGACAAGGCAAGAAATGAATGATGATCAGAAAAAGCTTTTCTGGAATCATCATAAATGCAGAACTGTTTTGCTGAATGCTATCTCTCATGCTGAGTATGAGAAGATATCTAACAGGGAAACGGCCTATGACATATATGAGTCCTTGAAAATGACTCATGAAGGAAATGCTCAAGTCAAGGAGACTAAAGCTCTAGCTTTAATCCAGAAGTATGAAGCCTTCAAGATGGAGGATGATGAAGACATTGAAAAGATGTTTTCAAGATTTCAAACTCTTACTGCTGGATTGAGAGTTCTTGACAAGGGATACACCAAGGCTGATCACGTAAAGAAGATCATCAGAAGCTTACCCAGAAGATGGGGTCCTATGGTGACTGCATTCAAGATTGCAAAGAATCTGAATGAAGTTTCTCTGGAAGAGCTTATCAGTGCCTTGAGAAGCCATGAAATAGAGCTGGACGCAAATGAGCCTCAAAAGAAAGGTAAGTCTATTGCATTAAAATCCAATATCAAGAAATGCACTAACGCTTTTCAGGCTAGAGAAGAAGATCCTAAAGAATCAGAATCTGAAGAAGAAGATGAACTGTCTTTGATCTCCAGAAGGCTAAATCAACTCTGGAAGACCAAGCAAAGGAAGTTCAGAGGCTTCAGAAGTTCAAAGAAATTTGAACGTGGAGAATCGTCTGATGACAGAAGATTTGACAAGAAGAAGGTCATGTGCTATGAATGCAATGAGCCTGGACACTTCAAGAATGAATGTCCAAAACTTCAGAAGGAAAATCCCAAGAAGAAGTTTCATAAGAAGAAAGGTCTTATGGCAACCTGGGATGAGTCAGAAGATGATTCAGACTCTGAAGATGAGCAGGCCAACTGTGCGCTGATGGCGACAGAAGATGACGGATCAGAATCTACATCAGAATCAGATTCTGAAGAGGTATTTTCTGAACTTACTAGAGATGAGTTAGTTTCCGGTCTAACTGAACTTCTGGAACTCAAGTCTCAGATTAGTCTCAAATACAAAAAGCTGAAAAAGCTATTTGAATTTGAAACAAAGAAGCTTGAGTTGGAGAATTCTGAATTAAAAGAAAAACTTTTAAAATTATCCAATAATGTTGGATCTCCTTCTGATTCAGAAAAATCCACTCCTAGTCTAAACCATATTCTGAAAGAATATGATTTAAGCTTCAGGAAGTTCTTATCTAGAAGTATTGGCAGAAGTCAGCTAGCTTCTATGATATATGCTGTGTCTGGAAACAAAAGAGTCGGCATTGGTTTTGAGGGTGAAACCCCATACAAACTTGAACCTGTTGATGAAATGAAATTCACATACAAGCCATTGTATGATCAGTTCAAGTATGGCCACTCCCATGATATTAGGCACACTTCACATGCTCAAAGTTTTCACATAACACACACCAAAAGGCATGTGACACAACCTAGGAAATATCATGAAACTCACATTAAAAATTATCATGCTGTTCCTCCTATTGCTTACAATGTTAAACCCAAGTTCAATCAGAACTTGAGAAAATCTAACAAGAAAGGACCCAAGAAAATGTGGGTACCTAAGGATAAGATTATTCCTATTGCAGATATCCTTGACTGCAAAAAGGACAAAGCACAACATGTCATGGTACCTGGACTCTGGATGCTCACGACACATGACAGGAAGAAGGTCTATGTTCCAAGACCTGGTGCTTAAGTCTGGAGGAGAAGTCAAGTTTGGAGGAGATCAGAAGGGCAAGATAATTGGCTCTGGAACTATAAAGTCTGGTAACTCTCCTTCCATTTCTAATGTACTTCTTGTAGAAGGATTAACTCATAACCTCTTATCTATCAGTCAATTGAGTGACAATGGTTATGATATAATCTTTAATCAAGAGTCTTGCAAGGCTGTAAATCAGAAGGATGGCTCAATCCTATTTACAGGCAAGAGGAAGAACAACATTTATAAGACAGATCTGCAAGATCTTATGAGTCAGAAGGTGACTTGTCTTATGTCTGTTTCTGAAGAGCAGTGGGTCTGGCACAGAAGATTAGGTCATGCTAGTTTGAGAAAGATTTCTCAGATTAACAAACTGAATCTTGTTAGAGGACTCCCTAATCTGAAATTCAAATCAGATGCTCTTTGTGAAGCATGTCAGAAGGGCAAGTTCTCCAAACCTGCATTCAAGTCCAAGAATGTTGTTTCTACCTCAAGGCCATTAGAACTCTTGCACATTGATCTGTTTGGCCCAGTCAAAACAGCATCTGTCAGAGGGAAGAAATATGGATTAGTCATCGTAGATGATTATAGCCGCTGGACTTGGGTAAAATTCTTGAAACACAAGGATGAGACTCATTCAGTGTTCTTTGATTTCTGCATTCAGATTCAATCTGAAAAAGAGTGTAAAATCATAAAGGTTAGAAGTGATCATGGTGGTGAATTTGAGAACAGATCCTTTGAAGAATTCTTCAAAGAAAATGGTATTGCCCATGATTTCTCTTGTCCTAGAACTCCACAGCAAAATGGAGTTGTAGAACGAAAGAATAGGACTCTACAAGAAATGGCCAGAACCATGATCAATGAAACCAATATGGCTAAGCATTTCTGGGCAGAAGCAATAAACACTGCATGCTATATTCAGAATAGAATCTCTATCAGACCTATTCTAAATAAGACTCCTTATGAATTGTGGAAGAATAGAAAGCCCAACATTTCATATTTCCATCCTTTTGGATGTGTATGCTTTATTCTGAACACTAAAGATCATCTTGGTAAGTTTGATTCCAAAGCACAAAAATGTTTCCTTCTTGGATATTCTGAACGCTCAAAAGGCTACAGAGTATACAATACTGAAACATTGATTGTAGAAGAATCAATCAATATCAGGTTTGATGATAAGCTTGGTTCTGAAAAACCAAAGCAGTTTGATAATTTTGCAGATTGGGATATTGATATATCAGAAGTTGCTGAGCCAAGAAGCAACGCATCAGAAGCAGAGCTTCTCAGAAGCAAAGAATCTGAAGATCAAGTATCAGCTTCTCTGGAGAATCTAAGCATTTCTGAAGAACCATCTGTCAGAAGATCATCCAGACTCATCTCTGGTCATTCAGAAGATGTCATTCTTGGAAAGAAGGATGATCCAATCAGAACAAGAGCATTCCTTAAGATCAATGCAGACTGTCAATTAGGTCTTGTATCTTTGATCGAGCCAACTTCTGTTGATCATGCTCTAGAAGATCCAGACTGGATAATTGCTATGCAAGAAGAACTGAATCAGTTTACAAGGAATGATGTTTGGGATCTTGTTCCTAGACCAGATGGATTCAATATAATCGGCACAAAATGGGTCTTCAGAAACAAGCTCAGTGAGAAAGGTGAAGTGGTAAGGAACAAAGCCAGACTGGTGGCTCAGGGTTATAGTCAGCAAGAAGGGATTGACTATACAGAAACCTTTGCACCAGTGGCCAGGTTAGAATCTATTCGTCTATTAATTTCATTTGCCACTCAACATAACATCACTCTCTATCAGATGGATGTTAAGAGTGCCTTCTTAAATGGTTATATAGATGAAGAAGTTTATGTCCATCAACCTCCTGGTTTTGAAGACTCTCTGTCTCCTAATCATGTTTTTAAATTAAAGAAATCATTGTATGGATTGAAACAGGCTCCCAGAGCTTGGTATGAACGCTTAAGTTCTTTCCTTCTGGATAATGGTTTCACTAGAGGAAAAGTGGACACTACTCTCTTTTGTAAAACCTTTAAAAGGGATATTTTAATTTGTCAAATATATGTAGATGATATTATTTTTGGAACATCTAATGCTACACTTGGAAAGGAGTTTGCTGAGTCTATGCAGGCTGAGTTTGAAATGAGCATGATGGGAGAACTCAAGTATTTCCTTGGTGTCGCACGCTCGCGAAAAATGAACAGAGTCGCCACCAATATATTTATCCCATAAGGGAAAGGAATATCAGAAAACCTAACAAAGGAAGGAACAGGGTCTTGCGACCAGAGAATCAAGGTACGGGAGTCGGTTACGCAAGGGGAAGGTACTAGCACCCCTCACGCCCATCGTACTCGATGGTATCCACCTATGTCTGTTTCTATCTAAAGGGTGTGTACTATGTCTATGTCTAAATGCGAAATGAATGCCGAATGTAGGGAAAATAAAGAATTATACTCGCACGGGCCCTACCCCGCTGCCTACGTATCCTTTTCAGGAATCAGAGTTACCGTAGCTCGGCTAAAGATTTTCTGTTTGTTTTTGTGTTTTTTAATTGGGCGGCGTTAACGCTCACGCTCTTGCACAAGGGATCGCCTAGGATGCAATGGAGCGGAGATAACTTGCCCTTAAGAAAAGAGAAAAGAGATTGGTTTGTGTCTTTTAGGGTAGATGAGTGATGAACAGTTCCCAATACCGGGCCACTCACCACTTTCTCTACTTTGCTTTAGTCTGAACCATTGTTAGGTGTTTTAAAGCGTTTTTGTTTGTGTGTTTTTTAGGGGAGTTTGTTTGCGATTCGAATCATATAAAATGTATAATGATCGAGAAGCAGATTAGGGAATGAATCCCACTCACTTCCATCCCATTATGTAATGTTTGAGAAACAGATTAGAGAATGAATCTCACTCACTTCTCTCCCATTAATTAATGTTTGAGAAACAGATTAGGGAATGAATCCCACTCATTTCTCTCCCATTAGGCAGTGACCGAGAAACAGATTAGGGAATAAATCCCACTCGTTTCTATGCCACCAAGTGATCGAGAAACAGATTAGGGAATGAATCCCACTCATTTCTCTATCACTTTCTTAATATGATTCGCATCTTCCGTTTATTAATGTTTTAAATGTTGAAAAGAAAAAGAATGCAATAGGGAACTATATCTAAATTCTAATCTAAGTTGTCTATACAAGGGATTCAAAATAATAAAAGCTACACAATTTATTAACAACAAAAAACTATACATGGAATGGGTAAAAGAAAATCAATATGCGACAAATAAAATCAAGAGCTATATCAAACAAACTATTATTCGCAAACACACATATACCAATTGAATCTATGAAAGAAAATCGAGACTAAAATTATTTCTAAGCCTATTAACAACATTTACAAGAGAGTATCAATACAAAGAAAATTCAAATATATTGTGAAGAAAAAGATTTATTAAAAGGGGTAAAACAAATGAGAAAAATTAACAAAAATCAAGACAACTATTTACTCGTCCTAAAAATCTAAGAGCAACCCTTTTTTATGTATTTTGTTTGATTTAGAAATTGGAATTATGAGCAAAACAAAAAAATAGAAAAGGAAAATCTAAACTGCACGGGGGTTTACTAGTGATTTTCTAATGGACTAGAATTATGTTATGAGGCAAACTGGGCCCAAATAGGGGGATGCAAACAGTAAGGGCGCTCAGGCCCGGTCCATTGGCTCGTGAGTGTATTAGCAAAACGGGGGTATAATCCACAAAGTAACAAATCCCATTCAAATCCGTGGCCCAGTCACACTAACTACTCACTTCCATCTTTTATTATTCCACTTTATTTTTAGTCAGCAAAGCAATTATTCCAATTTTATTATTATACAGTATGCATTTATTACTTGTTAGTCCATGGTTGAAATAGGATATCATAACGTGACATGAGCATCACATGGTATCAATTGGTGCAATGGAATTTAAGTTGCTAGAGGACAAAATACCATCCGAGCCAACTAGAACTCGACACATAGCATTCTAATCATTGACATGGAACTAAAGCATGAAATAAAATGGGAACGGGGACGAATAAGGATACGCCACGTCACTCAGCCATGCAAATAGCCAGACAAAACTCAGACGTCGGAGAACTCCTCCGATCGTCTTCTCCGGGGAGCCTCGCGGCGGAGGCGCATCGTTTTTTTTCAGAAATAACAGAAACCACCATCGCTCAGCTCGGTTTTCTTTACTGAACACAGATCTAGCATTGATTTTACTTGATTCCCTCTCTAACTTGTAAACCGAAAGCACTCTTAAGATCCTAATTTCTAAGAACATCACGAAAATCAAATCTGCACCTATCAGCATGTTCATAAGCATTCACAGGTTCTATAAATATGATTCCAGTCTTCACACAATCAGTATCCGTATAGGTCAACGCAAGTTTTCAAGAACCATGGATAATCGATATTTACACAGCACACAACGTCTCACATAGCTATATCATGCCTTATCTAATTTGCTATCATGATGAGGTGGTTGAAAGAACTTACTTGTTCACGCTTTGACTCAAAAGACGATGAAGAATTCCACAAGCCTCGAAACTTTTCAATGAAGGTGATAGCTCGATCCTTGAAGATCAATGATATGATTCTTGCTTCCGGCAGTATTATGATGATGATGAATGTGGTGCTGCGGAGAGGGAGAGCGACGATGATGAAGAAGCGGAGGAGATACTGTGGTGCTGATCGGAGATGGAATTGGTAGTGATGGTGGTTTGGTGATGAAGTTGAAGGTGAAAGAGTTTATTGAGGGAGATGAAGATGGAGGTCGTTGAAGTTTATTATGGTGGCCGGAAGTTGTTATTCAAGTTTGTTAGGGTGGTAGGAGGTGGTTGGAAGAGTTGGTTGTGGTGGTGGTTAGGGAGGTTAGAGGTGAAAGAGGGAAGAGAGAAGAGTGGAGAGAGAGAGAGAAAAGAGAGAGTGAAGAATTCTGAAAACTGTGAAAAATGAGGCGTGTCCTGTTGTTTGTGAAGGGTTTAGCCTTTTATATGAAGTTGTGTGTGCATGGAGAGTTAAGGTGAGGGTGAGTGTAGTGTAGTATTTGCATGGAGATTCACTTACTCATGCATGCTGCTACAGCAGGAAGGCATAAATGCCTTTAGCTAACATGCCCGAGTAGCATACTTCGCGCCTCTTTAAAATGCTGACCACTTGCCCAACTGATAACCTCTTGATTTCATTACAAAGATGGCATGTAATAGAACAAGGTTGGTGTTGGAAAAGTCTTGAGAGAATGTTTGGAAGTGGGAGAGAGATGACTTGAAACTCGCTGCACTACCATTGCTATGCCTTGCCTGCGTGTGACCTGGATTTGGCTTGCATTCTCGGCCAAAACATGACTTGGTGAGGGCACCACTTTGAATGCCTCTCTCTTGACCCATGCGTGTCTGAACTCAGTGATCTTGGATCCATTAGGTAGATATCACGTCAAAGAGTCGTTAGAGACCAAGTTTGTCCAAAATGGATGCTTGTGGAAGAAGAAATGTGGACACAAATTCGGCCCACCATGTGTTTGTGCAAATGTCAGGTCATGACTTGGAACTTTGGCTAGCCAGACGCGTGGCTTTGACTTTGCGAAAGGGTGACTTTGGAGCTTTGTAACTGATTCAATATTTGTCTAAATGACTTGATTCTTGCTTCATTGTGTAGAGGGCATGGCGGAGAATAGAATGATACCAAGTTTGCACTTATTGCACTTTTGTAGAGCCTTAGAAATGGCTGGAGATTTGGCATGCCATGTGTTTGTTAAAATGTCAGGTCATGACCTGACTTGTGACCTGAATTGCGACTTGGTTCAAATGAGTTTTCAGAAACTTCTCACATCCATAACTCTTGATACAAGCTCAAAATAAAAAAATGTCCAACTACAAAGTTGTTCTCCTCCATGAGAGGAACAACTTTGATGTTGGAAATTTTCCCAAAAAATGTCATTTGACACGTGGAAACCAGTGCTGAAGTGGACTGCTCATCATGATTCAAAGTATCAAAAAATTTCTAAGTGTTGAAAATTTTCCATTTTTGTCTTTTTTCCAATTTTGGAAACTTTTTGTCAAACTCCCGATTTTATCCATTCTTCGACTTTTCTTGACCGATTTTCCACCAAAAGTCAATATTTGAACAATTCTTCTGATTTTGACGCAAGAAGTCAACTGTTCCGATTTTCCCGCTTATTGATGGAATTCCCGATTTAATCTCTTCTAATCAAATCCAGTCAAACAAGCACATCCATATAGTCAACCCGAAGGCTTCTCCCTCATAAAAATTCAATCCTGATTAAATGTTGACCAAAAAGTCAACTGGTTGACTTTGGTCAAAGAAAACCCTGATTTAGGAGATCAGACGATCTACAAGCTTGTACTTTTCAGCCAATACTCTGAATTGAGGTTGGGAGAAACCCTAATCCGGGAGGACCTCAAGGAATCACAGAGCCACATGATTATACCTCAGCTTTCTTATTTTCTGATCAAAGCCTTTTTGCAAATAGGGCTCTTCCTTGCTAACCTTTGATTAATACCAATGATATGAATGCATGGATATGGGCCATGACCTAAATGATGTATGCTATGAAATATGAGCCAAATAATTAAGGGTAGGACAAATTTGGGGTATGACAGCTGCCCCTATTTAATCGTCTTATACTCGAGGGTGAGATTGGCGCTAGCCTTTCGAATGCTCGAGATAGAAGAAGATTAAATACCAAGACCTGAAATTTGTCCTGAGAAGATGGTATGGTTTTTATTCTTTGTTTTTGTTTTTGATATCTGCTGGGGAAAGAGAAATTTTGTTTTTCTGTTGGAAGAATTTACAGTGGGTAATGGGTTTGAATGGAGATAGCTTATAACGTGGTAGCGGTGCCGACACGGGGTTTTCAAAAGGAATGTTAGATGAAACGATGACTGAAAGGAAATAGATCTCGTGGCGATCTACGACTCAACATCGAAAGAAGATCTCGTGGCGACCGACTTCGTCAACAGAAGAAAAGGGAATAAGATCTCGTGGTGATCTTATGACTCAACATCGAAAGAAAATCTCGTGCGATTTTCCACACTTTGGAAAGGAATAAGATCTCGTGGCGATCTATGACTCGACATCGAAAGAAAATCTCGTGCGATTTTCCACACTTTGGAAAGGAATAAGATCTCGTGGCGATCTATGACTCGTCATCGAAAGAAAATCTCGTGCGATTTTCCACACTTTGGAAAGGAATAAGATCTCGTGGCGATCTATGACTCGACATCGAAAGAAAATCTCGTGCGATTTTCCACACTTTGGAAAGGAATAAGATCTCGTGGCGATCTATGACTCGTCATCGAAAGAAAATCTCGTGCGATTTTCCACACTTTGGAAAGGAATAAGATCTCGTGGCGATCTATGACTCGACATCGAAAGAAAATCTCGTGCGATTTTCCACACTTTGGAAAGGAATAAGATCTCGTGGCGATCTATGACTCGACATCGAAAGAAAATCTCGTGCGATTTTCCACACTTTGGAAAGGAATAAGATCTCGTGGCGATCTATGACTCAACATCGAAAGAAAATCTCGTGCGATTTTCCACACTTTGGAAAGGAATAAGGTCTCGTGGCGATCTATGACTCGACATCGAAAGAAAATCTCGTGCGATCTTCAAAACTGAAAGGAAAAGATCTCGTGCGACCCATGACTCAACATCGGGAGAAGATCTCGTACGAACTTCAAAACTGGAAGAAAAAGATCTCGTGCGACCTATGACTCAACATCGGGAGAAGATCTCGTACGAACTTCAAAACTGGAAGGAAAAGATCTCGTGCGACCTATGACTCAACATCGACTCGACATCAGGAGACAAAAGAAGACATTGTGTCAGACGTTCCTCAGAAACTGAGGATACCTCGTATCGGCACCGTGGCTTAAAAGTGTTTGTAGTGTGATGGCAGATATCAGGCAAGGTTTGTACAGGTAACAACTTTGAGAGGATGGGTCATTGTTCTGATTGAGGGATGATTTGTATTATCTGGCTTATGCTTTGTATGCATGTTTGACTTTTTCTATGGCGTAATGCTCCGCTTTTGACGGATATGTTACGCTTTTGAGGATGCAAATGCTATATGCAATGGATTCTATATGCGAAGAGTGCCAAATAAAGGCCTTCGGTGGAACCGGAGAGTAGGATCATTGGGGTCCGTTGCCTTGTGATCTTGAACCATCATCGTGAATTGATATTGGAACCCTACAGTACCAAAGATTATTGGTAATTGCGTTGAGGGTTGGAATATATCCCGGCTGGGGATAGAATGACTTTGCTCGACTTTCCTTACATCCTATGCTGCTTGGGGAATCACGAGTCTTGAGAGAGTATGGACCTTTTCAGGTGCCCCATGCTTACCAGTACTGATGAATTATATGCTTGAACTTTCACGCGGGATGATGACGACCTTTGTGGCATGTCGTAAGCCAAGATGACGAATAGAACCTGCAACCTGCACGGAAAACAACGTTTGGACGCAAATGGTGCCCCTTAGAGCACTTTTATGTTTATGTAACATCATGTTTCGTTTTGATTTTGTGATTATTGCCCCCATGCTTTCAGTGCAATGTTTAATAACGAATTAAATCACATCTCGCACGCGTGAAAAGAAAAGTAACAAGGAAAGCTTCTTATCAAAAGATCATTTTATTAATGGAGTGCCTGTGAATAGGCTTCTGTACAAGGAAGCAACTCCTAAATGAGGTAGTTGCGAAAAAGAAAATAAAATGCAAAGAGCAAAATGGCAAAGAAAAATGCTCGGATTTCCATTAAAACTGATATTGCTACAGTTCCCATATCCTTGATCCTCTCAATGCCTTGCTTCGGAAGGGTAGCGGTTGGATTGATCTGTCCGTTCTGCCAAGGGCGTATAGTGGTCTTTGTGAAGGATATTTAGACTGTAGCCTCTCGCTTTTGATCCCTAACTTTTGCCTGGATCGCCCTTTCGGGTTTTCAATCCAGCGGGATACCCTTTTTTGCCTAAGTCGCCCTTTCGGGTTTTCAACTTAGCGGGTTATTCTTTTTTTTGTTTTATCCCTAATTTTTGCCCAAACCCTTTTGGTTTGCCGGGACGCCCTTATTTTTGCCTAGGTACGTCGACCTAGCGGGTATTTTATGCGTAGTATTTTTTGACTGAGTCTGAATTGACTGGAAGTGGAACGTCTTCCCCATCCATCTTTGTCAAGATTAAAGCACCACCTGAAAATGCTTTCTTCACAATGTATGGTCCCTCATAGTTGGGAGTCCATTTGCCCCTTGGGTCGGTATGAATTGGCAAGATCTTCCTTACGACTAGGTCACCTGTGTGGAATTCTCGAGGCCGAATCTTCTTGTCATACGCTTTCTTGATCCTCTTTTGGTACAACTGGCCATGGCAGATAGCGGATAAGCGTTTCTCCTCAATTAGATTGAGATGATCAAGCCTCGTTTGAACCCATTCTGTTTCATCGAGTTTGGCGTCCATCAAGACTCTCAACGAAGGAATTTCCACTTCGACAGGTAGTACGGCCTCCATACCGTAGACGAGAGAGAAGGGAGTTGCCCCAGTTGAAGTACGAACCGAAGTTCTATAGCCATGCAAAGCAAACGGTAACATTTCATGCCAGTCCTTATACGTTCTGACCATCTTCTGGACGATCTTCTTTATATTCTTGTTAGCAGCTTCGACTGCGCCATTCATCTTTGGCCGATAGGGTGATGAATTGTGGTGTTCAATCTTGAACTCTTCACACAACTCTGCCATCATCTTGTTATTAAGATTGGACCCATTATCAGTGATGATCTTATTTGGAACCCCATATCGGCATATGATCTCTTTCTTGATGAAGCGAGTAACGACTTGCTTGGTTACGTTCTTGTAAGAAGCAGCTTCAACCCATTTGGTGAAGTAGTCGATAGCAACAAGAATAAATCTGTGTCCATTCGAAGCTTGCGGCTCTATCCGTCCAATCATGTCTATGCCCCACATAGCAAAGGGCCAAGGCGATGTTAGGACATTCAAAGGAGTCGGAGGAACATGAATTCTGTCAGCATACACTTGGCATTTGTGACATTTCTTCACATACACATAACAATCACTTTCAATCGTCATCCAATAATATCCCGCTCGCAAGATCTTTTTGGCCATAGAATGTCCACTGGAATGAGTTCCAAAAGATCCTTCATGAATTTCCCGCATGATCAATTCTGCTTCGTGTCTATCCACGCATCTGAGCAAAACTGAATCATAGTTTCTTTTGTACAGGACGTCTCCTGACAAGAAGAATTTGGATGCTAACCTTCGAAGCGTTCGCTTATCACCAATCGTAGCATCTTCGGGATACTCTTGCTTCTCAACATACCTTTTGATGTCATAATACCATGGCTTTTCATCATACACATCTTCAGTAGTGAGACAATGAGCGGGGAACACATGGGCAGGCTCTTTGTAACGGAGGATCGTTATGTCTGGCATTTCTTTAGGGGAGCTGACTCTGAACATAGCCGCCAAGGTAGCCAAAGCATCTGCCAATTGATTTTCCTCTCGGGGGATGTGATTGAAAGTGATTTCTTCGAAAGCAGGCAGCAACTCCAAGATGTAGTCCTTATAAGGAACTAAATTGGGGTGTCTTGTCTCCCAATCACCTCTCACTTGATGTATAACCAAGGCAGAATCCCCATACACCTCAAGGATCTTGATCCTCATATCAATGGCTGCTTCGAGACCCATTATGCAAGCTTCGTATTCTGCGACATTGTTCGTGCAATCAAAGCATATTCTAGCTGTGAAAGGGATGTGAGTTTGACGAGGAGAAGTCAAAACTGCCCCAATACCATGGCCCATAGCATTTGATGCACCATCGAACGTGAGAGTCCATCGCTCTCCTGGTTCGGGTCCTTCATTATCATCCAGTTTCATGATATCTTCATCAGGAAAATCAAACTTCATTGACTGATACTCTTCTAATGGCTGATGAGCAAGATGATCTGCAAGGACACTTCCTTTGATGGCCTTCTGTGTGACATACTGGATGTCGTATTCTGATAGAAGCATTTGGCATCGGGCTAGTCTTCCTGTAAGAGCCGGTTTTTCAAAGATGTACTTTATCGGGTCCATTTTGGAGATCAATAGAGTGGTATGAGTCAACATATACTGCCTCAGTCGGCGAGCAGCCCATACCAAAGCACAGCAAGTTTTCTCGAGTAGTGAGTAGCGGGATTCACAATCGGTAAACTTTTTGCTTAGGTAATAAATGGCGCACTCTTTTCGACCAGACTCATCATGCTGGCCCAACACACACCCCATAGATCCTTCAAGCACAGTTAAGTACATGAGAAGCGGCCTCCCAGGGACCGGAGGCATGAGAATTGGTGGCTCTTGGAGATACTGCTTGATCTTTTCGAAAGCTTCCTGACAATGATCATCCCAACGGATATCTTGATTTTTGCGCAGCAGTTTGAAGATGGGTTCACAAGTGTCAGTGAGATGAGAAATGAACCTGGCTATGTAATTCAATCTCCCAAGGAACCCTCGAACTTCTTTTTCATTCTTCGGTGCTGGCATGTTCTGTATTGCTCTTACTTTATCAGGGTCGACCTCAATCCCTCGTTGGCTCACAATGAACCCAAGTAACTTTCCAGATCGCACTCCAAAAGTGCACTTGTTCGGATTAAGCCTCAACTTGAATTTTCGCAAACGAGCAAACAATTTCTCAAGATATACCAAATGTTCCTCCTCAGTTTGGGATTTCGCAATCATATCATCAACGTATACTTCAATCTCCTTATGGATCATATCATGGAAAAGGGTCACCATCGCACGTTGATACGTTGCACCAGCATTCTTAAGACCAAAAGGCATCACCTTATAACAATACGTACCCCACGGAGTAGTAAAGGTAGTCTTGGTCATATCCTCAGGAGCCATCTTTATTTGATTATAGCCAGAAAAACCATCCATGAAGGAGAACACCGAATACTGAGCAGTGTTGTCGACTAGCACATCAATATGAGGCAGAGGGAAATCATCCTTCGGACTTGCCCTATTCAAATCTCGGTAGTCAACACACATGCGTACCTTTCCGTCCTTCTTAGGAACGGGTACTATGTTTGCAATCCAAGGAGGATATTCACATACAGATAAGAAACCAGCCTTCAACTGTTTTTCAACTTCTTCCTTGATTTTCAAAGCCATATCAGGTCGTGTTCTACGTGGTTTTTGCTTTACAGGCGGACATTCTGGTTTGAGAGGTAGCCTGTGCATAACTATATCCGTGTCTAAACCAGGCATGTCTTCATATGACCAGGCGAAGATGTCAACATACTCTCGAAGCAACTCAATCAACCTTCTCTTTACATCACTTTGCAAAGCGGCACCTATCTTGACCTCTCTCTTTGCTTCTTCTGAACCGAGGTTGATGATTTCTATGGCTTCTTGATGCGGCTGAATAGATTTCTCCTCTTGTCTCAAAAGTCTTGCCAATTCTTCAGGGACTTCACAATCTTCCCCATTATCCTCATCAGCTTGGTCAATTGGATTCTCAAGGATATTAAGACGTGGAACTGTAACATTATCATTTTTGATGGAATTCGAGCCGGATCTGCACGATGGATGATTTATGCCTTAGAATGCCACACATAAAAGGAAAAAGCTTTGCCATTTTTGAAAAAGTTTTTAAAGTAAAAAGCAAAAATGAAAGAAATGGAACAGTAATTGCATGCGAAGATATGATTTTCATTCAATATTAAACAAATTGAAACACATGGGGGGCCCTTCTTTATACAAGAGGTCAAAAATGCTTAGGGCGAAGCATATGACTTATTGAAACAAGAAAATTACATCTCCATAAAAGTGACTTTGGGGATGTCCAAGATAGTCCAATTGTTGAGTTCCTGTCCAGGCGCAGCATGGCAAATGAATCTGGAGAGATCTTCTTCATCATCATCATCCACGGCGAGAACTTGACTTCCAGAACTGGTGCTTGCACTGACGAACACTTGTGAAATGGGGGGAATCACCTTCTTTCCAGGAATTATGCTGAGCTGAGTAGAAGAAGATGGTTGATACCCAAGGCCATACTTGTCTCGCTTCTCTTGAACGTCAATCAGCTTGCCCCAGGCACTATGGGGAGTACCAGCTTCTAAGAAAGCCTTAGCATCGTTTAAAGACGAGAGGGGCGCCCCGAGTTCCTTCTTATTCTCGACCACAGGAAGTTTGTCAACTGACACAATCTCTAAGGCTTGAAAAGGTGTCTCTTGTATCTCTCCCTCCACTTCAACATACCGGTATGATGCCAGATTATTGACTATCAAATCCTCTTCACCAGTGATCACAACAATCTTGTCATTCACAACAAATTTCAAACACTGGTGGAGAGTAGATGTCACAGCTCCAGCAGCATGAATCCAAGGACGACCCAAGAGGCAAGTGTATGAAGGGTTTATATCCATAACGTAGAAGGCAATGTAGAACATGTGAGGACCAATCAAGACAGGCAGATCAATTTCTCCTTCTACGGACCTTCTAGAACCATCAAATGCTCTAACACTCATAGTGCATGGTCTCATCATAATCCCATCCATACTCAGCTTAAACAAAGTGGCCTTGGGCATCACATTAAGAGAAGAACCTGTATCAATCAGAACTCGAGATAACACAGCATCCAGACACTTGACGGAGATATGCAATGCTTTGTTGTGTGCCCTACCCTCAGGTGGAAGTTCATCATCAGAAAAACCCAAACAATTACCAGCAGCAATGTTGGTCACAACCCCTTCAAACTGAGGCACGGTAATGTCTTGGGTCACGTGAGCAGAAGCCAGCACTTTCATCAGAGCATCACGATGAGCTTCAGAATGCACCAAGAGAGACAAGATGGAGATCTTGGCTTGGGTCTGATCAAGTTGGTCAATCACTTTGTAATCACTTTTCTTAATGATTTTCAAAAGTTGCTCGGCATCTTGGGCATTACGTGTTACAGGAGGATCAACAGCAACTTGCTTTCCTTTTGCTTGTGTACTAACCTCTTTGTTGGTCTCTTTAGGAGGCGGAGGAGGGGCAGCAAAGATCCGACCACTACGGGTAATGCCACTAGTGCCAGTAATATTTGTGATACTCGAAGTACCCACTGGAGGACAGTCAAACTTCTTCCCTCGAATATACACGGCATTATAACTCCAAGGAACAGCCTTAGAATCATTCACAGGAGAGGGAACAAGAGACGAGGTTGAAGGCGTCGAAGGAACATTTGGAACCTGAATAACCAACGGAGTCCTCGGAGCCTGAATGACCAAAGGAGTACTCGGAGCATGAATGACCAAAGAAGTGTCCTGAGTCTTTGATATCTCAGCCGGGTAGTAAGGGATCTCTAAAGTAGCCACGTCTTTGACAGAAACGACCCTTTCCACTCTAAGAACACCTTCATCCATTAATTCCTGGATTTCTTCTCTCAACCTAGTGCACTCCTCAGGATTAGAAGAACATTGCAAACAGTAATCATGTAGTTCACACAAAACCTTTTGTTGCATAAGATACTCTCTAACGACTGTCAGCGGCATCCTAACCTCATTAACATCATTTACCGGGATCTGATCATCACATAACTCAATAGCATTGGTCGTACCAGCATGAGGAGGCATAGGATTATTCTGCACATTGGGACCAGTGGGAGTGAATGAGATAAGCTTGTCGTCAAGGAGATCCTGAACCTTCAATTTGAATGCTCTACACTTTTCGATAGTATGACCTGGAGCCCCTGAATGAAATTCACATCGAGCATTAACATCATAACCGGGAGGGAGAGGACTAGGTGGAGGTCCAAGTTCACGGAGTTGTACCAATTGACCAGCAAGCAACTGAGGGAGAAGCTGAGCATATGACATCGGAACCGGATCGATACGCCTATCTTGGAATCTTGTTCTTTGCGGGCCCCTTTGACCTTGAGGTCTAGGGTTCTGTTGACGATTCTGAGGAGCAGCAGCTTGTTGTTGTGGTACGAAAGGCTGTTGAGGTGCCATCCATGGTTGTGGAAGAGCAGCAGCATATGCTTGAGGGACATACGGACCAGGAACAGCATAAGGCATCGGATAATAAGGAGGTGGAACAGCAGAATATGCAGGAGCTCGGCTTTGGTCAACAGAAGCGGTGCTAGTCTCACCTTCCTTCTTCTTCACAAACCCAGAATACGGCTTCTTACCATTACCACTTGAGTTGCTAGGATTAGTAACACCTTGAATGGTACCAGCTTTGACACAGTTCTCAACCCTCTCACCAATGATGACCACATCCGAAAAAGAAGGAGAAGTATTACTAACCATGTGCTGAAGATACGGCCCTTTCAGAGTCCCCATAAACAGATCAATCAACTCTCGGTCCAATAATGGAGGTTGGACTCGAGCAGCAAGTTCACGCCACCTCTGGGCGTATTCCTTAAAAGACTCTTCGGATTTCTGTGACATATTTTGCAGCTGGGCACGGCTAGGAGCCATAGCAGTATTGTAGTGGTATTGTTTTAAGAAGGCATCAACAAGTTCTCCCCAAGTACTGACATTAGACCTCTCGAGTTTCATATACCACTCCAACGGGGCTCCAGTGAGACTATCCTGGAAGAAATGCATAAGCAGAGGTTCGTTCTCAGCGTGAGCGGCCATCTTACGGCAGTAGGAACGAATGTGAGTCTCTGGGCAGGTAACTCCCTTGTACTTATCAAAATCTGGCACCTTGAACTTCGGGGGAATAACAATCCCAGGTACCAAGCACATAGCAGCAGTGTTAAAGCTCGAAGTTTTAGCAACCTCAACAGCCTTAAGGCGTTCTTCAAGAGCTTGGTACATCTTAGCAGTCTCGGTCAACTCAGCAGTGAGATCATGTTCAAGATCAATAACCTCATGGTGGTCGTCCACCACTTTGAGTGTCTCATTAATAGGAGTCTCTTTAGTTTTCACCCCTCCGTCAGCAGAATTGGTAGGAGTATCTTTGACCAAACTAGCGACACTCTTTCTGAGTTCATCCTGTCCTTGAACAACGGCATGGAGAGTCTCCATAAGTTGGGCCATTCTCTCCCCCATAACATCCATATCCCTACGGAGGGCAGCTTGGTTCTGCTCAAATTGATCCATGAGTCTCTCGTTGCTCCGGGTACGGTAAGGATGTAAGAAAGTCAGCTTTGTCGTCGGAAAAGAAATCTGTTGCTGAAAGGGACCCCAATTAGTTTCTTGTACAATAACCTGAAAAATGCAATGTGATAATGTGAATGTATGAGTGCATGTGTGCGTATGACGTGATGTGCCATTTTCAGAGTATCCAAGATTTAATATTAATCCAGAATAGCTAACAATGTGACAAAAGATAAGTGTCAAGAGAAACTAGTTCTTTTTATTCATAACAAGAAATTTAAACTTGGGCAAGCCATACATTGACAAGATAGTTCAACAAAGGAAATAAAAGACCCCATCCAACAAGTCTGGTGGTGGTCGAAACATACAGACTCAAACATCAATCCATCTGAATATAAAACAGAGGTCCTCCTTGTCTGAAGTGCTCGTCGCTCCACTTCTTAGTTTCATCAAACAGTTTCTTGGTTGCTTCTCGATCTCTTCCTTTAAGAAGGCTTTGAATCACCTCATCTTTGCGAAACAAATGCCCATCTAGCTTCTTGCAACACTCCCTGAGTTCGTCACATCCTTTGCATTCTGGGAGATAATCTTTCTCAGATGTGTCCTCCATCATTCGATCTCTGAGCTTGGCATTTTCTTCTGTTAGTCGGGCGGTGCGGAGGTGACTTCCTTTCAGCTGAGTCTCAACCGCCATCCTTTGGGTGGTCTCTTCTTCCAGTTTCTTCTTCAGACTCCTCACTTCAGCTCTGGCCTCCCTTTCTAATTTGAGTTTATAAGCTTTCAAGTCTTCTCTGTACTCTCGTTTGAGTCTCTCTTCTGCCTCTTTTACGGCCCTTTTTATGATCTCCTGGTGATCTTCAACAACAACAGTAGTATCCCTTTCACCTTTTTCCGTTCTAGCCCTCTTTTGAACTCTCAAAGATCCTTCTTTCAGCACCTTGGCTTCATGTGTCAACTCAACCCCTATTTGGTCCACAAGATGATGTTTTGGTCGCGCATCTGACTTCTTTTCGTGCAATTGGGTGCTTTCCATATTTACCGGGATGCAATTCTCAGCAGGCATAATGGCAATTGGAACCTTAGGTGGTTGCTTGTACAATGGATTAACCTTCGGGAAAGGCAACAGACGATCTTTAACTCTATCCTCAACCCAATCCGTGTAGGCTTGTTTGGCAACGGCGTTTTTTTCACCTAGAGAAGTCTGACCATCTGTATGGATGCTATTCCAGGCACTCCTCACCTTTTCTAGACCCTTTGGATCGGTTCCTTTCTCAAAGCAAACGGATTCGAATATCTCTTTGTCCAAGGGCTTGTTTTCAAGTGCAAAACCCAACTGACGCAGCGCTAGCTTAGGATTGTAATTGATAACACCTTTCGTTCCTATGAGGGGAACATTGTCAAAAGTACCACAACTAGTTATAACTTCCTCAACGTCCATTCCGGTAGGACACCAGACAATGTCGTTTCCAGTGAGCCCCATGATCCTTTGAGGCCATTTTTGTGAGTCTTTTGTTGTAACAAACGGCCCGCTTTTGGGTAAATGTGAAGTGAACCACTCATATAGCAACGGTAAACAACTCCCAACTGATCCTTTCTTCCCATACCTGGAGTGGATGGTATAATAAGTATCTGCTAAAAGAGTGGGCACAGGATTTTGATCCATGAAGAGACAAACAGCAGTTAGATCGACGAAATTTGGAATATTCGGGAACAACACCAAACCATAGATCATAACGGCTAGGAGAGCGTTGAATTCTTTCCATTTCTTCTCAACAGCAAGGGTGTCGGCCTTCTTTATCAGAAATTTCACATGGAATCCGTGGGTTCCACCATTAGGCTTCCAGTTATCTGTAACATCTTTCATGCTCAAATAAAGAGCACCAGCAATTCGGTCCATTTTTGGGTTCTCAGGTACACAAACAAAAGGGATCCTATGTTGAACCTTAATCTTGAGGATGTCAGCATATTCTTCAAGGGTTGGTGCCAGTTGGTAATCAAGAAAGGTGAAACATCGTAACTCAGGATCGTAGAACTGAAGAAGTGTGTATAGAGCCCATCCATCAACCCGAGAAGTTAACATGTGTAAGATATGGCCATATGTCTTCCTGAACTCATCCAAGTTATGCCCAGTAACTAAAGTGCTCAACTGAATCAGATGTGTCATATCCTCACGGAAGAAACTGCAGGTGAATGTACGCTTGGTAGCCTCTTTTGTAGCGGTCACGTTGTTAGCCATCCTGGATGAAAGGTAATAACCTCAGATACCCTGAAAAATGGCATGCATATGAGAAATAATACTATTTTTCTTTTCTTTTTTCTTTCTTCTTTTCTCTTTTTTTTTACATCTTTTCTTTCTCTCTTTTTTTTTGAAAATAAATATGCCATGATGAGAATGATGCAATGGAGGTTTCCCCACATAGGAGAAGTGCGTGTTGCCTCTGGATAAGATCGGACGTTGCAGGATCAAAGGTCCGGCATAGGCACAATGAAACCATGAGAACACAAGTCATCAGCAGAACAGAACGGTCACCAACGGTACCTGTCATGTATATCCCTCCCCACTCACGGGTGTAGTCTAGGTCAAGGTAGGTCAAAAAAGCCAACAGAGGATTGAAAGTAGGCGTAATCATACGATATTGCCTCTTTCAACCAAGCTCTGCCCGTGGATACATGATCGGATCAATCAGACATACGTCTTCTGTCCGTCATGGCCACTCTATTCCTAGTTCCTAAGGTATCACTCATGGCCTGGGTATTGGGCCTTTTACCTCATAGAACAATCCCACCCAACCTGCAAAACAGAACAGAAGACCCCAAGGAACACAGAATATAATCCATATGCATGATGTGCAAACAGAAATAAACATGATATGCAAGCAGAAAAGTAAACATGCAAACATATATACAAGGTATAGACATAAAAACAAATAAACACCCAGTAAATAAACAAACAAACGCAGGCTAGGATCGACTCACTAAGGATGGACCAGCAACAGGTCTAGCAACGTCCCCAGCAGAGTCGCCAGCTGTCGCACGCTCGCGAAAAATGAACAGAGTCGCCACCAATATATTTATCCCATAAGGGAAAGGAATATCAGAAAACCTAACAAAGGAAGGAACAGGGTCTTGCGACCAGAGAACAAGGTACGGGAGTCGGTTACGCAAGGGGAAGGTACTAGCACCCCTCACGCCCATCGTACTCGATGGTATCCACCTATGTCTGTTTCTATCTAAAGGGTGTGTACTATGTCTATGTCTAAATGCGAAATGAATGCCGAATGTAGGGAAAATAAAGAATTATACTCGCACGGGCCCTACCCCGCTGCCTACGTATCCTTTTCAGGAATCAGAGTTACCGTAGCTCGGCTAAAGATTTTCTGTTTGTTTTTGTGTTTTTTAATTGGGCGGCGTTAACGCTCACGCTCTTGCACAAGGGATCGCCTAGGATGCAATGGAGCGGAGATAACTTGCCCTTAAGAAAAGAGAAAAGAGATTGGTTTGTGTCTTTTAGGGTAGATGAGTGATGAACAGTTCCCAATACCGGGCCACTCACCACTTTCTCTACTTTGCTTTAGTCTGAACCATTGTTAGGTGTTTTAAAGCGTTTTTGTTTGTGTGTTTTTTAGGGGAGTTTGTTTGCGATTCGAATCATATAAAATGTATAATGATCGAGAAGCAGATTAGGGAATGAATCCCACTCACTTCCATCCCATTATGTAATGTTTGAGAAACAGATTAGAGAATGAATCTCACTCATTTCTCTCCCATTAATTAATGTTTGAGAAACAGATTAGGGAATGAATCCCACTCATTTCTCTCCCATTAGGCAGTGACCGAGAAACAGATTAGGGAATAAATCCCACTCGTTTCTATGCCACCAAGTGATCGAGAAACAAATTAGGGAATGAATCCCACTCATTTCTCTATCACTTTCTTAATATGATTCGCATCTTCCGTTTATTAATGTTTTAAATGTTGAAAAGAAAAAGAATGCAATAGGGAACTATATCTAAATTCTAATCTAAGTTGTCTATACAAGGGATTCAAAATAATAAAAGCTACACAATTTATTAACAACAAAAAACTATACATGGAATGGGTAAAAGAAAATCAATATGCGACAAATAAAATCAAGAGCTATATCAAACAAACTATTATTCGCAAACACACATATACCAATTGAATCTATGAAAGAAAATCGAGACTAAAATTATTTCTAAGCCTATTAACAACATTTACAAGAGAGTATCAATACAAAGAAAATTCAAATATATTGTGAAGAAAAAGATTTATTAAAAGGGGTAAAACAAATGAGAAAAATTAACAAAAATCAAGACAACTATTTACTCGTCCTAAAAATCTAAGAGCAACCCTTTTTTATGTATTTTGTTTGATTTAGAAATTGGAATTATGAGCAAAACAAAAAAATAGAAAAGGAAAATCTAAACTGCACGGGGGTTTACTAGTGATTTTCTAATGGACTAGAATTATGTTATGAGGCAAACTGGGCCCAAATAGGGGGATGCAAACAGTAAGGGCGCTCAGGCCCGGTCCATTGGCTCGTGAGTGTATTAGCAAAACGGGGGTATAATCCACAAAGTAACAAAGCCCATTCAAATCCGTGGCCCAGTCACACTAACTACTCACTTCCATCTTTTATTATTCCACTTTATTTTTAGTCAGCAAAGCAATTATTCCAATTTTATTATTATACAGTATGCATTTATTACTTGTTAGTCCATGGTTGAAATAGGATATCATAACGTGACATGAGCATCACATGGTATCAATTGGTGCAATGGAATTTAAGTTGCTAGAGGACAAAATACCATCCGAGCCAACTAGAACTCGACACATAGCATTCTAATCATTGACATGGAACTAAAGCATGAAATAAAATGGGAACGGGGACGAATAAGGATACGCCACGTCACTCAGCCATGCAAATAGCCAGACAAAACTCAGACGTCGGAGAACTCCTCCGATCGTCTTCTCCGGGGAGCCTCGCGGCGGAGGCGCATCGTTTTTTTTCAGAAATAACAGAAACCACCATCGCTCAGCTCGGTTTTCTTTACTGAACACAGATCTAGCATTGATTTTACTTGATTCCCTCTCTAACTTGTAAACCGAAAGCACTCTTAAGATCCTAATTTCTAAGAACATCACGAAAATCAAATCTGCACCTATCAGCATGTTCATAAGCATTCACAGGTTCTATAAATATGATTCCAGTCTTCACACAATCAGTATCCGTATAGGTCAACGCAAGTTTTCAAGAACCATGGATAATCGATATTTACACAGCACACAACGTCTCACATAGCTATATCATGCCTTATCTAATTTGCTATCATGATGAGGTGGTTGAAAGAACTTACTTGTTCACGCTTTGACTCAAAAGACGATGAAGAATTCCACAAGCCTCGAAACTTTTCAATGAAGGTGATAGCTCGATCCTTGAAGATCAATGATATGATTCTTGCTTCCGGCAGTATTATGATGATGATGAATGTGGTGCTGCGGAGAGGGAGAGCGACGATGATGAAGAAGCGGAGGAGATACTGTGGTGCTGATCGGAGATGGAATTGGTAGTGATGGTGGTTTGGTGATGAAGTTGAAGGTGAAAGAGTTTATTGAGGGAGATGAAGATGGAGGTCGTTGAAGTTTATTATGGTGGCCGGAAGTTGTTATTCAAGTTTGTTAGGGTGGTTGGAGGTGGTTGGAAGAGTTGGTTGTGGTGGTGGTTAGGGAGGTTAGAGGTGAAAGAGGGAAGAGAGAAGAGTGGAGAGAGAGAGAGAAAAGAGAGAGTGAAGAATTCTGAAAACTGTGAAAAATGAGGCGTGTCCTGTTGTTTGTGAAGGGTTTAGCCTTTTATATGAAGTTGTGTGTGCATGGAGAGTTAAGGTGAGGGTGAGTGTAGTGTAGTATTTGCATGGAGATTCACTTACTCATGCATGCTGCTACAGCAGGAAGGCATAAATGCCTTTAGCTAACATGCCCGAGTAGCATACTTCGCGCCTCTTTAAAATGCTGACCACTTGCCCAACTGATAACCTCTTGATTTCATTACAAAGATGGCATGTAATAGAACAAGGTTGGTGTTGGAAAAGTCTTGAGAGAATGTTTGGAAGTGGGAGAGAGATGACTTGAAACTCGCTGCACTACCATTGCTATGCCTTGCCTGCGTGTGACCTGGATTTGGCTTGCATTCTCGGCCAAAACATGACTTGGTGAGGGCACCACTTTGAATGCCTCTCTCTTGACCCATGCGTGTCTGAACTCAGTGATCTTGGATCCATTAGGTAGATATCACGTCAAAGAGTCGTTAGAGACCAAGTTTGTCCAAAATGGATGCTTGTGGAAGAAGAAATGTGGACACAAATTCGGCCCACCACGTGTTTGTGCAAATGTCAGGTCATGACTTGGAACTTTGGCTAGCCAGACGCGTGGCTTTGACTTTGCGAAAGGGTGACTTTGGAGCTTTGTAACTGATTCAATATTTGTCTAAATGACTTGATTCTTGCTTCATTGTGTAGAGGGCATGGCGGAGAATAGAATGATACCAAGTTTGCACTTATTGCACTTTTGTAGAGCCTTAGAAATGGCTGGAGATTTGGCATGCCATGTGTTTGTTAAAATGTCAGGTCATGACCTGACTTGTGACCTGAATTGCGACTTGGTTCAAATGAGTTTTCAGAAACTTCTCACATCCATAACTCTTGATACAAGCTCAAAATAAAAAAATGTCCAACTACAAAGTTGTTCTCCTCCATGAGAGGAACAACTTTGATGTTGGAAATTTTCCCAAAAAATGTCATTTGACACGTGGAAACCAGTGCTGAAGTGGACTGCTCATCATGATTCAAAGTATCAAAAAATTTCTAAGTGTTGAAAATTTTCCATTTTTGTCTTTTTTCCAATTTTGGAAACTTTTTGTCAAACTCCCGATTTTATCCATTCTTCGACTTTTCTTGACCGATTTTCCACCAAAAGTCAATATTTGAACAATTCTTCTGATTTTGACGCAAGAAGTCAACTGTTCCGATTTTCCCGCTTATTGATGGAATTCCCGATTTAATCTCTTCTAATCAAATCCAGTCAAACAAGCACATCCATATAGTCAACCCGAAGGCTTCTCCCTCATAAAAATTCAATCCTGATTAAATGTTGACCAAAAAGTCAACTGGTTGACTTTGGTCAAAGAAAACCCTGATTTAGGAGATCAGACGATCTACAAGCTTGTACTTTTCAGCCAATACTCTGAATTGAGGTTGGGAGAAACCCTAATCCGGGAGGACCTCAAGGAATCACAGAGCCACATGATTATACCTCAGCTTTCTTATTTTCTGATCAAAGCCTTTTTGCAAATAGGGCTCTTCCTTGCTAACCTTTGATTAATACCAATGATATGAATGCATGGATATGGGCCATGACCTAAATGATGTATGCTATGAAATATGAGCCAAATAATTAAGGGTAGGACAAATTTGGGGTATGACACTTGGAATACAAATAAATCAAACATCAGAAGGAACGTATGTTCACCAAACCAAGTATGTGAAGGAACTTCTGAAGAAGTTTAATCTTCTAGACTGCAAAGAAGCCAAAACTCCTATGCATCCAACATGCATCCTAGGTAAGGATGAGGTAAGTAAGAAGGTAGATCAGAAGTTATACAGAGGTATGATTGGATCTCTTCTATATTTGACTACTTCTAGACCTGACATTCTGTTCAGTGTTTGTTTGTGTGCTAGATTCCAATCAGATCCTAGAGAATCTCATTTAACTGCTGTTAAGAGAATTCTAAGGTATCTGAAAGGTACTACTAATGTTGGTTTAGTTTACAGAAAATCTAAAGAATACAACTTAGTAGGATTCTGCGATGCTGATTATGCTGGAGACAGAATTGAAAGAAAAAGTACTTCAGGAAGTTGCCAATTTCTTGGAAGTCATTTGATCTCTTGGTATAGCAAGAAGCAAGCAACTATTGCTCTATCAACAACAGAAGCAGAATATGTCGCTGCTGCTGGTTGCAGTACACAGATGCTCTGGATGAAGAGTCAGCTAGAAGATTATCAGATATTTGAGAGTAACATTCCTATATTCTGTGATAATACTTCTGCTATATGTTTATCTAAGAATCCTATTCTTCATTCAAAAGCTAAACATATTGAGATTAAACATCATTTCATAAGGGACTATGTTCAGAAGGGTGTTATATCTTTAAACTTTGTTGATACAGACCATCAATGGGCTGATATCTTTACTAAACCCCTGGCTGAAGATAGGTTTAAATTCATTCTGAAGAACATCAGTATGGATTTATGCCCAGAATGAGAAGATGAGAAGTTCTTATGTATGAGTATCTTCTGAAATGATTGTGAATTTTTTTTAATTAGAAGTTCTGATTGAAATCTTTTAGAAATTATGATTCTGTTATTACTAACGTTTCATTGTCTAAGTTGATTCAGAACCTCTTTTAAAGCAAAACAGCTGTAACGTTTTATCTCGGGATGGTAAACCTGTCGTTACTATTCATGGATAAGCGCGCGTGCAGTTGAAGGGACGCCGACCATAGGTAACTGTGCTAGTCACCTCATTTGTCTTTATTATCTCTCCTCATGTCACGTAACATTAAATGCTATTCATCATTCGTTTCATTTTATTTTTTTTAAATACTCTTCAAACGCTTCTCCTTCCCTCATATATGTTCTCTTTTTTACACTCTATCTGTGTTCTCTTTCTCTATCTCTTTGCATTCCTCATCAAGTTTTTCTCTCTCTCTCTTCCGTTTTCGTCTCTTGCTCAAACAAGTTTTCTCTTTCTTTTAAAAATCCTAGCTCAAACCTAGCGTTCACCCTAAGCCTGTTGAAGATCTATGACTCAAAGGCGACAAATCTCTGCATATCTCGGGATGACTCTCCTAATACCTCTCAAGTCAGACCTCTTCTTTGATGTTGTTATCAACTTTCACCCAAAGACAGAAGACTTTCTTGAGTTATGGGAGGAGGTTAAGAATGATATTCTTAACTTCTATGTTAAGGGAAAGCCCCGTTTGCAACATTAGCTCTCTGTCCGTGAACTGTCCCTCTCTTCCTCTTTGGTCACTTGGATCTCTCCTACAGTGGAGGTTCTAGTCTGGAAGACAAGAGTCCACAGGGATTCTTGATGGGTTGACACAGAGTGTGTCCTGCTAGGGTGCTGTTTTTAATTTTTGTAGTCATTTCCTTTTGGGATGACTTTTTATGTATTTGCTAGGAATGTTTCTCATCTTGTTAAACATAGGAACCTTTTGTAATATCTTTTGATTATCAATGAAATGTTTCTTTGTTTTACATTCCAGTGATTTTATTTGTCGTTTTATTCATCTGAATCTTTTGAAATATTCTTTTTTGATGTTATGACAAAAAGGGGGAGAAGATAAATGATAAATGATTTGATTAATCTATCAGTTGCTGGGTAAAGCTCCCACACATTTACTAACAAGAACTGCAAGTTCTATATGGTTTAAGTGTTTTGCAGGTATAAAGAAGTAAAGAGAATCTTCAAAGCAAACACAAGAAGCAAAACCATGGAAACTGAAGCAAGCTGAGTGCTATCAAGCTTCAGAAATCAGAAGCACTGATAATAGAATTTGATCCATATTTGTCTATTTGTTCTGACAAAATTCTATTTGCTCTGATACATTATTTTAGCCTATATGGCTCTGATACATATAATGTGTTCTAATATACATTTTATGTTCTGACTCGTTCATGCTGACTTTTGTCGTTTAGTTTTTGTTCTGTAACATTTCAGGATGTAGAGATGCTCTGATGATGCTCTGGTACATTCAACAATGTTCTGATACAAATCTAGCATGAAGTGATGTTGGTAGGAATTCAAGCTCTGAAGCTATCCGAGGGAAGCAGAAATCAGAAGCTGCGAATGTTCTAAAGATCCAGAAAACTCAAGTTCTGAAGCTGTCCTAAATGGAAGCAGAAATCAGAAGCTGTGAATGTTCAGAAGATCAAAGAAATTCAAGTTCTGAAGCTGTCCTAGATGGAAGCAGGAATCAGAAGCTGTGAGTGTTCTAGGGATCTAAAGAAATTCTAGTTCTGAAGCTGTCCAATGGAAGCAGAAGTCAGAAGCTATGAATTCTCTAAAGACAGAAGCTTATATGATCGTCTCTACCGAAATAATCAGGGAAGTCTTTTATTAAAGTTCTTCGAGTATTTATTTCAGGGGGAGATTATTTATCTCAGGGGGAGATTGTTAATCTCAGGGGGAGACATATTCATATGCTTATTCTATAGCTGTGTAATTTGTCTTTTGCCGTCTGTTCTTTCTGATCGCAAATTCATATCATTTATATATGTTTTTGTCATCATCAAAAAGGGGGAGATTGTTAGAACAAGATTTGTTCTGATCAATTATCTTAGTTTTGATGATAACAATAATATGAATTTTGCTCAAGATAATATGGTACTCTAATCCAATGCAATTTCCTTTTCAGGAAATATATAAAGAGTATGCATAATTCAGCGCTCAGAAGCTTTGTCTCAAAGGGTTCAGCATGCAACATCAGAACATGGTCTGGCAAGACATCAGAAGATGGTCGAAGCAGAATCAGAACATGGGTCTATGGAAGCATCAGAAGAACAAGAGAACAGAAGCACTGAAGTTCTGATGGTATCACGCTCAGAAGCACTTCAAGGTCAGAAGATCAGAAGATGCTATGCACCAAGCTGTTTGACTCTGATGATATTCAAACGTTGTATTCACAAACATCAGATCAGAAGGAAGTACAAGTGGCAAGCTACGCTGACTGACAAAAGGAACGTTAAAAGCTACTAAAGGCTACGTCAGTAGACACAGCGTGAACAAGGCTCGAGGTAGTTGACAAAAGCGTATAACATTAAATGCGATGTTGTACGGAACACGCAAAGCATTAAATGCACTCAACGGTCATCTTCTCCAACGCCTATAAATATGAAGTTCTGATGAGAAGCAAGGTTAACGAATTCTACATCTATTCTGTGAATATCAACTTGCTGAAACGCTGTTCAAATCAAAACTCAGAATCTTCATCTTCATCAAAGCTCACTACATTGCTGTTGTAATATATTAGTGAGATTAAGCTTAAACGTTAAGAGAAATATCACAGTTTGTGATTATCGCTTTTAAGAAGCATTTGTAATACTCTTAGAATTGATTACATTAAGTTGTAAGGAACTAGAGTGATCGTGTGGATCAGAATACTCTAGGAAGTCTTAGAAGTTATCTAAGCAGGTTGTAACTAGAGTGATCGTGTGGATCAGTATACTCTAGAAAAGTCTTAGAGGGTATCTAAGCAGTTGTTCCTGGAGTGATCAGTGTGTGATCAGAAGACTCTGGAAGACTTAGTTGCTGACTAAGTGGAGAACCATTGTAATCCGTGCGATTAGTGGATTAAATCCTCAGTTGAGGTAAATCATCTCTGCGGGGGTGGACTGGAGTAGTTTAGTTAACAACGAACCAGGATAAAAATAACTGTGCAATTTATTTTTATCTGTCAAGTTTTTTTAAAGCTACACTTATTCAAACCCCCCCTTTCTAAGTGTTTTTCTATCCTTCAATCTGATGGTGCCTTTGGTTCATCTGTTCGATGCTAAAGTTGCAATTTTTGTAAATCTGGAAGAAACAACAGAAGCAGACTTTTTTATTATTTTCAAACGAAGATTAAATGAAACAATGGGAAAGAGTACCTATAAGTAGCTATTACTCTTCATTGGGCATAAAAAAATAATGAAAAATTGTTAAAAAATAAAGTTGCTACATCTTCTTTTTCACATATTATCAAAGTGGAAAAAGTCTTGCATGTCGTTCATTGTGTTATGAAAGTTGATGTTTTCTCTTGCACATTCTGCTCTCATATGTTCTCTTCTTCTCTCTTGGTCTCTATCTTGATCCCCAAATTAATTTTCCATGTGTTTTGCGGTTGCATAACGGCCTCTTAAATTTCTGACAGCCATGTGATAGAGTTGTTGATTGTAGAAGTCTACGAATATCGGTGCAAACTGTGGGGGTTCAAAATACAAGATGGTTTATAGTAGGAAGAAGATTAATTCATATTTAAATGGAGATTTAAATTGAAACAAATCATATCTTTTGGAGAGATTTATGGAACAAATAATATCCAAATATTTTTCATTATATCTGGATGAAATCAAATCAAATATCCATGAAGAAAATCATAGAATCATTATGCTTTTATGTTGTGTTTAGATGCTTTTATGCAAATTTGATATTCATCATTTGGGATTGAGTTAACAATTGCGCCCCCTTGCACGCACTACTAGAGGATATTACATGCATACATTGTTTACTCTTTCTACAACGTTTTCGTTTGTGATTTCTATTGTTTATGATTTTTCAAGTATGGATTTAATTGGTTCATGAGTTCTTAAGAAATCCCATGGAATAAAGGTGGTAGCTATTGATGGATAGAAGATGAAGAAGAAAGAAGATGGAAGGATTTAGGTCAAGTGAACTGTGCTCAATCACCTTTCATTGTTGCCTTTCTGATTAAAAATTTTAATTAGTGACTATATTTCTTGTCAATAATAATAATAATAATAATAATAATAATAATAATAATAATAATAATAATAATAATAATAATAATAATAATAATAATAATAGTTTTTTTGTTTCGTATGTTAACCTCGGGATTCATTTTAGTCTATAAACTTACAAAAAAATCATGTTGGTCTCTTTACTCTTAAAAACGTCTCATTTTAATCTTTTTCATCTAATTGGAGACATATTTAGCAATCAATTTTAAAAAAATTTTGTCACTAATTAGATAAAAATAATTAACACCATATATTTTGAAGAGTTAAAATACTAATGTAATTTATTTGTTTAAGTTAAGACACCAAAATTAATTTTGATGTTAACATACCGAATCAAAAGATATTAAATAATAATAATAATAATAATAATAATAATAATAATAATAATAATAATAAAAGAGTTTAATGTTTATTCATTTACAATAGAAAAAAATTACAATGTCGATTTTACGTTTGATTTTTAAAATAATTGAAATTAAAATCGAACCTAAGTAATTATCTAATGCCTTTTATGTACTTAGGTATCCCGATTTTTAAAGGTAAGCCTAGGAGATTACATTTTCAATACTTGGTTGATAAAATCAAATGCAAATTAGCTGGCTGGAAAGCGGTGTTACTGTCGAATGCAGGAAGGGCTCAACTAATCAGGTCTGTGATCTATGGTATGATGGTCTATTCCATCACCACTTATTGTTGGCCTTCTTCGCTAATTAAGGAGATGGAAACTTGTTTTAGAAACTTTCTGTGGTCAGGAGACGTCAACAAACGAAAACTAGTTACGGTGGCATGGCACAGGATTTGTAGACCGACTCTTGAGGGTGGTTTAAACATCAGGTCCCTAGCTACGTTAAATGAAGCGTCAAAGCTGAAAATCTGTTGGGAGATGATGAATTCAAATGAATCCTGGGCTTCAATTCTCAGAGCTCGGGTTTTACGAGGTAACGGGTGTATTAATCATCATATTTCTTCTACGTTATGGAGCGGAATCAAAACAGAATTTCTGATTGTGAAAGAGAACTCATCAATGCTGATTGGTAACGGTCGAAATACTAGCTTTTGGTTTGATATTTGGTGTGGTAACTCAACTCTGGCTGATATGTTTCACATACCTGCTGCTTGGCATGCCTTCCTAAAAGACACAGTCTCAAATTTCATTCATGAACATAACTGGGAAATTCCTCAACAACTGACAGATTGTTTTCCAAATATTTTATCTATGGCGAGTAAAGTAGTGATACCAACTGTGAATAGAGAGGACTGTTTGGTTTGGAAATTAACCAACACGGGAGATTTGTCATTAAAAGAAGCCTATTCTTTCAAAAGCAAGACCAGCCCTCAACCTCACTGGTCCAGGTTTGTTTGGAGTAAAGACATTCCCCCTGCTAAATCTTTTGTATCCTGGAGATTAATGCACAATAAGCTCCCCACGGACGAAAACCTTAAACTGCGAGGCTGCGCCATGCCGTCGATCTGCAACCAATGCAGACTTAAGGAAGAGACTACTTTCCATCTTTTTTTTTAATGTAGATTCGCTGTGAATATTTGGACGTGGTTATCAGAAGTTATTAATACAAGAATTATTATTTCTCACCCAACCGATCTTTGGAAGCTATGTGACAGGAACTGGAGTCCGCAATGTAAGATAGTGATTCAGGCCCTTATTATCAATACTGTTCATACTATTTGGAATTGTAGAAACATGCTAAGATTTCAGAATACCGCAACAACTTGGAGAAACGCGATTACTCACATCAAAGCCCATGTTCAGCTTGCCGGCACCTGGACTAATCACACTTTCCGGAACTCCTCGGATAATTTCAGGATTTTGAAACTGTTTGATATTCCAGTTCATCCCCCTCGCACTACTTTGATCAAAGAAATTTTCTGGACTCCCCCGCTTGAAAATTGGGTGAAAGTTAATACTGATGGAGCAGCAAATAACGTTTCCTCAGCTTGCGGTGGTATTTTCCTTAGCAGTACAGGTGATTTTATTGTCGGGTTTTCTGAAAATTTAGGCCTCCATAATGCGTTTTATGCTGAAATCTCTTGAGCTATGCGAGCTATTGAAGTGGCGCAACAACACCAATGGCAACTTTTATGGTTAGAAACAGATTCTACCCTGGTAGTTAAAGCATTTAACAACCAAGCATCCATCCCTTGGACTCTTAGAAATAGATGGCATAACTGCATGGCTTATACGAAACATATTAATTTTTTGGTTACACATGTGTTTAGGGAGGCCAATTCGTGTGCTGATCTGTTGGCTAATGAAGGGCTTTCGGTAGATGGTTACCAGTCCTTCATTAATATTCCACAAAAGTTATTGTCTAGCGTGATTTCCAACAAGTTAGGTCGGCCTAACTTTAGAATTACAGCTTTTGAGTGAGGGTTTGGTCTGGTCCCCCCTCCTTTTTTGTAATCATCTCTTTTACTTTTATGATATTTAACTTTATATAAAAAAAAAATATCTAAAAAAAGTATAATTGAGCAGGAATATATATGGAATGATTTAAAAGGTATGATTGACCAAATTTCTAACTTATTCAAAAAAAATCTCAAATTTTAGGATAAAGTTAGTACCTAAAATCTTTCTTTGTTGACTTTAAATAATGAAATATTATAACAATAATAGATTTAAAGGGGTCTATAAGTTCGTATATTTTAGATTAAAAAAAATATATAGTTGAAATTATTTGAAGGAATATTGCAACATGACAGAGAGAGCGAGCAGCAGTAGAGGAACCAAGGCAATGAGGTACATGAAGGCACCTTTCAAGATGTTGATAAAGGTAAAGGACATGTACATCCGCGGCATGATCCGATGTTCTACTGGCATGGCCGGTATGGAGACAACAATGGGATATCCTACGCAGCTTAACTTCCCTACTCCTGAGAGTTTCAACGTATACTCTAGAAAATCTACCACAGACGATGATGATTTCAAGGAGCTCGTAAAGTCTGCGTCGCTGAAGATCAGACAAGGTGGGAATGGCGTTGATGTTGGAGTGAAAGCAATGAATGTGCCGCCGCGGAGGAGTCGTAGTGTTGGAATGCCAACGATTAAAGAAGAGGGTGAATATGATGAGGAGTTTGAGTCTGGAGATGATGATGCAGATATCATTATGAAGGTTAATCCCATTCTTTCACAAAGTAGAACTTGTGTCGTTCGTAACGGACCAAGTATGTTTTAATTGATTTGTAAGGAAAGTGAAATGGTGTTCTCTTTATTGTAGCTGTTTTAATTTGTGAAAATCTTCATGAGATTGTTCTCTTTAGTTAGTTGGCTCAAGCTTAACCTTAGGCGGCTCAAACATATTATAGAAGTACTTTGACTTGCTTTTAGTCTGTTCGTAGCAGGGGGTGTTCGCGTAGAAGGCATTTCGAGTCGGTTTTGAGAGAAAAATTCATCTGATGTAAAGATATAATTATCTAATTTGATTGATTTGAAATGATTAGTTAAAAAATTTTGATCCAATTCAATTTTATCTTATTTAATATGGATCAATTTTTAAATATTCAAATTACAAATGATAATTTTATTATAATATTATTATTATTACTATTATTATTATTATTATTATTATTATTATTATAGAAATAAAATAAGTAATAGGTTTGAAAGATATTAAAAATTAAAACTAAAATAAACAATTGATTATGTTTAAAATAATATTAAATATAAATAGATAATTAAAATTGATAAATTATATTAAAATAAATTAAATATCAACAAATAATAAATTGACATGATATATTATACTAATAGAAATAAATAAATATTAAAATATACCAATGTGATTCAATTTAATTTGTAACGGTAAAATCAATCTCAAATCTATCATATAAGAAGAGTCTACCACTTCCTGATCAATTGGCCTATCCACATCAGCAAAACACTCCACAAAATTCCACATCAGCTTCGGCAGTTATATGATCCTCCATTAATCTGCCCTTCTATTCTTCCATTCATTCACGTTAAATTCTAGCGGTTACGTTTTCTCATTGTCTCTTTGGTTACGAACCTGATTCATCATTCATCAGCCACTTCCAATCTTCCTCTCCAATCTTCTTCGTATACAACTGTTTCTTTATTCTGATTTTAAATTATCAATTTCCCATTTTATTATTCACATCAAACAAATTTGCAGCTTCTTCGTTTAGGGTTTTGTTTCTGTTTCTTCGATTTATAACAACACATACATCACTCTTCAGGTAAGCGTTTAATCTTGATTTTTATTTTCGATTCTTCTGCGATTTCTGCGTGTTGATGTTGTTCTTCGATGTGGTTGAATATGTTGTAGATTAAAGGAGATGATGGTTGTTGATTGAACGTGATGATTGTTGTATGATTTCATTCTAAGGTGATCTTTGTTATCCTCTATTTTGTTTATTGATCATTCTATGTTTTTTGTTTCACAGGTTACTGATTTGCACGAAGTTGAAAAACAAATCATGGAGTTTATGGCTTATGGCTCCAATCGATTTTCTCGCATCTTCTCCGCTTTGACGTACCATAATTTCCCCAAATTCTAACCATCTTCTTCAATCGATCCCTTTTCTGTTTTTTTTCAAATGCCGCAAAAATTCCTCTATTCTCCTCCATAACAATACAAATCTCCATCTTTCTCAAATTCATCTGTACAACTGCATCACAATATGAATCAAACAATAAAAAATGGAAGATAATATTGTACCAAATGGAATCGTGCGGTGGAGCGGCGGCCGTAGTCAGAGAAGGGTGGTCCGCGGTTTCGTTCGATTTCGGCGACTGATAATTTATTTTTAAATTAGCCCCAAAATTTTATATCATATGTTCTGTTGAATTTGTAACTAATGTACTTTCATTTTGCAGGCAAACTTCTAATAGTGACGCTGTTATTGAGAAGTTAAGTTTGCTCGTGAAGAAATCGTCGAATGCTGATGATTGTGAAGATGGTGAGTAATGGCCTTATTTAATACGTATCGATTAAAATTTTTAATACTTTGATTCAATTTACATTTTATCAAACATTATTGTTTGTTATAAGAAATTGAGGTGTGGAAATTTCAGAAGGTGAAAATGAAATCAAACGTTTTAGTACTTTGATTTTTTTATGCAGATACTTTTGATTTTCAGGATTTTTCATTATGTTGATAATTTTCAAACTAGGGAATCAATCCATCAATTAGAGGAGAAGTTTGGGAATTTCTACTCAGTTGCTATGATGCCAAGAGTACATTTGAGGAAAGAGAGGAGATAAGGCAGTGTCGTAGGTAATTGTTTCCCCTTCTATCAATCTAAATGATCGTCGATTAGTTGTATAACTTAATTTGTATTTTCAGGGCGAAATATGCTGAATGGAAGGAAGAATGTCGTCAATTATTTTCGCTCGTGGGAAGTGGTAGATTTATCACAACACCTGTAGTTACTGACGATGGTCAACCGATTCAAGATCCAACTATATCGAGCGTCTACTGCGCAAATTAGTAAGCTCTAATCTATATATGTGATTTATTTCATTATTAATCTCTTTTTAATTAAAAGAAATGAATACTAATGGCACCACTAATATGAATCGAGAGGGTAACAACATCGGATGAATCTCTTTTTAATTAAAATTTGTCTGTTGTTGTTTGTTTATGAACCATCACAATATCATTCATTGTGAACTGTTATGACATGTGAATTGTTTCTCTTATGTACTGTTTGATTTTGTTAATAAGTATGATATCGATCATGTGTGTAAGCATCTTGTGTTTTTTATGCGCTATGCAGATGAACAGTAGTCATCCAAATGAAAAAGTCGATTCAGATTACAAAGCCTTCCCGATCATGTGTGTAAGCATCTTGTGTATTTTATGTGCTATGCAGATGAACATTAGTCATCCAAATGAAAAAGTCGATTCAGATTACAAAGCCTTCCCTCTATTTCAAAACTTTCTTTCGGCTTACATGTACTTCAATATTTTTCCTTTCAGGAATGTGGACGAGCTGGTAGAGATAGTCAGCCTACTTCCTGTGTATTATATTATAACTACAGTGACTATGTTAGTACTGATTACGACACTACTACTTGAATATAAATTTGTATCCTTTTTTGGAAACAAATATATCATTCTTATCACTTGCCAGCATCATATAAAGTATGTTAACCATTGCAGGGAATTACTGAGGGCTTACTCTAAATGCCAAAATAGTGCTAAAATTATTTCTGTTCAAAATGAATGGCTATCACAAGCACGTCAGGTTATGCTGGTGAGTTTTCCGTGCTTTTGTGATGCGTATGTGGTTTTCCATTGGAATTACAGTTATGTTTTCTTTTTATACTATAAATTAGAGTTTAGATGAGTTGGATTTTAAGATTGATCAAGGGCGACTTCAAGACTCAGAGTGTTTGTTTACAATAATTTTTGTTTTCTTTGTTGTAGAAATAGTGAAGAACTTAATGGAGGCTCATTCTGAAAGGGTATCCCGCTATTCACGATATACCAACAATTTGTTTTGGTTATTATGAATAGTATTTACCTGAGATTATGCATATTGATCGGTTCTTTGTAGTATTTTGATTTCGTTTATGTTTTGAATTTCAGTTTTTTTTACCTAAATAATATTGTTTATATGTTTCATATTTATTTCAAATTTAAAACAAATTATTAATATATGAAATTAATTGACTCATTCAATTTGTAATTATGTAATTTATTATTCATTATTTTTGTTGATACAATATTAATTTTCACTTAATAGTATTTATTTTGGAACAATTCTAATTTATTATTATTTTTCATGCACACTATTATCCATTACTCTATCACACTAACTATTTACTATTTTATTTATTATATATTTTTTAGTTCATATTTATTAATGAGTAATCCAATATTTCTTTATTTAAAATTTAATTAATTATTTTAAATCCAATTAAATTTTAAACATTCGTAGCCTAAAAAAATATAATTTTTTTTCTTTTTAAAATGCAACCTCATTATTATTACTCAAGCTAAGCACCACTAATACATAGAAAACAATATATAAAATAAATAAATAATACTCATAAATGAAATTACATAAATAATTATGTTTCAACCTTTTAATTTATTTATATTGCACATGTGTAAAATTACATATATAGAATTAATTAATTCTATTAATTTATCATATGTAACCTAGACTAATTAAATAAAAATATTTAAAAATATTAAAAAATAATAAAAACTGTTAACTAACACATTGAAAGTAGGAAATATAACACTATTATTTTTTTTCTTATTACTAATTCTAGATATTTTATCAATTAAAAATTCTAAAAAAATTATATAATTTTTACATAACTTATGCAGTAATATAATAATGTATTTATAAAAATAATTTTGCAAAACATGTAAAAATATAAATATTAAAAATATCTCTAATTTATTATGATTGAATCTGATTCAATATTTAGATATAAATTCAGTTCTTTATTTTCATTGTCTTCATTTTGTATTTAAAAATGAACGCTTTCATCAAAAGTAAAAAAAATAAATAAATGAATGCTATATATATATATATATATATATATATATATATATATATATATATATATATATATATATATATATATATATATATATATATATATATATATATATATATATATATATGCTTAACAATAATATCAACCTCCTAATTCTATTTTTATGGTAGAATTCTCTATTTTTTTTTCATAACTCAGCCTATTTATTAATAATAAATGAATCATAAATTCTAATTAACCCAATTCTATTATTTATTGTGAAATTTATTTCATATTTTATTATCTTTCCTAATTTTATTTAAAAAATTAATCCATTGAATTTTCATGATTATTTATTCAATTTTATAAAAAAATTACATTTGCGTATTGTATATTACATAGTGTACGTAAAAAAAAAATTTTAACCTCCTATTTTTTTTAGATAAAAAAGTTTTGAAAAAATTTAACATAAATCACAATTATTTATTTTAAAGAGTAATTTTGTGAAAAAATAATTAATTGGTATTAGGTTAAATTTTTTCGATCTTATTTTATTCAATATTTAGGTACAAATCCAATTCTTTATTTTCATTGACTTTTTTTTTTTGTTTTTAGAAATGAATACTTAATACCATATATGCGAAACAATAACATGAACTTTCAATTCTATAGTTTTATCGTAGTATTTATTTCATATTTTATAAAATAAAAATCAAATAATAAAACAAAATTGAATATGAAACTTTATAATTTTTGTAAGAGAATAATTTATAGTATATTTATAAAATAAAAAACAAATAATATTATATTGAAATTGATTAAAAATAACTAAATTGACCGTTGGATTAAATTTATAGAGGACATCCTCATTTATGATGTACTAAATGCATTTTATATTAATTACATTTATGGTGAGTGTATTTGGATTGATTTGATCGTATAGGAGTCTTATATTTTCTACGATGGAATGGTTGAAACATGAAATAACATTACAACGGTATAATTTAGAACATTAATTAAAAAATTTAATTTAAATATAATTTATGTTACTTTATGACAGGTTTAGTACAAACAAATTCTCAAATTTACATTTTTAATACTATTAATTTATTCTTAAAATATAAAAATTTTAATAGAGTACATTTTAATAAACTATTTATATTTTAAAATATCAATAAATAATATAAATATAATAAATTATTTATTGATACTTACTTTTTAAAGTATGTAAAATAAAGTAATTGATGTATTTAAAGTAATCTTTATTTTAAAATAATTGTTTTATTAATAAAAAATATTAAAAGTAATTATTTATTTATATTTATAATTATTAAATTAATGTAATACCCCGGTTCTTCGACACCAGATAGTATCAATTCAATTGGTTAAGCGGTGACTAAAGGACACTTTACTCTTGTTCCAACAAATGAGTAGCATTTACATCTATAATCTAAGAATAATTAAAAAGAGAGTTAATGGAGTAATTGGAATAAAAGTGACTAGTTAGAGTTGGACAAGATGGCAAACCGGTAAATATTGCATGGTTGAAGGGTAATATGGCCATTCCACCTTAAGTATGAGTGACTTAAGGGATGTTTGGCTGCATAATTTCAGAATGGAAGTAGTAGAGAGGAAGGGTGGAAACGTGAGAAGAGAGAAGAAGGAAGGTGGGAGCCAAAACCTACATGCATGAATGGAAAGCTATCATCAAGAATGAGGATCAAGTGCATCATCATCTCTTTAATCTCTCAAATCAGAATTTGTCTTCATCATCATCTTCATCAAGTCAGAATCTTCAAGCTTGAGGTGAGTCCTTAGATAGTAACTTGGGGTTTTGCATGTGGGGTTTCAAATGGGGTTTAGGGATTATGAGTGATGTATGAATTAATAGTGTTAATCATGTTAGTTCTGCTATAATCCTTGTCTACAGATGCTTCTAGATGTGTTTATGTGATACAATTTCGTTTGGACTGTTATACAAGTGTAGGGGATCATCTACAGGTTGTTTGGGACTGGTTTAGAGTTCCTAAAACGCAGAAAATTGATTCTGCATCAGAGTAATCGGTTACTGGATCCTGGGTAACCGGTTACCCTGTGTAATTTTGCGTTTCTGGGCATTTTTCATGCCAGTAACCGGTTACTGGCTTCTGGGTAACCGGTTACCCTGGGCAAAAGTGCAAAAATCAGCAAACTTCAGAAATTCGTAACTTTCGGCTCGGGTATCGAAATTGCGCAAACTTTATATCGTTGGAAAGCTAATGAAGTGTACTATCTAGGAAAATTAGCCTTGGTGCCTAAATATTATTTTTCGATATATCTGACACCCATTCAGACGAATGTGGTAAACGGAATTTTGTGAAATTTACCCCAAGAGTAATTCAGTCCTGTAGAGGGAGCTGAATACCTCTGTTGCCCTTCGAGACTTGTGAAACCATGTTGTAGAACATGATACGCATTATATTATCACTTGTATACTAGTGGTATGAATATGTAGGACAAATTTGAATGCTTTATGATGATAAATGCTATTATGGCTTGATGATTTGTGTGACAATGATCACTTGATTTATGTTTGTTCTGGTCGAACTTTCGGATATGATTATATGCATACTTGATGGGAATGATCTGGTGTATACTCATCATGTATGTTGTGATTTTGTGCATTAACGAGTACGCAATGGGAATGATCTGGTGTATACTCATTGCGTATGTCGTCATCTTTATGTCCCCCTCCACGCGGGAATGATCTGGTGTATACTCCGTGGATGGCCGCCAATGGGAATGATCTGGTGTATACTCATTGGTGGGAAGGGATAGCTGGGCATATTCACCGCTCTTAATGGGAATGATCTGGTGTATACTCATTGATCGGTATGAGATATGTGGGTACTCGATGGGAATGATCTGGTGTATACTCATCGTGTTACCAAGGAAATGCTAGTGCTTGATGGGAATGATCTGGTGTATACTCATCATGTACTGAAAAAGGCATTTCCTCTAGCAGGAAAACATCGGATGTTGGTATGGTGAGATGGTGATACCACGTAGGTAAGATCACTTGTTTATTCACCCCTAGTGATGCCACATAGGCAATATCATTAGGTCCTTACCGGTGGGCTGGTACAATCATGGTGACGTGGTTGTACTAGCAACATCATACTTGTGTGTTGTTTGTGTGTTTAATGATATCTCATTGTTTAGCCATGGGACTTCTAATGGTGATATTGTCCTTGTTGTGTATTTGTACCTGGTCGTGAGGTAAACCCCGGATCCACGGCGGATCCGTTTGATTGCATGTACCTTGTAGGACCGAGTGAACCCGTAAGATAGGGGGACTCACTGAGATTTAGTAATCTCACCCCAATCAACTTATATTTCTTCAGGTGCTGTTAGTAGCGTTTGGTCAGTAACAGGTTTGGACTGAAGACTTGGAAGTGGTGTTGGCTCGAAGATCTCGTTGGTTTTGACATTCCGCTGTGCAAGATCCATTGAAGACTCATGTATTATGCTTCTTAGTAGAATTTCATGTTGTATTTTATATGGATCTTTCTATAACTATAGCTTTTGTATGTACTCAATATCAATTTTAACGTTTCATGCATAATATACTAGTCAGTTATGTATGGGGTGTTACAATTAAGATGATTCTATATATTTTTAAGAGATTTAAGTTTTGGAAACAGTTTATGTATACATTCAATTAAATGAAAAGATTTTTACATTATTGTTAATTATGAATCATCAAATTATTACATCATTTAATTTAATTATATTTAAATGGGTTATGAATGGTCAATCTAAATAATAATAAAAAATTAAATATGAAACTTTATAATTTTTGTAAGAGAATAATTTATATTATATTTATAAAATAAAAAACAAATAATATTATATTAAAATTCATTAAAAATAACTAAGTTGACCGTTGTATTAAATTTATAGAGGACATCCTTATTTATGATGTACTAAATGCATTTTACATTAATTACATTTTAAATTATTTTCTTAATTACTTTTTATTTTCAATATTCAATTTTTTTAATATTAGTATTTTTATAACTTTTTCAAATTTAACCCAAATTTAATCTTCTACTAATACCTTTTACTGATAATTTTTTTGAATATTAACGGGAACAAATTTGAAATATTAACGGAAACACGAAGTTATTCATAAAATAACTAATATTAACGGGAACACGGACTTATTGATTAAAATAATGAATATTAACGAGAAAATGAAGTTACTGATCAAAATATTAAATATTAACCGGAACAAATTCGAAATATTAACGGGAATACAGAGTTACTGATCAAAATAATGAATATTATTGGGAACATGAAGTTATTGATCAAAATATTGATTATTAACGGGAACGTGAAGTTACTGATCAAAATATTGACTATTAACGGGAACATGAAGTTACTGAATAAAATATTCAATATTAACGAGAACATGAGTTACTAGTCGAAATATTGAATATTAACGGGAACATGAAGTTACTGATCGAAATATTGAATATTCAGGGAAAATAATGTTTATTAATCAATATATCCCATACTTTGGCCCAACCTATTGAAAAGAAATTTCTATATTTTACACATTTGTTTTTAGGACATTTACTTCTACAATAATATCTATATGGAACAAAATAACATTTTCCATATCATCTTTTATTTTCCTCAATCACAATGCGCGAAAAACAACGGGTACCCATGCAAACGCACGGGTAAGACACTAGTTTAATCTAATATAAACTGTTTTTATTCAAGAGTTCAAACACATCTAAAATTGTTTGGATTTTTTTGCATTCGATTTTTTAATAGATTTTTAATTTTAATTTATATGGTTTTAAATGTTTTAAATTTGAACACTCCTAATTACAAGTGATTTTTGTGATTTGACATGGATTAAGATTACAGGCTTTAAATTCATTTTATAAATTTCTATTTGGATGGTAAATTAATATACTAATCTATTCTAACTTATTAAAATTTAATTTTAAAATAATTCAACTTAATCCACTTATTAATTCATTTTATTTAAATCATATTTTCAATTTATGAATATTTAATTCATATATAAAATTAATTTAAAATAATTTTTCACGTAAAAATATATATAATATTTTTTAAATTCAACCGTTGGATTGAAACATAATATCATGTAGATCATACATATAAAGTTTGAGTTTAATCTATAATGATTTACTATACGATCAAGATATCCAAAGATTAACGTCAAAATGAGCTTTCGTATAACGTTAATTTTGATGTAATTCAATGACATAGTAAATCATTATAGATTAAGCTCACTCTTTATAGGTATGATCTATATGATATTATGTTTCAATCCAACGGTTGAATTTAAAAAATATTAATTCAAAATGTAGTTATTGAACGAGTGTAACTCGTGGTGTAACTCTTCGGGTGTAATTTGATCCCTCCTCATATATATATATATATATATATATATATATATATATATATATATGTATATATATATATATATATATATATATATATATATATATATATATATATATATATATGTTACACTTATAGTTACACTCATTAATAACCTTAGATTGTATTTTAATCCAATGGTTAGAAATATTTAATTAGTAACTCATGATTCTTACTTAAAATAGTTTTATACTATTTTTGGTAATTAATAATTTTAATTTTAACAAATTATAATTGATTCTTTTACTCATAAAATAAATAAAATCTCTCCTAATTTTGTAACAATTAAAACACACTTCAATTTTATAAAAAAACGTGATTTTAAATATTTCATTAAAAAAATCAAGATTAAAAAAATTCTTACAACAAAATATATCAATTATATATAGAATTTTAAGTAAATAAAATATAAATTTGTTTACATAAAAAATAGAAAAATTTGTTTAAAGTTAAAAAAAAATTATATAAAAATAAGTTCTGATATTAGTAAATGTCAAAAATCATAAATTTTTAATAAATATTAATAAGAACAAGTGAATAGAATATAGTTTTATATTATTATAAAAATTGTGATTTGTTTAAAATTGTTAGTAAACATTATTTGATGAAAAATAATATTTGTTACTAAGAAATATTAAAATTCACTTATTTTTAAAAAATATTGATAAAAATCAAGTGATTTTTTCTAACATTTCTTAAAATATGTTATTTTTATCATTTCTTAACCAAAGTATAATTTTTTTAATTAAATAAACTTGTATTCTTAATTTAAAAAATAATTGCACTACTTTTTAAAATATAATTTTATTTGATTCACAACTAAATTATTATGTTCTAATGATTTATTATTTAGTTTATTTTGTATTTTTTATACATATTTTTGAGAATTATTGTGTATTGTATTTAAAAATAAAACAGTTTTATTAGTTACATTAAACGAATATAATATTATATTTTCTTTAAAATAAATCAGAATTTTCATACCAATTTTTTCTTAGTAACAAACATTATTTTTCATCAAATAATGCTTACTAACAATTTTAAACAAATCACAATTTTTATAATAATATAAAATTATATTCTATTCACTTATTATTATTATTATTATTTATTAAAAATATGTGATTTTTAATATTTATTAATATCAAAAAACTTATTTTTACATATTTTTTTAACTTTAAACAATTTTTCTATTTTTTTTGTTAATAAATTTATAATTTATTTACTTAAATTCACTATATAATTGATATATTTTAAAATAAGAAAAAGTTTTTTTTACTGTGAATCATGATTTTTTGAGAAATATTTAGAATCATGTTTTTTATAAAATTGAAGCTTGATTTAATTGTTACAAAATTAGAAAAGATTTTATTAATTTTATGAGAAAAAGAATAAATTATAATTTGATAAAATCAAGATTATTAATTACCAAAAATAGAATAAAACCTATTTTAAGTAAGAATCATGACTCACTAATTAAACATTTCTAACCATTAGATTAAAATAAAATCAAAGGTTATTAATGAGTGTAACTATAAATGTAACATATTGGTGTAATCATGACACACACACACACACACACACACACACACACACACACACACACACACACACACACACACACACACACACACATATATATATATATATATATATATATATATATATATATATATATATATATATATATATATATAAACTAGAATTAGATGTAATCGGTTGAAGAGGAATCTCTAACCGGTAGTGTTGATTTCTGATACGGTGGCGTCGGGAGGATTTGGATATATTTTGTCGAAGAAACAGAATAAAAATGAGCTAAAGATCACAAAATTTGATGAAAAATAGACAAACAACGAAGCAAAAAATTACCAAGTATGAAGAAATAAAGACTTGGGAATAATTGGCTGAAAGGGGAGCAAACGCGTGTAAGCCACTGGAAAAGTCACACCACCATCGCGTGCGTGATGGATCTGATAAAATTGCATGGCACACATGATGTAGGCTATCACCCGCGCGATGGGCCTTTTTCTAGGCAATTTTCTAACACAATCTGACATATTCTGAAGGCTTTAAAAGGAGACTTTTGGCACTCTTTCGAGGGTTTTGCAATTTTACACTGCAAGTAATGAGTTACAACGCTGGAAGGCTTATTTGGAGCGCATTTGAAATCATTGGAGGTCGGTTCTTCGAGGATTATCTTATGCAAACTTCTTATTTTTATTTGGTATTGTAATTTTCATTATGAGTAGCTAATTCTCTCATATGTTAGGTTTTATATGATGAACCTATTTTAATACCGTTGGGACACAGATTGATTTGTTATTGCATGAATAATTTGAGTTATAATTCTATTCAATTGCTTCTTGTTCGTAATGTTCTTATGTGAGATACTCTTTTAATATGATTTTGGGCGCATAAGGAATACTGATCATTAGTCTATGTGTTGGATCTAGAGCAATTGTCATACTTATGTCAGTTGAATAGGGATAGGAGACCTCGAGTAGTGGCTTAGGAATTAATGTTCTATTGCATCACCTAATCTTGCTTACGCTAGTGAACTAGGGATAGGAAAATATGAGTATAGAATAGTGAGTTATACACCAAGGAATTGAGTATAATTGTTTTGTTAATTCATCGTGGAACTATAGCAATGATATCATTCATGTAATACATTGAACATTAATAATAAAGAAATTGGGAATTCCATACAAAATCTGTCCGCTTTTGTATTATTGACAGAACACTTAAATTTTCTTTTCGCATTAAAACTCGAACCCTCCCCCCATTTAGTATTTTCTAAACATTGCACGATTATTGTATTGTTAAATAGTAGTCCTTGTAGATTCAATCTTTTTATTACTTCTACATTATCGATACAATTGTCGAGAAGTCACCAAAGATCCTTGTTGCCTTAAAAGGACAATATAAATGATGAACTTCCACAAGAAGATCTTTGTCGCATTAAAAAGGGGGGATATGAGTGTTGGACTCTCGTAGGAAGATCCTTGTTGCCCCAGGGGAAATATAGAGATTGTCAATATAAGACATCTCCCACGAGGAGACTTAACAAAAGTATCACTTGTAGGACCAAATTAAAGTCTCATATGAGGGACTCAACTAAAATCTCGTATGAGAAACTCAAATAAAGTCTCGGCTGAGTGGCTCAATTAAAGTCTTGCTTAAGGGACTCAACTAAAGTTTCTTCTGAGGGACTCAACTAAAGTCTTTCCTGAGGGACTCAACTAAAGTTTCACGTGAGAGATTCAACAAAAGTCTCGACTGATGGATTCAAGTAAAATATTGCGTGAGGGACTCAACTGAAGTCTCGCTAGTAGAATTCAACTTAATCCTCTCCTAAGTGTTCCATGTAAGGTTCCCTCCAAGCTATTTCAAATGAAGGAAATAAAACTAATTCACTTCTCCCTTTATAAGTGCTCATGCTTGAGGGACTTTGTTTTGGTATATTTGTAAAGGTCGAACAAGGGACGATTTGGAGGAAAGAAATATAACATCTCGCCCATAACCCCTTCTTGGTTGCCTATTTCCTATATTGAGTGCCTATGTACTAGATGATACGCCCTCTCCTCGAATACGCCGTCCACTTTCTTAACAACTCGTTCAAAGTGTACGAACGTGAGAGGTCACTTGTCCTTGGTCCACAACAATGTGGAAGAAGTCAAGGGGATGTTAACCATACTCTCTTGACTAATAGGAGATCAATTACCCCATTCTCCCATTGTTAGGAAGCAGTTGATAATTCTTGTGAATCTGAGATCCAAACATAGGACTTCCTATAAATACCTCAATCCTAAAGATTAAGGGACAATATGATATTCACACAAATATTAGATATACAGCAAACCATTAAACCTCCGACAACTTTTAATTGCTAAGGATTGTCACTTATTGCATTTTTAACAAATACAATATATAATCACACAAATATTAGATATACATAACTTCTCACATCCTCACATGAAATATCTCAAAACTCTACAACAAACCATTAAACCTCCGACAACTTTTAATTGCTAAGGATTGTCACCTATTGCATTTTTAACAAATACAATATATGGGCAGAATCGCAAATATTTTTTATTTGAGCACACATATCTTAAAATGTAAGAGAAAAGATAATTAATTTATCATTAATATTATAATATTTTCAAATTTTCTTTAATAATTTATACAAGTGTACATAAATTTAAAGAACTTTGTTATGTGTTCACCTCCCATATAAGTATGTTTTATTATGTATAAAAATACAGTGTGAGTTACAAAATAGTGTAAACATATCATTTTTCAAATTTAAATCATGTAAGTTTGAGACCACATAAGTCTTACTCTTTTATTATATATTGACAGACAGAAGAAACATCATCATCTTATTATATATTGACAGAATCATCATCATCATCAGTTCATCACCATGATTATAATTTTTATTATTTTCCCTACTGATTACACTAGAATTATGCTGGTGCAGCAGGGTATCCAAATGGTAATGGAGAAACAGATTTATCCATCAGATTCCGACGAAAGAACCCAAACGTACGCAGCACCTGATTATCAGCAAAATTCAAAGCCCTCTCCATACTATTCCAGCAATCATCAGCACTATAGATTGGATTATGATGACCATTACAAGGTTGACACCCTGTAAAATGCGTAATCAAAGGTCTCTTCATCTCCCCAAAATCCTTAACATATTCCTCCCTCATTTCACCATAATGTTCACTAACTTTCTCAGCATGTCTCCTTCTCAACCCTTCCACCCTTTTCTCCACATCTTCATATCTTCCACCAATTTTATCATACATCTTTGAAATCTCCAACCAATATGCCTCAAAATAATACTCATTCTCCATGTAAATCTTTGCCGTCCATTTCTCTTCTCCCATCGCGATAATGTAAGCTAGCGCGGTTTGATCGTCTGAGTCAGGCACCTCCTTTGTTTTGAAGATTGCTCTTTGCCTTTCTCCCCATTTTTTATATTCTGGACTATTTGGACCCATGCTCGCTAACTCATCCATAAAATCCAACGACCATTGACAATTCCGAATCAAGAAAACTCCCGCGTTTAGCCCCGTCCAGCTGTGTTCTTTCTTAACCAACTCTTCCCAGCCGTGAATCACGAGGTTATGATTCTTGTAACGGTTTAACGGTAGTTTGAACTCCATGTCGGTGAAGACCGCGTCTGAGTCGATCCACCATATCCACTCGACTTCTGGATGAGCAAACATCGCGGCTCGAACCACAGGATACTTGGCCCAGTAAGAGTTCATTTTGGGGTGCAACAACGCGTTGTTGTAGATTATGTCGTAGTTGTGTAAACGACAGTAATCGACCTTGTTTTTGAAGAACCGGAGTAAGAGGTGGTCACCGATAGGATTCTCGCACTTTTCCGGCTGCGAACCGGTTATAACGAGTATCTTTTCGTCTGCTCCGGTTACAAATGAAGGGTGATAGAGTAGCCACTCGTTCCGCTTGTCGTCCCAGTTTTTCATTGGTTTGTCCATCATGGTGTAACATGTTTCTGGATCGTCGTAGAATGTTTTGTCGGAAGGGTCATGTAACAAATCAGGAGAGGCTTTTATGTTTGTGGTAGTGTTTAAGGATTTGATTTTGAGATTATTGACGATGGAGTTGAAGTTGGGGTTAGAGTTTGGGATTGGTGTGACGAAAGAGGAAAGGCCCCATAATAGAACAAGAGCAGAGATTGCTCCAACGAGAAAGATGCAACCGTTTGAGGACCATGGAGAGGATTTGTTTTTGGAGCCAAGTTTTGCCATGGCCATGGGTGAGTTTGCGTTGGTGCGTGAGTGTGAATGAGATTGTAATTGAGGTGATGTATTTAAGAGTGGTGTTTTTGTCGGGTGGTGTATGGCTATGACGATGTGCTTGCTGGTTGCTTCTTGATTACTAGTCATGATTTTGTGTTGTTACGATAAATGTAAATTAGCATGGTTGTCAATTTAAGGAGTCAAGGAACTTAGTACTATATTGGGAAAAGTGTGAGATAAAAGCTGAAAATTTGGTTGCTAAAGTGATTAGGTGGAAGTTTTGTTTTGGGAAGATGGGTAAGGTTGCATATGTGTTCTTTGATTCATTCAAATTTATGTTTCACACCTTTATCATGGACTAGTAATGTACAAACAAGTTTAACTTATAGATTGTACTGACTCATACGCAAGTGAAAAGTACAATAGCTCGAACGCATATTTTGGGTTTTAAATAAGATTATACAACCTGGAAGCGGTGGTGGTTGTCCGGATTGTTTATGTGGTCAACTTAAAAGGACACTTATTTTCATCACGCATTGCAATTCTTTCAAGGACACAAAAGTTTCCCTGTTATCTGGATTCTGGAATTAAGTACAGCCGTTCAAGGAACAATCTCATTTTCGTACACTATACAATTGACTATAAATAAAAATAGAAAATCACCATTAAAATGTTAGGAATAATCTTATTTTGTAAGATTGGAATATGTAACTTTCATAACTATTAAGAAAAAAGAAACTCCATGGAAGCTTCATGGTAAAAGTTTGAAAAGAGAGAAAGAAGAAGTGAAAACTTTATTGAATCACTTGAGTGTTAACAATGAGAGTTGCAAAGCTTATATACATATCATACTACTGCACTCTATCTAAACATACACCTGCATGCACATGATTATCCATAACAGGATTCTGTTATGGGAGTTACATTGGTGCAACCAACTAACTAATCAATCATATGTGACTTGTGGTACAAGTTAAATGTGTCCATTGTTCAACTTACACTCCTCTTGTTTCATGCAGCTTTCATCCTTCAATATATCACCACGTAACACCGTCCCACAAACTTGACCATGATAGATGTCTATTATTCCAAACATGGATTTAAATTGTGGTGTGGCTGCGGTCACTGCAGTTGCAGCTAATGCAGCTGTTGTGATGTGGATTGCGATAGTTGCGGCGTGAATTTCTTTTAATCAAAAAATAATAATAATATACTTTATTATTTATTTTATGTTTCACAATGTCTTTTTATCATGCCAATACTTAAAATAACTAAGCTAATCAAAGATGCACAAGATAGTTGATCATGATATCCTCTTGAATCAAGCTAGACATTTGTTTAAAGTCAACATGGTAGTCCAACGACTCTCAAATGAAAATTTAGGTTTTTATGATCACTGGTTAAACTTTCAATTTCTCAAATAATGTTAATCAACATGGAGATATCTCAAGCCTCTTAAAAAAGACTCAAGGTTCTTGTGTGATGCTAAATTCAATTATAATGATGCCAAGACTCAAAACTTCATATTGTAAAAGAGAGTATGTATGAAAGCTCGTTTAATCGTGTCTATCTAAGTGATCAATTTCTGGTAAAGACATAAGGGAGTTATTGAAAGTATTTTGGAAAAATTAATCACACACTAAAAACATTAAAAAGCCTCTCATCTTTTAATTAAAATCACATAAAAAATGTTTTTGGGGCCTAATTTGTTGATTAGGGAAGTGTTCAATTGATTAAGATACTTTTTACAATTGTCTAATTAAGTAAATCTTTGGCCTAATCTATTAGATGATCGACAATTTAGTCTATAATTGATTGGGATAGTCTCTTAATTATTGGTAACGACTTTATATCTAAACCTTCCATTTTAGGCTACAACAATCTATTATTTGCATTGCCTAATCAAATTTACACCATATTTTTGCCTATAAATACAAGTTTCTCGATAATTTTTTCACATCTAGAAAATGTGAAAGAACTCACTTTTCATCTCTCTCATAAATTTTGTAAAACTTTCATGATTTTCTCACATATTTTTGCCATACTACTTTGAGAGTGTTCTTGAGTCTAGTGAGGAATATTGTTTTTTTATGAGGGCAAAATTGTAAATTTACCGAGAGAATTTTTCTTAGTAAATAGTTCTTCCTTAGGAAGCCATTATTTTGGTTAGGAGTTAAGCCATTTAAAATGATGTTGTTTGAAATTTTGGGATTAGTCTTAGTCTCCGTTTGATTCGTGAGCTCTGTCATTCAAGAAAAAGTTTTCTTTTGGTTCGTGATGATCATCAAGTAAAAATCTCTACAACAACTCTTGAGCCCACCCCAGTTAACAACTCTATCACTTTGAGATTAGTCTCATGAAAAATCTCACTAGGTATTTTATTTTAGCCTTGTATAAAAACAATGTAGGTTTAAGATCATCCCAATATAAATATTGGTTCGGCTCGTGGTCAGTTAGTATAAAACCTCAATTTAGTTCAAAGGATAATCAACTCAAAACTCCGTCTTGGTTCTTGATCATCATGTGCAAAATCTATGTTTGGTGTGAACACTAACCGCTTCAAGCGGTGTTCGTTATTTGTTTAGAAGTTAGCTTGAAACTTCATTTTCTTGTATAAGGGGGTTCGTCGGCATAACCTTATAAAAGCTCTCGAGCATTATAGATACTATCAAGATTAATTCTTAGAGATTAAATTAGGTTTTCCTTTAATATGCCCGCTCCGCCCTGTCCCGTTTTTTTTTATTTGCGGGTTTTTGCAAGCGCGGATGTTAACATAATTTTATGCATTTTCCGGCTTAAAAGTTGTAGTGCCCACGAGTCCTTTCTGTCTCGTGCACACTATAGTGCGGGGCGGACTAAGGTTTAGGGCCCGCACCCTCAACTATGTCCACTCTGCTCTGCCCCATTTTTTGCAGGCTTTTTGCGCGGCGTACCTAAATGGGGCGAGCATGCAGTTTGTCATTCCTAGTTGAATGTGTTGGAGGCACGAATCTCCTACTTTTGGGTCCATAATATGGTCAGGAGAATACTCTAGAATCTTAGTGAGTACCTGGTGTGAATCCGGAAGCTTAGTGAGTACCAGGTGTGAATCCGAAAAATTTCGTCTTATGATGGTCTGAACTAAAAAGGGATATGATTGGATCGGAATATAATCCATATAGACTCATTCAACATCTCACTATCTTTCTATACTACAAATTCAATGAAAAATAGAGAACTTCATCTAGAATTTGAATGTTGATAGTCATGAATAATTAATTTAAATTACAAATAAGATCAAATAATTCAATTTTCAGACATATTTTAAATTCCAAATTAAATTTAAAAGTATTGAAATGTTCCCTGTGTCGAATTTGTTTGAGAAGCATTTCACATTTACAGTGTATAAAAAAGCATTCAGCCATTGAAACACAGAGGAAACAAGACCTAACGTATTTCTATTGACACTAATTAAAATTATAAGCCGCCATCATATATTTTGCAGGTTTAAATTCAGATCCAAAGAGACCACATATATTTTGCCTTTATAGAAAAGCTTAAATTCTTGCTGATAGCATAAACATTAACAGCACAAACGTCTGGTATAAAAAATAACAGCACAAATTATCCCTTTCAAGAGCTAGTGATACTTATTAATTATGTATGTTGAATCATACTAATTCAAAAAGATGTAAAATATAAATTTTCAGAATTACCAATCAACTAGCTACTCCTCAACCCTAGGGTATCCAAATGGAACTTCATACACAGAAGATTCCATAAGATCCTTCCTCACAAACCCATAATTACCAAGAACTTGATTATCCCCAAAATTCAAAGCCCTCTCCATCTCTCTCCAACAAACATCCCCTTTGTAACTAGGATTATGATCCCCACTACATGGCTGACACCCTGTAAAATGTGTCACAAACGGCCTCCTTTCTTTCCCTCCCAAATACCTCTCTCTCATTTCACCATACCAAACACTCATTTTCTCTGAATGCCTTCTCCTCAAAACCCTAGCCTCATCTTCCATCTCATCATACTCCTTTTTCAATCTCTCAAACTTCCCCAACGAAGCAATCCAATAACCTTCCAAATCATACCCTTCCTCCAAATATGTTTTCCCACCCCATTTTCTTCTCTGCCTAGAAAGCAAATAAATCAAAGAAGATTGATCGTCAGATACCGGAAACAGTTTATCCTTAAATATTGATGTCAAGATTCTCCCCCATGTTTCATAGTTTGATGTTAACGGACCCATTTGAGCCCACACATGTAACAAATCCATAGACCATTGACAGTTACGAATCAGAAGCGAACCGGCATTAAGCCCGGTCCAGCTCTTGTTCTCACTTTCATCATACACCATGTTGGACCAACCATGAGCAACAAGATTATGATCCTTGTAACGCTCCAACGGAATTTCGAACTCCATGTCAGTGACAACTGCATCCGCATCTAACCACCAGATCCACTCAACTTCTGGATGCGCCATCATAGCAGATCGAATGCTTGGAATTTTGGACCAATAAGAGTTCATCTTCGGGTGCAAGAGTACATTGCTATAGTAAACCTCGCAGTTGTGGATCCTGCAGTAATCAACTTTGTTTTTGAAACATCTTAAGAGTAAATGGTCGCCGATGTTGTTCTTGCACGGCGTCGGTTGCGACCCGGTGACGATGAGTATCCGGTCACGTGAAGCGGCGGCGAAGGAAGGATGGAGTTTGAGCCAGTCGCTTCGTTTTTTGTCCCACTGTTTCATTGGTTTTTCGATAGAGTAGCTTAATTTTGGGTCGTCGTAGAATGTTTTTTCAGAAGGGTCTTGGATAACCTCGGAGGTTGTTACTGTGGGACTGGGACCCGTAAGGAGTATAGTGAGTTGGTTTCTTTTGAACCATGAAGCTGAGAGGAGTAGTAGAAGAAGAACGAAGAGGGTTCCTTTGAAGATGGGAAACCCAATGGAGCAACCTCTCTTTCTCTTCAGAGTTGTCATTTGGAATGTTTGGAATTTGGATTGTGATCAATTTAGAAGAAAGAATCAATTTTTATGAAATAAGGAGATGAGTGAGAGTGTTTATTGGTCATAAGTTCAAAATCTCATGCATTTGACCAAAGTTTGAAAGAGCGTTTGGGGTTGGGAACGTTGCAGTTCATACATTAAATGTAATTTCCTAGTACTTATTACATACTCTCCCTATATTCCTTTTGAGTTATCCATTTTGTAAAAAATTTGCTAAAAGTACTCTTAATTATTCATTATAGAGAGAGAAAACATTAAGATAATTAAAAAATTAGATTAATTTTTATCTATCTAATTTAAAAAGGTATGTTCAATGTAAAATATTTTGAAAACAACAAATAATTATACTATTTTATAAATAAATAAATATATTAAAATTAAATAATATTATATAAGTGATTGAAATATTGATTAAAAAATAAACAATAATTAATTTTAAATAACAACAATAATTAATTTTATCGTTATATGGAAAAAGTAAAAAAAAACCATTAAAAAGAAAAGAGAGAATAGTAATAAAGGGATGTCTCCCATATCTAGATTGAGTATATCATCATCCATAACATTGAGTTATGCAATTTTTGTTCTATTTTTTAGTTACAAAACAAATAATTTGAGTCATCCATAACAAATAATTTTACATTGAAAAGGGTGATGCACTGATCCATATATCAAATTAAACCATTTTTTTTATTTAAAAAAAATTTAATGACATGACAAATTTAATGACATGATACTATTTTAATTTTTTAAGGTTTGATCTACCAAATAAAAAAAGGGAAAAGCTAACATGTGCCCAACGGCACAAGTTAATGAGATATTTATAGAAATATTTTATTGAAACGCGTGCATTCAATGTATTGAAACTTTAAATATGACTCTATTGCATTTAATTATATTTAACTTTTTCTAATTATAGTATCCTTAACATGTGCCCTTAGGGCACACGTTAGCATGACCCATAAAAAAAATTGTATAGAAAACTTAAAAAAAATTAAAATAGTATCATGTCATTAAATTTGTCATGTCATTAAATTTTTTTTAAATAAAAAAATGGTTTAATTTGATATATGGGTCAGTGCATCACCCCTTTTCTCATAATTTTTTATTAACTATTTCTGAAAAACTAATGTCATTTTTTACAAATTTAGTAGATCAAACCTTTCTTTCACTAATTAGTCAAAGAAATTAAATTTTCAATAACCATTTCAATCAACATTTTTCTTTTTTCTATTAATTCCTTTTAAATAAAAATTATATATTTTTTTATACAAAAGTTAACATACACTTTTTACTATTTTTATTAGTTTCTTTAACAAAATAAAACCCTTGTATATTATCTTTGTTTATTTGATCTTTTTACTTTTTTTAACAATATTTTTTAATAGGCAAAAAATATATATTTAAAAAAAATGTAATCCACATTATTCCTTTCTATTAATTGTTTATTGGGAAAAAAACTACATATAACTTTTTAACAAAATGAAACCAGCATTTTTATTGTTTTATTTATTTTTTCTTGATAATATATTTATAAAAACTTAATCTATAAAATATTAAAAAGTCAATTGTCCATATTTTGACTAAACAAATAAAAAATTTAGTATTATTATTTTAATATTACATATAAAAGTTATGAATCGAAAAAAAAAACACTTAACCCCAATATTAAAGTTAATTTTGTAATCTTTCATATGTACTTTATCTACTTTTTTTATTTTTAGTAAAAACTAATTTTTCTTCTACTAATTAGCCAATAAAAGTTTTAACTTTTCTTCCCCTAATTAGGCAATAAACACGTTAACTTTTTTACTATGAACTATTTAAATTGAGCTTTTTCCTTTCTATTATTTTATAAATAACTTTTGGGTAAAAAGACATAATTTTTTTATTATTTTCACATTTTTTTCCCTTTTGTTTATGGATTTTTTTTGCTTTTTTAAACAAAACATTTTTTTATCATATTATTTTGACTTTTATATTTTTATTGATAAATCATAATAGAAAACAATTTAGTAAAATGAATTTCATGTTCTTCCTTTATTTTATTAGTTACTTTTTCTTAGAATTATATTTTTAAGTTAAAATATATTTTATTGACTCAAATTTTTTTGTTTAATTACAATTTTGGTTCCTATATTTTTCTCAGATTTATGAAATTGGCTCTTCTATTTTAAATTTAAATAATTTTAGTCCTCCTCATACTTTTGCACTTAAAATTAACGTTACTTTTATTTTTTAAATAATAAATTACTTATAAAATATGACAAATCATTTTATATAATTCTATTATTGATCTTTGTAGATAAAAATATATGTTAAAAACAAAAAAAATCATCGATTTTTTTATGAAAAAACGTGAGAAAAAGACTAAAATTGTTTGAATTTAAAATAGGGAGACCTAAACTGTTTAAATTCAAAATACGGGGACTAAAATGTAACTTAATCTTTTTTTCTATTTCTTTTAGTCAAAACAATGTTTTTACTTTTTTTAGAATACAAATAATTTAGTTTTTTTAGAAGAAAATAAGATCGAAGACCACATAAAAGAGATTACGTAATAATCAATCTAGGAGTAGAACTACAAAAATTGGGCCTAATTGTGGCGGCTGTTTTGGAGAGGTTTATAAGAATCCCCGCAAATTGAATTAAATAACGAATTACAGAGTAAATATTTATTTGTTTTAGGGAGGTTTAATAATACCCCGCAAAATTAAGTATAGTTAATAAAACTTTTCTTCCCTTGTTTTTTTCTAGCCTCCTTTCATTCTCATCTTCGTGCTTCTAGAAACCCTAACTCTTCGGCCTTCACTCTCCTCGCCAACTCTTATTTTCATGTTCGGTTTTCTCTCTTCTCTCTCGTTCCCGACAGTGAAATCTTACTGTCATTCGCGGCTCACATGTCTTGATTCACTGCACCTTCTTATCTCTTCATCTTCTTCGGTGTACGGTAATCCCTTCTATATCTCATCAACGTTTCTATTGTTCATTAGAATTTGTTTTTCTTTAAATTTCTATTTTAAACCCTAAAAGTCATTTGAGTTCTTCAAATTTGTATTTGAAACCCTAAAATTCATTTGATTTCTTCAAATTTCTCTTTGAACCCTAAAATTAATTCAACTTTATTGAAATTTCTATTTTAAAAATATAAACTAATTTGAATTTTCATTTACAATTTGAAGCTCACAAACTCACAAAAAATGTTGAATTGTTTATTCTTATAATTAATAGGTATGTTTGATTCTCAAAAATACATATTGGGATGCGAGCCTTAGATTTGGATTGGCAAGGTTGCTTCTGTTTGTAATTTTGATGCTGATATTCAGGATGAGGAGCCACGTGATGATCTGTCTGGTTTAGATGACAGGGGAGTCTTGTGAGTTGGAGGCCATCTTGTTATCAAGCTTTTGTAGAGTGAAGACGAAAAAGGTGATATTGCGGTTTCATTTTTTCCTAGGCAAACTTGTGTCAGTTGATTTGGTTGTGTATATGTTTGAAAATGAACTAGTTTAATATCTTTGCAGAAATCAACAAGATTTGTAAACCATTGTTTACGAAGTCGTCGTGGTTGAGAACTAAAGCCACCATACCTTCGTCGAGAGAGATATATTTGATATGTCAAGGTTTAAAGCCGGAAATAAAAATATAGGTTGTTTCATTTCATGTGGTTGTCCCGATGAATTTTTAACGAGAGAAGAATGTATTCATGTAAGTTGCAATCATAACTCGATATTTTTTTACTCTGTAATGCAGTATTGTCAAATCATGGCCATAGTAGAATTATAGTGTGCATTTTTTAGTGTTATGGCTCTACACTGTAGCATAGAGAAATTTGAATACACTGCTATTTTCTGCAATCCAGGATAGACAACATTGCTGTATTTTGAAATGTGTAATAGCTTCTTCTGATTTTTTATTGAGTCCTTCATGAATTTGTCATCCTTCAAAAATGTTGAATGAGCTTTGTAAGCACGGATTGGTTTCAATCAATCATATATCATTTAAGTGTAAATAGCTGATCTACTTTATCCCAATTAATTTATAATATAAGCAACTTTTAATGTGTGAATTTGATTTTATGAAATTATAACTCTATTATTTTTCTTTACATGGAGTGATAGGATTACTTGTCAAACTTTCATTGGAATCAATGTATCAATGCCAGAACTTTTTGGTATATCAGTTGGGTGTATCAATGCTAGAACTTTTTTGTTGGACACTGGAATTTGGTATACTGCTAGAATTTTTCTCTGTTATTATCATCTTCAGATGTGCATCTATAGTGTTTCATATTTATAAAGTGGAATATACTAGTTAGTCATTTAGTTGTGTGATGAGTTTAGTAATTGGAAATTGACTCTCCACCTTCTTATTCTTTGTAACTTGGTATTTTAAGATTCTCATTATGATAGAGTCTAGTGACTTGATTAATTATGAGCCTGTTGTAGGGATCTTACCTTACTTCTGAGTTAACAAATAAAACATGTGACTCCTTAGTCACATCCAATTGGGTGCTTCATCTAGTCAACCTCCACCTTCCAAAAATAGTCTCATATAGTAAGTTATTTATGTATGCTAAAATAATTGACATTGTTTCATGTGATTAAAATGCTGAAGTAGTGATGAACATCATTCAATCTTAAATTCACTTGGTTTCATAGTTTGGGGTATTTTTTAATATGGGTCTTTTATGTAAGCTAGTTTTTAATATGATGTCGATGGCCATTGATGTGAAAAGTTAGATTCTAACTTGGTATTTTGTTTGTTCGAATATTATAATTTGACTTATTAATAAAAATTATTATATATTTTTCAAAGCTTAAGAAAAGATGCAAGTTTGAGATTGATAGAGTTCTTAAGTATGATGGAGATTGGGACACCTGAGATCATTGAGGAGATTAAGAGCTTGGAAAAATTATTTGCATGGGAGGTTTGCATGATGTACGTAGAAGATACAAAGGGCTTCTTATGTGAAGGTAACATCAATTTTTGGGATCTCACTTTTGCTCAAGTAATTTTTCTTTCTTGATGATTTTTCTCTTTATGGTGATCATGAATTTGAGATACTATGAATTCTGTTTTATGTGAAGGTAACATCAATTTTTGGGATCTCACTTTTGCTCAAGTAATTTTTCTTTCTGGATGATTTTTCTCTTTATGGTGAACATCAATTTGAGATACTTTATTGGTTTGTACTTGAGTTATCATATGTATGTAATTATATTTGTTATCATTTGTTACTTTATCGTATTCTTATATGTAAGTATATTATATTAATATAACTATTCATTATTATTTTTATATAAAAGTTTAACTAATATGATTAATTTTTTTTACATATTGCGGGGTTATTAACCTCTACAGAATAACCGCCGCAGTTTACTCGCTTGAATACCAGCAGTTGCTTAGAACTCCCGCAGATAATTTGTGGGAATCATATAAGCGGCAGTTCTTATAACTCCCGCAAAACAATTTGCGGAGGTCAAAAACCTCCTCAAATTTGAATAATAACCCCCACAATTCATACGCGTTTTTTGTAGACTCTGATACAAATAAATAACAAAATTAAAGAAATTTAAGCAGGAACTCACTCATAAAACATTAAATTAGGACATGGATCGAACTCCATGTTGGCAAGTGCATCTGCACAAGTATTAAACTCACTGTAAATATGACTAACTTGCACCTCCCAATCCAGTTTGAGTAACTATTGAATTTATTTTACCAATCGCATTTAAATTATACTATCCTGTCAAGAATTCAAAGTGTTTTGAACCACCACTTTGAAATCTATATGAAGCTCAATAGCCCGAATCCCAAGCTCTTTTGTTAATCGTAATCCTTCTAACACATCCTAAGGTTCAACAACGTATGCACTACAGTAATCCAAATATCTTGCGAAGCCTTCAATCTTCTCACTCATGCAACTACTACTACTACGAAAAACACATATAACAACAGTCGCGAAAGACCTATAATAACGGTTAAACAAATGTTGTTAGGTAGGGTGTGGATGTAAGTGGATCATTTACAATCATGGTCAATTGCTTGTGGTAATGAACTGAATAGCGCACTACATACAACCAAATTTATATTAAACAACCGTTGTTGTATATTTTTTAATAAAATTTAAAAATGTAGCACTAGAACAACAACAATAAGAACAACAAGAACAGCAGGAACAACAACAACAATAACAAGAAGAAGAAAAATAAGAGGAAGAAAAAGAAAAAGAAGAAGAAGAAGAAGGACAAGAACGAGAACAAGAACAAGAACAACAATAATAAGATCGACAACAAGAACAACAACAAAAACAACAATAATAACAACAAGAACGGCAAGAACAAGAATAATAGAATTTCTTGATTATGAACAAAATTTCTTTCATCTTCAACCTTTAGTTTGGATTCCGATATTGATTATGAAGATTTGTAATTTTTGACGGAGACGTGTCTTGAAACTAATATTTCTTGAAGTAAATATTAGGGAGTTTTTAGATGGTTTTTACGCAAATAAACTACGCGAATAAAGTTTATAGAAAATATGTTAACGAGATAACAACTAGGTCTTATTGGAATACCCTAATTTTTCTCTATAGATGTATGTGAATTATTTGAATCATATTGACTTAAAAATTCATGATGGATTAACAATACCACTGTAATCAATTCCTTAGTGTACAATGTTGGACTTGCAATTTCACACACAAAAAGGAAGTGAATTGTGTGGTTTGGAAAAACTTGGTTTTGAAAACTTTTTCATATTAAAAATAGAGGTTTGAAAATTTTGGGCAGAAGAAAGTAAATAGCTTAAAATAAATTGTGGAATTTATAGAGTTTAAGGAATGAAGAAGAAAACCAAAAATTATAAAGGTTCGGTCAGACCAAAAGGACCTACTCCTTTTCCCAATAATTGATCTTGAGAATTTCTAATAATACTTGAGAGCTTTTAGTAGGAAAGACTCACGAACCCCTTTATACAGGAAAATGATGGATGATCTTCAACCAAATAATACAAGAAGATGGATATGGGCGTTTGCATATTTTCTTCAATATATTTTTTAGAGTGAAGCGGTCAATCTTCCTTCCCAACGATGTATTAAAGCGATTAGTCTTCTTTCCACGAACACGGACCTTCAAGTTCCAAAAAATATGAGCTCAATACTTTGATTTTAGTAGGGCTAAAAAAACCTGTGAGATTTTAGTCGTGCTGATCTCGAATCTGTGAAGCTTTTTATATTGGGCTGAGCTTCAACCTATCTTGGTTTTAACTGAGATAACCAATAATCTATGAAGATTTAAACACTAGATAATCTTCAACCAAACCTAGGACTGGTCACTCAATCCCTAAATATAAGCTTTCGTAGGATGAGCTTATAATTCATATAAATCCCTAAATGGACAGTATTCAACCATGGTGTATACAAAAGATTCCCTTGGTGAATTTACAATTCTACCATTTCTTGAATTACAAATATATCTTCACTAACAAAGGAACTTTTCTCACAAAGGCATTTGGCTAAAACATTTAGTGAGAGAAAGTTAAATAAAACTTTAGGGTGTGTTTGGTTCGAAGTAGATGGAGGGGAGGGGAGGGGAGGGGAAATTTTTAATTAAATATGTTTGGTTCAAATTTAAGGAGGGGAAGGGAGGGGAGGGGAGGGGAGCAAAATCCCTCCAAACCTCACTTTTTGCGTTCCTCCGAATTGGGGGGATTTGGAGGGGAGGGGAGGGAATCTGAATTTTAAAACGTAAAAAATTATTATATTTACTAAAATATCCTCAGTTTAATTTTAATATTTCAATTTTTTTCGTGTTAATGCTTCTCTTCTATGTGAATTTTCTCGATTATTTCCATCAACTTATTATAACTATTATCCACCTTCAAATTTTTTTAACTTAATACAAATCATAATCATTACATTATTTTTATAATTTTTTAAATATTTATTTATGTTATTTTTTCTTCTAGTTTTGTTATTTATCCTATTACATTTTCTTTATATCAAATTTTAAATCATTTACTTTATTTTATTTTTTTGTTTATTCATTTTATTAGAAATTTAAATTATTAGTTTTAATAATAACTTATTTTATGTATTTGTTTTGTTAGATGATTCATCACTATTTAAAAATTATTATTAGCATATAGTTTCATTTGTGTCAGAGTTATAATATGAATCAAGTGTACTCAGTTTATTAACGTTATGGTAAATTATAACGTTTTAGTCCGTCAATATTAAAAAAAAATATTACCAAAATAACATTTATGAAATTTTCATATTTGAATATTATATCACTTATATAAGATCATAAGGGTAAAAATGTAATTTATTTATAAAATCCCTCCCCTCCCCTCCTGAACCAAACATATTTTTAATTAAAACCCCTCCCTTCCCCTCCCCTCTCTTATTTTGAACCAAACACTTATTTGATTAAAAAAAATCCCTCCCCTCCCCTCCCCTACCCTTCCCTCCTTTAAATCCCCTCCCCTCCCCTCCCCCTCATTTGAACCAAACACACCCTTAGAGAGAGTGTGAGAGATGAAAAAGTCAAAACATAATTCTAGATGCTTTAAAATGAGAAATGAGACCTCTATTAATAGGCAAGAGGCTGGCTCAAAAAGTAATTTGCATTTAACGCATTTTACCGTTAGCTAATATATTAGACTAAATTGCTAATCGATTATATGATGCAAATATACAAATGTAAGTCCCCAAAATGGAAATTTGAGATATCTAGTTGTTCCATAGAATTAAGGCGCATTCAAACTAGCTTGGGCCTTAAGTTTGTGCAAATCTAATCGATTGGACATATGTTATAATCGATTAGAAAAGTCAAAATGTTGCCCATGGCTTATTTGACTGGTCCTAATTCATCTAATACAACTTCTAGATGTTTTTCAAAGTATTTTCTTATGGCAAATCATTTTGAAAAAGGTTTTGGTGTGTGTGTGTGTGTGTGTGTGTGTGTGTGTGTGTGTGTGTGTGTGTGTGTGTGTTTAGCCTTGTGCTTTTACAGAAAAGCTCATTTGCTTTTACATATGTTCACTCACTTACTAAAATAAGATATTACTCTTTTTCTACAAGCTTTTGCCAGATACTTTTCTTTATGTGGACACTGCTTGATATAAGGCTTTAGATTATTTCCATTTAATTTATCCTAATTGGATAGTCAAGCTTATCAAACCATAATACTTAGGTTTGCATCTTTAACCGCTTAATCGTTCATGCTTGACTTATCATAGTTGTCATCAGAGTTGTCATCATGGTGGTTGTCATCATCAAAAGTAGATGTCATATTACCTACAAAACAAGGTTCTACATACAACTCACTAATTTGGACTACAATTCCTTAATTCCTTAGATGACTTTGATAGCAAAATTAGGTGATCTAAGTGCGTTAATTCCCTAGCCAAAACTTATAATTACCTACTTATAGTTAATTACTAAGTTGAACAGTTATTTTATTTCCGCTTAGTAGAGTTAGGGTTAGTAACTTCTACTTATCTAAATTCACTTTGTGAGTTAGTCAACAACCAAAGAGCAATGAACACAAAAGTAACTAAATAGAATTATATAATCAAATCACACAAATAACAACAAACAATCATATGATCTAACATAGTAAAATTAAGTTTATGTACTAAGACCTAATTAAGAGATATCTAGCTACTCATAGTGATACAAGTAATTACCATTCGTTTAGATGAAGAGTACATAAAAATCAATGAAGAATACTGTTTACAATGGCTTAAAAACTCTAAAATATTTTGCTGTAGAACTTCTTGTCGTCAATTTCTACTCAGAAATATGTAACCCTTGGAAAAATGGTCTCTTTTTCTATTTAAGTAGATAAAAAAATATGTGTGTCTAGTGACCCATCACGACCACTATGTAAAGCATTGCAATCGCGATTCATCTTCATCGTGGCCACGATAGTGGCATAACAATCACGAAAACTCGAAAGGCCAAAATTGTTGTTTTGCTTGCCTTTTCTTCTTTTTTATTCCAAGTCCATAATTTTTCTTTCCTTATATTCTTCTCATTTATTCTTCATTTTAGCTCATATTTCACTCAAAATGACATCGATTATACCAAAAACGCTAGTAAATATTATGCAATGATAGAGTGTCATCAACAATCCATCTGTTTATCAATATTTGGAAATGGATACAAATGCTTGAGGCACGCCCCATTGAGATCTGTGTATCAAGCTCACATCATCCACTTTCCAGAAGCCTTCTTGAACAGAACGATACTAGAGACCCATTAAGTATACTTAAATTCATAGATAAAGTTTATAATCGAGCAATTAATGGATTGTCTTCATGGTTGCTTTAACCTTTTCAAGGGATTCCCACCCATTTTGCCAAGATAGGTATTGTGCACCAGGGTCAATATTAATTAATGGGATGCCACACTCGGGGGTATAACGGGTACCTCGTAAGAAGAAATCACAAAGAAGTCAACATTAGCCTTTAGGCACGCAACATGTCCTTTCTTTACTCTGACAAGTAGATTAACGCCTACTTAAATTGACCGCGTCAGGTTATTATCCAGGTGGATGTCTTCAAACTCTCCCTATGGAATTGGCTTCAAGGTCTTCATCTTGTACCTAACTAATATTCCAAACCTATCATCTTGCAGGGTTTCGTCCTCCCATACATCAAGATCTACTGCATTGGCTACTTCATCGACCTTATTCCTCCTTTCCTCATGGGTGACGACAGATGCCATGGAGTTATTCAATGTTGCCTCGTGTATATGACAAGCTCCATGCAGATCAACTTTAACAAGGACTAGGTGACCTAAATCATTATGGTATTTCATCTTTAGATGGACTACGACATCCAACGTTGCTAAGAATGATCTCCAAATGATGTCGTTGTAGACGCTTTCACAAGGAACCACGAATTAAAGAAAATTTACCATTATCTTATTCTTCCGTTATCCATAGGAAACCGTAGGTTCAATTATCCACAGCACCGAGCCAAAGAGTCATTAAACGCGAGAAGGCTCTTGCCTTCACATGGCTTTCGATCTTGCATGTGTAACCCTAACTTCATGAAGACTCTGAGATACATTAGGTCACATGAAATTCCATCGTCAACGAGGATCCCTGATACTGAGTGATTGGCTATTATGGAAATCACGATCAACTGAAGTGTAGGGTTAGGAGTTCCATCCACCTTCTTGTGGTCTCGAAACCCTAACGTCAACCTATACTTTTGTCGCTTCTCGATTTGCATATTGCATTAGGGCATAAGCTTTTTCTCGCTAAGCAGCTCTAGCCAATCGAATCGACAACGAATATCAAAGATGATATGAAGTTAGGAGGATCTAAGGTGCTTTCGAAAGCAAGATCGTGATTTATTTTCTTCATCTTAGCGTGATTGCTACAACAATCGTAAGTAAGCATGGCAAATAAACTCTGCCCCCGCCGGGCCCCACCCGTCCCTGCCCCGAAATTAGAGGGGAAAACCCGATTTAACCGGGGGCGGGGCGGGTGCGGGGAAAACTCGGTTTTTATTTACGGTGTGGAGGCGGGTGATACTAGTATCCGCCCTGCACCAGCACTACACCCGCCAACTAAATTTAATTAATTGCATTTATTTTTAATAGTTTTATTACTCATTTACATTTTTATTATTTATTTTTGTAAAAATACAATTTAAATAAAAATATCAAACATAAAAAATGTTTTTAAAATAATTAATTATTTAGTTTAATATTAATTTTTATTTTTATTGAAAAATATATATAAATTTTAAAAACATTAAATTTTATCCGGACGAGTGCGGGGAAATCCGTTTTTTGTTGGAGGCAGGGTCGGGGAACAAATATTAGCTCCGACCTGGTTTAGGGGCGGGGCGGGTCTGGGTGTGCTTAAACCCGCCCCGTTGCCATCCCTAATCGTAAGTTGAATTAGACGGATTTGATTGTGGAAATTTCCATGAATCAGAAGTCGATTCCGAAAGACAGCGCCACAGTTCAATTCTTAAAAACGATCAATGAAATGATGAGATAATGCTTTGTTGTAATGGATTTGTGTTTCCAATACGTTGGAAAATGAGGTTATCTAAAAAGTTAGCATTTTAACATCCAAAATCGTGAGAGAATAAAGAGTAGTATATCTATTAAAGAGAATTTAAATAATACATTTTTCTTCATGTTTCATATCTTACATATGAAAGATAGTTGAAGTGTCCAAAATCTAAATCAAATATGAGATTTTTTATTGGGCCGGGCTAGTACCGTTCTTTTGAATCAAATGTTGATGATGACATTAAGAGGAACACGTGAAAGTTAACTTGTCGTGAAATTTAAAGAATCCGTTATTTTGATGTAAGTAATCTGTTTATCTACTAATATGCTGAAGTTGGGTATCTGTGTGATATTTTTAGTTCTAAATGGGTTGCTATCTATGTCTCTTAATTTTATTATCTTTCTTATTTAGCAACAAATCCAAAATGATGTTGGCAAAAATGTTATTTAAATATAACAACGCCCCCTCTACGCTAGTCGCTTTGGTCACTCGCAAAATTACAAAACAATGCTCAATGGCCTTGTGAAAATGGGCTTTTTTCGTAAAAAGCTAGCAAACAATATAAAAAAATAAACATCTTTTAAATATAGGTACAGGTAAGAGTATCCTCAAGGTACTCTTTAAATATATTAAATAAAAAAATATTTTTTTATAAAATTAATATTTTAATTTTCAATATATTTTTAATATAATACCAAGGACAAATGGTTAGTATTTTCCTTTATATATTTTATATATAAGGAGTATTGAAAGCGAGATTTTTTTTATATTGCTTCTAAAGCCATTTTACCTTTCTAAAGTTTTGGAAACTAGTGTACAATTCTTCCAATTTTAAATAGTAAACAAAAATAAAATATATTTTGTTAAAACTATAATAGTATTAATTATAAATAAAAGTCAAAATTATAATTTGAAAAATGGGTTTAATAGATCATCCAATAAAAAATTATCAATCTGTCATGCCATTCAATTTTTTAAAAAAATAAAAAATAATTTAATTAGATATATAGTTGTAACTGATTGACAATGTAAAATCGTTATTTTCCACTTAAAAAATAAATATAATAAATTCAAATTTACACTAGATATATTGTACTATATTTAAAACATGAATGAAATATATTATACATCATTTTGTTTAATGCATGTATTTGATATATTTTTTAATAGTAAAATATATTTTCTCCAATCTAATTTATAAAAATAATTTATTTTTTAATTTTATTGAATAATTAATATTTTAAAATATGTTATAACATTAATTATTTAATAAATATAAAAATAATTATTTTTATAAATAAAACCGTAAGTAATATATTTAATTTTACATATATATATATATATATATATATATATATATATATATATATATATATATATATATATATATATATATATACTATTTGTTTGACTTTTTGACTAGGATATATAATCCACAACAACTAATTCTCCTTATTTTAATTTTAAATCTATTTTTTTAATATATCTATTTTTTAAATATTGAATAATCAATACTATATCCGTAAGAGAGAATATATATTATATGTACGTAATCACTTGTTTAGAATTAAAAAGTTAGTAGCAGGGTGCAGGTGAGTGAGTTTTACCGAACTAGCACGCTTGAAACTCTCTTTACATACACTGTTGTGTTGTGTCCCACACTCTCACATGCCCTTCACTCTCTCTACTCCTTTTCTTTTTCCATCTTTTCTTTACTCTGTTCACCCCTCACGCTATCAAATTGATTACGAGCTTATTATTCCTACCATCCTTCACCATTTTTCTCGGTTTCGGTTCAGTCTTGTTCACATCCATCATTCCCATTAATTCCAAGCGTGTGTCAGTCCATCTGTAAGGAAAAAAATTACGTACACGTCAGCTCCATATTTACATTCACAGTACTCTCTTTTCTCCATCGTCATCATCCTCCTCATCAATAACTCTCTATTACGCATCTTTCAAACTTCCAACGTCATCATAATTCAAAACACATTACAAAAGGCTTCAACAATTTATTATTTCAACAACACAAACCAAACCCACCAGTAAAGACATGGGGAATTGTCAAGCTGCTGAATCGGCCACTGTTATGATTCATCACCCAGGGAACAACAAGGTCGAGAGAATTTACTGGTCTGTTAGTGCTCATGAGGTTATGAACTCTAATCCTGGTCATTATGTTGCTCTTGTTGTGTCTTCTCCTACTCTTAAATCTGAGAATGGTTCACCGTCGAAACATCTCAAGCTTCTTCGACCTGATGATACTCTACTCATTGGTCAGGTTTACCGTTTGATCAGCTTTGAAGGTACAATAACGCTAACAATGTTTTTATTTTATTTTTATTTTTATTTTTATTGAAAATGATGGTGTGCATTAACTTTGATCGGTTGTAGATGTATTGAAGGAGTTTACTTCTAAGAAATGCGGTAAACTTGGGAAATTGCTTAAGGAAAGTGGTAACCATGGGGTTCAGATGAAACACAAAGATTCTAGAGCTTCGAATCCTAGTCCAAGTTCCAAATCTGAGTTTCGTCACGTAAAGGTAAATGAAACCTTAACAAGTTTCATGTTAATATTACTTCTCTGCTTCAAATTGGTTCTTTATTTATTTATTTTGAGGAATTAGTCATAATGAATAGAAATAGTGAAATACATAGTATAAATTTATCACATTTTTTTATTAGGACAGAACTGAGGGTACATGTAACCAATGTTTGTTTGTGTTGATCATTACAAGTTTTTACCATGTTATTGCCACCAATCGTTATCCCCACTAGATCCAATTCAAGACAAATCTAAAATTGTTAATAAAGTATTAATCAAACTCAACTGCTAATAATTTATTGTTGCTTGCTACTAAACCTTTTCGGGTGCTCAGGGTTTTAAAGAATTGTCTGCGATTGCGAAACCGGTCTCGACATAACCGTATTGGTATATGTACATATCAATATTGTTATTCATCATTTTTATGCTAAAAAATAAATTGTAGTTAATTTATAAGTACCGAAACCAAAAGACTTATATTTAAAACCTTGGTGCTAACATATTTGATGTATATAATTACCTAACTTATTACTAGTGTGTAAGAAACGGCAAAACTATTTTTAGTCATAAAGGTTGGCATTTAGGGTCGGAATTACATATTCTTGCATATGTAGCGCACTAATTTGTAGCATCAACTTAGTTATCCAAAGTTTATGATAATCTAGTTGACTTTGCTATGGAAGATTAGGAATAGGAAAATACGTCAAACAATGCATGCTCGACAATCCAAACAATCATCTATCTTTTACTATTCGTACAACTTTGATCACTTTTTATGTTTCTTCACGTTTCCAATTCATAAAAGCACTACCATATCATAAAAGGTACTAAGTAGGTAACAGGGTGAACTAATAATTTATTGGGTCATGCCAACTTGTCGTTTCTAAAGGAATTAGTAATAGTAATGTAATACAAGATTAAAAGGGAAAAGAAAAATCTTGTGCCTAACTGTCTAAAGTTACGACAAATTATTGGTGTTGTGTCAGGTGGAACAGGAAACCCAACGAATGGATAGCAGTGGAAGCAGCAGAAGCAACAACAAGGTTGTTGGAAGGCATTTGGTTGGTGGTAGTGGGCAATGGAGGCCAGCCTTACAGAGCATTGCAGAATTTGGAACTTGAATTCACTTTATTACTTCATCATTGTGATAAATAAATCTTCTTTTAATTCCGTTCCTTTCAATATAATTCATGTAATTGCCCCCTTCTTAGTTTGTAGTAGTCCTTTCCTCATACATATATCATGCTGTTTTGTCTGTTAAAAAACTTTGTTGAATCATTTTACATGCGATGTCTGGTTTGGAAGTGTATGGCTTTGCCTTGAAATTTTGTCCGTTCTTGTCACATTCACTGAGAACCAAACATGGATGATATGTTGGTGTTGTGGTCCCATTTTTGTTGAATTAGCCACTTTTTGGGCATAAATCATGCAACGAATGTCGGGCATAAGTAATTGCAAGAAAATTGATTTTATTAAGCAGATAATATTGAGGTCGAGACTTAAACAAAAATAAGCATGCATGAGGATATTTACAGAGAATATTTGATGAGCATGGTATGTAGTCAAAAAAACTCTATTTTCCAAGCATGGAAGGAGGTGGTGGAGGATTTTGCTATAACTTCTCTGAGTATAGATTCAGAAGCAACCTTTAGTAGTGTTTATAATAGTGTAAGAGAGGTTCAATGAGTTATATTTGATGAGTCTCTCATCAATGTACTCGTGATAGAAGTTGTTGAAACAATAAAGGAAACATTACGTCATATTGTGAACAACTACTAGGGTGCGGCGGTCTCGGAAAATATCATGGTGGATGGAAGTAAAATTTCTATTCTTCCAAACACCCCCTTCTAATATCATGTGATTGAAATATGTCTTAAAAACTTAGTGATGAGGAGAAAGAAAAAATATTTTAAAATTTTCAAAAATTTAAAAGTCAAAATGTAATTCGGTCTGAACGGTTCACAGATATTGAGTTTGGTCGATCTGATTCATGAGTCCGTTAGAATATATTATATTAATTTAGAGATAATAAAAATTATACGTTTTCAGTCTCTATAAATATGCGACCCTACAATTTTAGTCCTTCTAAAAATTTTCTTCAATAAATGATTCTCGCAAACTTTTACGTCCTCAATATTAGTCTCACCCGTTAGTTTCTACTAACGGAGGCTGACGTGGCTTGCCACGTGGAAGACAGATTGACAAAAATATGAAAACGTTTGAAATTGCGGGGGTTTTAAACCTCTTATAAACTAACCCAGGAAAAAAAAAATTGGTTTCAAACTTTTTCAAACACCTTGCAAGCAAGTTTGGGAAAGGTTGGAATGCTTGGAATCTGGTAGGGTGAGATCTCGTCATTGTTTCATCTGTTACTGAGTGAAACTTCTTCACGGCAACAACCAAATCTGAAGACAACTCTGCTTTGTAAACATTTTCTTGACTACCAACTCCGATTAGATGTTTGTCATCAAAATTCTCAGTAGCTTCAATGATGTTTTCAAATATCACTTTTCCATCATGACTCCAAATTGAAAATAGTACTCCCCTTTGTGTTTCTTCTTGAGTTTGGCTTTCTTCCTTTGCTGGTTTCCTTCAAAACAAAATATACATTGAAATTCTGACACTGCACACCACTAATCTTAGAGCTCCTAGAGAAATCAATACTGACCGAAGGACATGTTTGCTCTTTCGACTACGGCTTATTGCACAAGGATCCAATCTTGTGATATTTTCACATAAGCCTTTGTTATTTTTGAATGATTCAAATGAAGCACTAAGAAAAGTTGGAATTTTCGGAAGTGGACCTTCTAAATATGTTAACGAAATCCAAACTCCTTTCAAAATTTTAAGGAATGGTTCCTTAAAGCATATTATGTGAGAGATTCAACATCGACAACTTCACCAAACCTCCAAGAGTTGTTGGTATTTTTCCACTCAAAAAATTGCCACTAAGATCAAGAGACCCAAGGGATGAACCAAACTGATATGTTCAACTTCCGTAAGCTGGACAACCTCACAACTTCTTCCGGTATTGTGCCACTCAACTCGTTTCCTCCGAGATCCAACTCTTCGAGTTTTGCAGCGATCCAATTTTTGTTGGAATGTTATCTGTGAAATGATTGTTACTAAGCTTTAGTTCATCTAATGATTTCATGTTTCCTAATTCCTTTAGAAGTTTCCCAGTCAGTTTGATTTGAAGAAAGATGAAGCCTACCCAAAACTTGCTTGCAAGGTGTTTGAGAAAAATCCAGAATCAATTTTTTTTTGTTTTTTTTTTATGGTTAGTTTTGAAGAGGTTTAAAACTCCCGCAATTTCAAATGTTTTTAGATTTTGTCAAGCTGTCTCCCACGTGGTGTGCCACGTCAGCCTCCGTTAGTGGAAACTAACGTGAGGGATCAATATTGAAGACGGAAAAGTTTGCGAGGACCATTTATTGAAAAAAATTTGAGGGACTAAAATTGCATGGTCGCATATTTATAGGGACTAAAAAGGTATTTAACCCTAAAAATTAATTTAAAAAAATATTATAAGATATATATGTATAATATTATAAAAGATATTATAAGATATATATTTATAATAGTCTAAGAGATATTATAAGTGTTTAGTGGTATCTTTTATTCTAACATTTGATGAAATATGTTTTGTATTTGTTAGATTTAAATAATTATAAATATGTATCTCTCATGTTATTGTAATTGTGACAATTTTAGAACTTTAGAGCAAAAGGGATAAATAAGTGTTTAGTGTTTAGGAAAACCTTTAGATTTGTCTAGATGAATCAAACAATACTTCTAAACACATTGGATTTGTGTTATTGCTATATTGAGAGGGTTTGAGAAATTGAGAAATACTTGGATAGAAAATAGGGCTTGTTCTTGAAAACTTTGAATGTTATTTTCTTGTAACTCATTTGAAATCTCTTGTAACAACTTTTAGAGTAGAGTGAATTGGAGAGCTGCTCCCTAGCCCAAACGTAGATCATTTGATCGAACTCGGTAAATAAACCTTTTGTGTTTCTCGCTTTCTTTTATCTTCTGTTGCCAAGTTAATTCAATATCTTATTGCATTGAAGGTTATTATTGATGGAGATCATTTATTTTGGTTGTCATATTCTTTGTTCCCACACATCAAAATTCAAATTTTTTATGTGAATTAAACCTTATATTTTCACAACAAGTGGCATCCACCGTGGGGTAATGGAGCATTGTTTACAAGTGAGCATCATGGCTAAATGGGAGATCGCGAAATTTTCTAGAGACAGTGATTTTGGATTATGGAAAGTGAATATGTAAACAATTTTAACTCAAGAAAAATGTAATGAAGTTTTGAAGGGTGAGTCATCAATGTTTGCACGCCTAACAAAAGCAGCAAAGACAAATATGGTGGATAAGGTCAGAAGTGTCATTATCTTGTGCCTTGGAGATAAAGTTCTAAGGAAAGTCATTAGGGAGCGGACTGCAGCTTCAATGTAGGCAAAACTTGAATCAATGTATATGACCAAGTCTTTGGCTCATAAGTTGTGTCTGAAACAACAACTCTACTCATTCTAAATGGTGTAGAACAAATCTACAGTGGAGCAATACACAAAATTTTACAAGATTATTGATGATCTTGAGAATATTGAGGTGTATATTGATGATGAGGACAAGACTCTATTCTTGTTAAGCTCATTTTCCAAATCCTTTGAGCATTTTAAGGATGTCCTTCTTTATGGTAAGGAATGTACTATTACTTTCAATAAAGTCTAGATGGCAGTGAAATTCAAATAATTTTCAAGGGCGAAAGATTTAAATATTGAGGATATTGGTGAAGGCTTTAGTGTCTCAAGAGGAAGAAGTGAGCATGGAGGGATGTCCAAACCAAAGAGATTTGACAAATCAAAGGTAGAATGCTTTAATTGTCAGAAAACTTCAAGAGGGATTGTCCTGAGAGAAAGGACAGTGATGATTATGTTCAAGTTGTGGTCGCCTTAGATAAGGATGGTTATGAGAGTGTAGGTGCACTAGTGGTATCGATTTTGGAGACTGAAGATAGTTGGATCATATACTCAGGTTGCTCTTATCACATGTGTCAAGACTAAAATACTTTGAAACTTTGAAGTTGGATCAAGGTGGAGTAGTTTACCTTGGTGATAATAAGGCTTGCAAGATTCATGGTATTGGTAGGGTAAAACTTAAAATGTACGATGATCGTAAGCTTGTACTTTAAAAAGTAAGGTATGTTCTGGAACTCAAGACAAATTTATTGTCCATAAGCATGTTTGGTGATCTAAGCTATTGCACTAGAGTTGAACGTGTGGTGTTGAAGATTTCGCACAATGAAGTGATCATAGTTAAAGGGTTTAAAAAAGATGGTATATATATGGGACATATCAAATGAGAAATTTGGTTATTATGAGAACTGAGAACTTTTAATAACAACAATACGATTTAAAATCAATGGTCAGATATGTATTTATGTGATATGTATTTAAGCCAGAATCTATCTATTAATTATTGTATCTTAAAATTTGAAAGAAATCTGAAGCCTTGAATTTAAATCGTATGACTACTATTAAAAGTTCTCAGTTCTCATAATAACTAAAGTTCTCATTCGATACGTCCTATATATATATATATATATATATATATATATATATATTCGAAGGTTCTAATGTTGTTGTTCTTTCATCACCAATTAGTGAAGACTCCCATAACAAGAACAAACTATGGGATTTGAGGTCAAGGCATGATGATAGCTTGAAAGTTGTTCCAGAACATTTGAATGAATTTTGCAGAAGGAAATGGATGAAGATGCATAAGACTGCTGAGTTGTCATTGAGTTTATGGGGTAAGGCTGGTGTCAAAGTAACTTACTTGGTTGGTAGAGAGTTCCTTAAGATGAAGAAAAGTAAAAACCAGGTGATGAAGCTTTTAGAAAATATGGTCATGTTTATCAAACTATAACACCTAGGTTTGCATCTTTAATCTTTTAAGTGTTGTGCTTGACTCATCAATAGTTTTCCTTAGTTATCATCATTTAGTTGTCATCATCAAAAGTTATTGTCTGGATTAAAGGTCTATTACCTGCAAAACAAGGTTTTACATTCTCCTCCTATTTGATGATGACAACAATGCATCTCTTAAGGGAGGTGGTAAAAGAAACAATATACGTATTTGGAGTGATAAAACTCCCTCTGAGTTAGATAGAAAATATATCCCCCAAGAGTATACTTTTCCCCCTTTGTCAAAATCAAAAAGGCGGGTGAAGATGCATTGCGAGAAGTAAATATGCAAAACAATGGCATTTTAGTCATTTAAGAAAAGAAGGGAAAATATCACACTCATATTATTATTGAAATTCAAAGTGAAAAAAGTAAACTAACGAACATAGAGAGAAATTTAGCTGAAAACAAATAAATGAGTTCCTAAATTTTTCATAGGTGCTTATCATTCTTTTGAGATTGTCTTCCTCATCTTTTTTACTTCTTTTGCTATGCTTAACATACTTCCTAAACTTGTCTTTATGTCAATGTCTTATATTTCTACTTCTTCATTATTATCCCAATCATTTCTTAGTTCTTCATATCTAATTTTGATCTTCATATTTTTGAGGATGGTATACTCAATTTTGTTGTTGGATGAGATTGATCTTTCCCCTTAAATATCAATGTTGAAGTGCCTTATAATTCTTGTAATCGTTGCACCATATGGAAGATCATCTTCAGGGTTTTACTTTAGAGAGATACATGTACTAAAATATTCCATCCACCCAATTGGTTGATATGTTTTGGGTGGGGAGCCAAAGAGGTACAATATCATTCCTGATTATAAAATTGACATTAATAATTCTTCGAAGTAAGATTCTTGTTAGAAGATAGTAGAGTATCTGGACTTTTGATTTCAGCAAAGTTGTTTTGAAGGGAATACTTCTTTTTTCCATGGCATAGGTTATAGGGGAGTTTAAAGTTACGTTTCTCTTGAAGTTTACGAGTTCTAATGGTTTTTCAGGTTTGTGGGGTGTTACAAGGAAGGGTATCTCAAACATTATTCCAAATTGTTCCGTATGAATTGTTATCTCCACCTTCTTTACTAAGGATTTTGGGGTTTTTCCTAGAATGTTTAGGTTGGTGTAGAATTCTTGTACTAGATCTGGAAATATATTTTCAGGTTCTTTTGTGAATAATGCTCATAATGAGGCTTGAGATATGTGGTAGTATGGTTTGTATCCTCTCATGAAGGTTTCGTCCATAAACCATGGTTCTAAGATCTTTTTCTCCATGATCTTCTTATTTTCTTCTTCATGTTTATTTATCATTGTAGCTATGATGGCATCCTTTTTTTGTGCTGGTATTTTGGATCTTTGAATAGGGGAGGTCATGGTAACACTTATGACAAAGGAAGAACTCACGAGAAGAGATTCATAAAATATATGTGATGCAAGAGAGAAGTAAGAATGGGATGCAAAAAGAGTGAGAATGAGGTACCTATTTATAGCATTCCTTCTGGAGAATTTGAGCATATAAAATAAGAGATTTTTATGGGCAGATTCTGCTGTCCAAAAATCAGGTCCAAATTCTCCCTATTTGAGCCTTCTAATCAATTATATTTTTCCTTTAATCAATTAGATTCTTCAGTCTTTCTATTTTTGGCGAGAACTTCATAAATGTTGAGATTTGATTTACTTGGCGCGCAAGATGTGCTTGGATTTGATCTGAAAATACATTTGCCCCAGGTTAACTGAGAACTACCTTGCCCCAGGTTATGATCAAGGGTTTTAATTAGTACAAGAAAGAAACTTCTACTTCTTAGGCTCAAAGGGGTTGACGAGGAATTAACATCCTTATATCTCCACTGTTTAGGAATTGAAACAATGCCTGTACATCGTCGGCATAGTCCGCTCAAAAGCATATTGTGTGAGGTTGCGGTATCGTTTTTGTCATCCTCCCTTAAAAGGCTTACAGCTTAGCAGGAGTTGAATATCACAAAACACATGCAAAGTAAAGATATAATTTAAAATGAGTGATAGCGAAATAATTAATTCAAGACAAGCATATGTGTTATACCCCAAAATTTGCCCACATCTTTTTCAAAAAAAGAAGGCAACAGACTTCTGTCTAAAAATTGGGAGTTTCATATAATCTTGGATTTTATTTCACAAATATCCTGATTTTTATGAATACTCGGTTTTTAGAATTTTTCTTATACGGTATTTTGGTTCGCTGTTGAATTTATTTTTACGCAAACGTCAAGTACTGTTTATCACTTCACACACGCTATCTATTTGAGATTTATTTACGGATAAATAGTACTGACGCAATTGGTACAGAATTTATTTTGCAGGCGCAGAGTCCGGAGTTTCAGACTGTACTGGTAACAATTAAATTATTATTGTTTCCCACTAATTTTTGTACTATATTATTTTCAAAATCTCTTTCTTTCAAATCAAATCCTAACTTTATTCTACACATTTCTCTTTTTAAACCCTACCATACACTTTCTTTCAAATCCTACTACCACTCAAATTTTCCTTTTTGTACGGAATCATTTCATTCCCCAACGTCTCTATCCTTCTTTTCATTCTATAAATACCTCTCATTTTTTCCATAAAATCTCACATCAAATTTCATTCAATCTCTCAAATTTCTACCTCATATTTATTTTCTCTTCTTCCCCGGTAAAAAATGGCAAAGTGGATGGAGACACTTTTTCTTATAGTCATCACCATTGCTACGGTGATCATATCCTTCTTCTGTCTGCATAGTCCTGAAAAATGTGGACCTGCGATGGTTACACTTCCGATCATCTATTTTCTGTTGGTTATAGCATGGATTATTAATCGTCGTATGTAAAGTTTGTCGTATCTTCTGTTTTTAGAATGTACCGTTCTTTATATTTACCGTGCTGTTTACTACGTTTTGTTTAGGTAATATTTGTACTGTCAGTATTAAGTATTACACTATCTATTATATCATCATTTAACTAGTAAGATAATATTATATGTGTTTATTGCTAGTTAAAATATTTATTTTTTCTGTGCATTAAATCCTTTCAGTCTTATTATTGACGGTAATTTTGTTCTCGTACAGTGTACTTTAATTATTTATTATGTTTGTGTTTTTCTAACAAATCATGTAAATAATTTCTCACCATTAACACAACAAAAACAAAAAGAAAAATTAACTTTAACTGTTGAATTTTCACTTTAACTGTTATGTTAATGCCTGAACAGTCAGTAGACAGTCAAAAACCGCCGACAGTGCAATTCTCCGTATTTTGTACCATCAATCAAATCAATCTTTTGCATTTCAAAATTCCAAGATTTTTGTTCTAGAAGTCTTCTGAATATCACATGATTAGCAGAGACTCAGCACTGCACAAAAATCAGGTACGCTCGACTGTCTCCTACACAAACAGTCCCTAACTAGGGTTTTTGTTTTTTTCAGGAGAACAAGTTTTTGAGACCTCAAATGGATTTCATGGACATCCATATATCTCAAAGTACCCTCATACAAATTTTCAAACTTCAATTCGCTCAGACGCACAGTCAGCAACTCAAACAGTCAACAGACGACCCGTTTGACCAAAAAGTCAACAGACAGTCAAAAATGAAATTTTTTGTCAACATCCATATTTTGTCAAAGGATTCATCATTTGACTAGTGGTTGATCAAAATTCATCAAGGAAAGATCAGAAATCAACAAAACCCTAAGTTTCAAAATTAGGGTTTTCTCCTAAAAAGTCAGGTGAATTTTGACTGGCCATAACTCTCTCATCATTCATCAAAAAAATTCCAACCAAGGCTCATTTTGAAGGAAATTCAATTATCTTTCAAATGCAATTGGTCCCATGGTCATTAGATTCACCATTTGAAAAATATGAACCAAGACATTACAGGTCATTTTCAAAGTCAACAAAAAGTCACTTTTTTCAAAAGGACACACAAGGAGCATGGAAAATCATTTTGATATGAGACCAAAGACATTGGTTAGGGGACATCTTGAGGTTTCCAAAAAGTATAAGAACTCCTTCATATGATAAAAATTGAGGGATTTATGCCTTGTTGAAGTTGGCTAAATTTTGGGAAAATGCATGAAACCAACATTGATCAAAAATGTTTTTTTTCCAAAAGGGGCCAAGTTTTCATGATCCAAACATGTTTCCCATAATGTGAAGGGCCTCCCACGACCAAGACAAAGCCCATAGCATTTTTGTTTCTTTTTTGGTTTAATTTTATCACATTAAAGATTAAATTGAAAAAAGAAATGGAAGGATAATATGTAGCTTGAATCTTAAGCATGAGTCAACAAGAAACATTCAACACTCTGCCACAAGAAGCTAGTACAGCAGAAGAGAGTGGAAAAATCAAGCCATGGTTGCTTGAATTCAAAGCTACATATGTTATAATATTCAAAAATTCAACAAAGCACTTATTGCTTCTTAGCTTAGTTTCTAAGTGCTTCCTTGCATATAAATGAAGTGCAACACTTCATCAATGAAAGAGAGACAAGATCAGAACTAAAGCTATGCTTAGAACACACTTGTAATCACTTGAAATTTTCAAAGAAATTCAAAATTCGAATTCTGAGTTTAAGCCATTTTTAATACAAAATAAACACTCAAACACAATCCTTGAACATCACTGAATCTATCCAGATCGATTGCAAGCCTTGAAACACTCAGAATCATCCACTAGATGTGAATGCAAGCTTCTACAATACTATGTTTTGATGAAGACAACTATCATAAGAACGCATCAATAAAGGATGAGCAAAAAGATCAAATAAGCTATGGATCAAGATTGCAACTTTCATGAAGATTAGCTTTGGTTGATTGATCTTCAAATCATAATGGTACAAGTTAAATACTTTTACTTTGATATTTCTTAGTGCTCAAAAATCATATAAACTTTCATTCATACATATTCAAACTTATATATGCATGGCATAAGTTTTACTCCAAAGTAAACTCTTGTTGAAACCTTTTTCAAAGTCAAAATCCTAAATAAAGGTTTTAGGAACCGGGTTGTCCCTATGCAGGAACCGGTTCCCAGCATTCTCAGATTTTCAGCATTCTGTGGTTTACTATGGGGAACCGGGTTGTCCCTATACAGGAACCGGTTCCCACATTCAAAATTTGAATATTCTGCTGTAACGTTCAGCAGGAACCGGGTTGTCCCAGTCAGGAACCGGTTCCTACTGAACCAGTGTGTCTCTTCTTGTTAAAATCTGTCCCAAACGAATTCATCTTTCAAACCTTGAACCATTGCATTGTTCTATCAATATGCAACCATTCTAAGAGGCATATAGTCACATATAAATACTATACATTTCAGATTTACAATTCACCTCTTTCATTACAATTTACCACATTTTTGATCATATATTTTCATCATATATTTGCATACAAGTGTTTCATACTTAAACTTTCATTGAAACTTTTTCTACACATTGTTAGAAAAGTTTCTCATTCATACATAAACACTTGAGCACTATTTTATATCATTGTAAATTGTTTTTGCTTGAAAGAGAAGATCAATCTTATAGATTGATATATGTTCATCAACTTTCTACTCAAAATATATTTTGTTATTTTTGACTTGCTATCCAAGATTGTTGGAAGTAAGGGTTATTGATTAGTGAGAGGATTGTTCTCATAATCAAGATAGTAAATCCAAGAGGATTGTTCTTGGTGGTTGAAATCTTGTTGTCCAGGATTGTTGGAAACAAGTTAGTGAAAAATCCAAGAGGATTGTTCTTGGTGGTTTTGTTAGAAGATTGTAGGAGGAGTCTTGGTATAGGCTTGTACAAAGATCTAACAATAGTAAAATCTCTTTCGTGTTTGAAAGGGGACTGGAGTACTCTCGGATTGTGAGGGGAACCAGTATACATCATTGTGTTCTTTACTTTTCCGCAATTTACCGCTTTCATCACTATTATCAAGAAAAGAAAAGAACCATTCAAAAGCCTTCAAACACTTAACCAAAAATAAGTACAAGTATTCTAAAAAACCGGATAAATCATTGAAAACCTAATTCACCCCCCCTCTTAGGCGCACTCTTAAACTTACAATTGGTATCAGAGCAAGTTATAGGTAACTTGTTCCTAAAGATCCAGAATGGCTTCCGCAAATCAGAATCCAGTTTTTAGAGATGGTGGTAGTAACAACAAGCCTCCATTATTTTGTGGTGAATACTTTGACTTTTGGAAAATCCAAATGAAGGCTCATTTAGAAGCAAAAGGAGAAGAAGTATGGGAAGCAGTCCAAAATGGTCCCTTTGTTCCTACAACTATCGTTGATGGTGTTGAATCAACAAAGCTTAAAGTTTCATGGAACGATGATGATAGAAGGAAAGTTCTTGCTGACAAAAAGGCGATCAGTCTTCTTCATGGTGCTCTTAGTATGGATGAATTCTTCCGAATATCAACATGTACAACATCAAAGGAAATTTGGGATACTCTTGTAGAAACTCATGAAGGTACCGCTGAAGTTAAAAGATCAAGATTGAATACCTTAAGCCAAGAGTACGAACTATTTAGAATGAAGCCCAGAGAAACTATTCTCGAATTGCAAAAACGATTCGTTCATTTGACAAATCACTTGAAGGCACTTGGTAAGACTCTCACTACCGAAGAACTAAATCTAAAGGTGCTTAGATCTTTAACAAGAGAATGGCAACCGAAAGTAACGGCGATATCCGAGAAAAAGAATCTATCAAAGATGACTTCCGCAACCTTGTTCGGTAAACTTCAAGAATATGAAACAGAACTCGGAAGACTTGAAACGCATGAAATTCAAATGAAAGATTCAAAAGATATTGCCTTGAAGACAAGAGTCAAGCATCATGATAGCAATCAAGAGGATGAATCCACTAGTGAAGAAGATAATGAGTTTATCAAAAAGTTTGAAAAATTTCTAAGAAAAGAAAAGAAAAAGGAGATCATTAAAGATGAAGTACCAACAAGGAAGATTAAATGCTTTGAATGTGGAGAAAGAGGACATGTCAAAAGTGAATGCCCTAAACTTGAAAAGAAGAACAAATACTTCAAGAAAAATAAGGATAAAAAATCAAAGAAAGCATATGTAGCATGGGATGACAATGAAATAAGTTCATCTTCAGATGAAGAACATGTGAATCTTGCATTGGTAGCAACACACCATTCCGATGATGAAGACAATGAGGTTAGTAATGAATTTTCTCTTTTTGATAATGATGTTCAAAATGCTATAAATGAATTGTTAAATGAGTGCAAAATTCTCTATAAAACTATCTCATCTCAAAAGAAAATAATATCATCTTTAGAAGAGAAGGTTAAGATAATAGAAGGAAAAGATGACAAAGAAAAAATGATTATTGTTCAAGAAGATAGTGTTGAATGCAAGAATTGTGAATCACTTTCTGTTCAAATTGTTCAATTAAAGAGAGTCCTTGAAAGGTATGAAAAAGGACAAATTGGGTTGAAAGGTGTCCTTAGGCAACAAAGATTCCCTAATGATAAAAGTGGTCTTGGATATACAAAGTCTAAACCAAGTACTAGTAAAACTATCTTTGTAAAGGGAAGTGAACAATTCAACAAATTGGATAAAGCACAAAAGGTTCATCATCATCCTAAAAGGTTTCCTAAAAAGAAACTATATGTTCCTAGATATAGAAGTAACTTTGAACCTACTTGTTTTTATTGTGGTATTATTGGTCACACACCCAATGCCTGTTATGTAAGGAACTTTAGTGTTCCTAGTGGACATTATGTATGGGTGAAGAAAGGAACTAACTATGATGGACCCAAAGCCACTTGGGTACCAAATCAAACTTAATTTGTTTTGTAGGTTTGCTTGAGGACCACTTAAAATCTATGGTGTTTTTATCAAGTGGTGGTTCTAAGCATTTGTCGGGAGACATAAACTAACTTTCAAATCTAGTCTTAAAGTCCAAGGGTGATTTCATATGGAGAATACCTTAAAGGAAGAATTCTTGGCATTGACAAAGTTGGAGCACTAACTTTCATATCCATTGAGGATGTACTTTATGTTGAGAGACTAAAGCAAAATCTTCTAAGCAAAAGTCAACTTTGTGACAAAGGCTTCAAGATCAAATTCACTAAGGAAGAATACTTGATCATTGATGAAGTCACTCATGAGGTAAAACTCATAGGTAAAGAATTAATTATGTTCATATTTTATAATAATTTATCTTTTTCCCATCCTTTTTGATAATGACAAAGGGGGAGAAGATATTTTGTGTATATGTGTATGCTTGCTTGTCTCTAACATTTGCAGCCATAAAAGAAATAAATTTCTCAAAAATCAAGGGAAAGCTTTGATCAAGGGGGAGTTATCAAATTTAGGGGGAGCATTCACATAAGAGCATTACACTTCATATTTCAAAAGTTGTCATCATCAAAAAGGGGGAGAATGTGAATGCAAGCTTCTACAATACTATGTTTTGATGAAGACAACTATCATAAGAACGCATCAATAAAGGATGAGCAAAAAGATCAAATAAGCTATGGATCAAGATTGCAACTTTCATGAAGATTAGCTTTGGTTGATTGATCTTCAAATCATAATGGTACAAGTTAAATACTTTTACTTTGATATTTCTTAGTGCTCAAAAATCATATAAACTTTCATTCATACATATTCAAACTTATATATGCATGGCATAAGTTTTACTCCAAAGTAAACTCTTGTTGAAACCTTTTTCAAAGTCAAAATCCTAAATAAAGGTTTTAGGAACCGGGTTGTCCCTATGCAGGAACCGGTTCCCAGCATTCTCAGATTTTCAGCATTCTGTGGTTTACTATGGGGAACCGGGTTGTCCCTATACAGGAACCGGTTCCCACATTCAAAATTTGAATATTCTGCTGTAACGTTCAGCAGGAACCGGGTTGTCCCAGTCAGGAACCGGTTCCTACTGAACCAGTGTGTCTCTTCTTGTTAAAATCTGTCCCAAACGAATTCATCTTTCAAACCTTGAACCATTGCATTGTTCTATCAATATGCAACCATTCTAAGAGGCATATAGTCACATATAAATACTATACATTTCAGATTTACAATTCACCTCTTTCATTACAATTTACCACATTTTTGATCATATATTTTCATCATATATTTGCATACAAGTGTTTCATACTTAAACTTTCATTGAAACTTTTTCTACACATTGTTAGAAAAGTTTCTCATTCATACATAAACACTTGAGCACTATTTTATATCATTGTAAATTGTTTTTGCTTGAAAGAGAAGATCAATCTTATAGATTGATATATGTTCATCAACTTTCTACTCAAAATATATTTTGTTATTTTTGACTTGCTATCCAAGATTGTTGGAAGTAAGGGTTATTGATTAGTGAGAGGATTGTTCTCATAATCAAGATAGTAAATCCAAGAGGATTGTTCTTGGTGGTTGAAATCTTGTTGTCCAGGATTGTTGGAAACAAGTTAGTGAAAAATCCAAGAGGATTGTTCTTGGTGGTTTTGTTAGAAGATTGTAGGAGGAGTCTTGGTATAGGCTTGTACAAAGATCTAACAATAGTAAAATCTCTTTCGTGTTTGAAAGGGGACTGGAGTACTCTCGGATTGTGAGGGGAACCAGTATACATCATTGTGTTCTTTACTTTTCCGCAATTTACCGCTTTCATCACTATTATCAAGAAAAGAAAAGAACCATTCAAAAGCCTTCAAACACTTAACCAAAAATAAGTACAAGTATTCTAAAAAACCGGATAAATCATTGAAAACCTAATTCACCCCCCCTCTTAGGCGCACTCTTAAACTTACACTAGAGCTCACGGTTTGTTCAAACCAAAACTGACTCGAGTTCAACCATACATGCATGATTAGCACGATGTAAATGCATATTTATGTTTAGATAGGTGCTCTGAACGTTTCTGGAAACTTAATTGGTGTTTGGACACCTATACGAGCAATTACCATTTTAGGGTTCTTGAACTCTATTTTAGGGTTTTTGTTAGAGGCAAAATTAGACCAAATTAAAGGCATGGTTGAACTCAGTAGATCATGACGAATCAAACTGGTCGCGAAAAATTTCTATACACGTTTACCCCTATTCGTTATTTTGCAGGATTGATGCTCACATATTACAGCGCTTTTTGAAAATAAACGCTGTTAAAAGAGGAGTCTGGAGTTTGAAGACGAAGACGTGGCTTGCCCTGGTTGGTTGGTTTGCGCGCGCGTGTATTTTAAAATTCAGACCAATCACATGTGTTGCTTTCCACTATCATATCATGAGCTCTATGATCTCAGCCATTAGATTTCATTAATTCAAGATCCAATGCTCTAGCCTTGCCAGTCCATGCTATAGACTCTCCAATCAACCACACATGATCATATCTTTTTATATTTTCTATTTTATTTTCTTTACAAAATCAATTTAAAATAGTTTTAAAAATCAAAAAATATATATAACAAAAATATTTTTAGGTTTCTAAAATAATCTATTATTTTTTGATATAAAAATATTTTATTTTTCTTAATAATTAAAATATTTTGTATAATTAATTAGTATATATTTATATATTTGCTTTTTAATTATTTCAACCAATCAAAAAATCATAAAAAAATTGTTTTTTATATTAAATTTAGTTTATACATTATAGACTAATTTTGTACATATTTAGGATAATTTTCTCTTTAAGTTTTAATTATTTGTGTAATTATTTGTATAATTATATGATTATTTAACTTAATAATTTCAAAATCAATTTCAAAAAATCAAAAAAATTAGTTTTATTTTAAAATTAATTGACAAGTATTTTGAACATATTTTAAACTTAATTTTTAGGTTTAAATTTTATTTCTACCTTTTTCTCATTTTAATTAAATTAATCATGCATTAATTCTAATTAAAATCAATCATACAAAAAATCCAAAAATATTTCTTTTATCTTATTGCAATTTAAAATTCCTAGATAAGTGTATAGGTTGTCAAAATCATGTAAATAGCGTAGTTTACATTTCCTGCACAATCGATGTAATAGCGTAGATTTACTTTCCGCATTTTACATTCCCGCACTTTAATTTCTGTACATATAAAACTGCGTGTATGTCAAAGCTAAAAAAATTGAAGCATTAGGTCACTAATTTCAAAGATAAAATATCTGAATCAAAACACAATCACACTTGCACCTCTTAGGGTAATCCCTCTTTTACTCTTTTCAAAATCAAAAGATCAAATTCTACTGTTTCAAATGCAAAATCGAACTTTCGTTTACATCCGGTGAAAGGAGAATTTTCTAAAGGAAATAGGAAAAGACCTTATAACTTAGGGTAGAGCTCCTAATTGCTTGCTCAAATCAAAACAACAAATGTCTCACATATTCACCGTTTTTCAAAACAAAACTTTCAAAAAAGACAATACTTGGTATATATCCAAACAAGGATCATTACGAAGTTAAAGATCTTTTTTCAAAACATATTTCGAAAAACAAAACACTTTGTATACATCCGCACAAGGATCATTACAAAGTTAATTTGCAAAGGTATTTTAAAACCACATACAAGCATTTAAAGGCAAGACAAACGATTCAAAGAAGTGAGCCAAGCAACTAAGAGCCCATGGATAACCATGGATACAAATGGTGCTAACACCTTCCCTTTGTATAACCTATCCCCTTACCCAGAATTTCTTAAAGGTCTTTTTTCTGTTTCTTTTATAAACCTTTCCTTAATTGGATAAAATAAAAGTCGGTGGCGACTCTCTGATTTTCACAACTCAAAAAGCAAAAGAAGAGTCAGTTTGCATCTCACAAAACCGAGTGCATGACAGAACTGGCGACTCTGCTGGGGATTTCAAAAACAAAATGTTTTCAAAAAGGGATTACCTTAGAGATTAGGCCATTTCGATGTTTTCAATTGCTTGTCTTGTTTGCTTTATCTTTCAAAGGTTTGTTTGGGTATTTACTTGTGTGAAAGATTCTAACCCGAATCTCGAGATACCTTAAGTATGTGACAATAGACCAAGGAAACTGTACGGCATGTGCCGATACGGTTGATCTGGTAGTCACCGTTAGTGCGACACTTTGGTTTATACTGATGTCCCTTGAAAACGATCAAGGAGTATGTTAGGCTTCCGAAATGTCATTAAACACTAATTTGTCTTATAACCTTTTAGTTGAACTTGACTTGTGGCCTATTAAGTGGCTAGCTTTGAAATTGATCGAAGTTAGTTATCCTCGAGAAATATTTTGATCGGCCGCCCGAGTGCCGTATTAAGATGTTGTCTCCAAGGATCATTGAACCCGAATACTATTCTAAGACAGGTTTTAACCAACTCAACTTCAATGGGGAGGGTATCACCTATCAAACTCATGCAAGCCTTTGAACCTAAGGCTATTATTTGATTTGTTTGTGTTTGACATCATGACATCATAAGCATCATAAGCATATCATTTTTCACTAATCATTTCAAGGATCAAAGAGTTTACCTTTGTTGTTGCAGGTAATGGCTCCCGTTACCAGAGATTATGTCCGAATCAACATCTCAACAGTACCATCTGAGCTCAAGGACTTAATATCAGAATTTCCCAGGAATGCTCAATTCACTGAAAAGCACGATCACCTACTCCATTTGGTTACCTCAAAATTTGAAGAAGACATGATACGGGTCCTGTTCCAGTTCTTTGATCCCGAACATCATTGTTTTACATTTCCTGATTACCAGTTAGTACCCACTTTGGAAGAGTTCTCTGAACTGATTGGTTTACCTGTTCGAGATCGATTACCTTTCACTGGTTTAGAAAAGATTCCAAAGCCAGAAATCATTGCTGCTGCCTTACATTTGCAAAAGTCAGAAATCGAGTCCAATTGGGAAACAAAGAGTAGAGTCGAGGGTTTGCTTGCTAAGTTCTTAATGGAAAAGGCTCGGTTACTACTAAAAAACAGAAGTTACCTAGCTTTTGAAGAAGTTGTGGCTCTTTTGATTTATGGGTTGGTTTTATTCCCTAATCCCGACCATTTCATAAGTGTGCATGCTATCAACATTTTCTTAACCCACAATCCGGTGCCTACTTTGCTGGGAGACATCCTACATTCTCTACACACTCGTACCATGAAAAAACGAGGAACTCTTATGTGTTGTGTACCACTACTGGCTAGATGGTTTACCTTACACCTTCCCCGATCAGTGTTGAGAAACGAACAAAGGATGCAATGGTCTCGTAGAATCATGTCTTTATCTCATTCAGATATCCGGTGGAACAACTTCTTTCAAAGAGACATCACTCTCATTGACCATTGTGGGGAGTACCCTAATGTGCCACTCCTTGGCATTAAGGGAGGCATAACCTACAATCCCTCTTTAGCTTTACGCCAATTCGGATATGCACGAAGTAACGGTCCTCATGACATGATTATCCGTGGCATTGTGTTCGACTACGAAGATGATTCCCAAAGGTATCGACGAAGGTTTATACATGCTTGGGGCAGTGTCTACAAAGTAGAAAGCAAGACTTTATGACAGTGGAATTCAATTTCCATGGAACCTTACCTCAAATGGGTGCTTACCCGTGCACAAAAGTTAATCATGCCATATCCCGCTATCCTACCTATGACTATTGAACCAGGAGTCAAAGGGGAGGAACCTTGAGTTATTCTACATCCGGACATGCCAACTGACCTGGAAGAGTTGCAGAAATCTTGGGTTCAGCTAAAAGAGGAAAGAGACACTTTCAAAGCACACTGTCAAGACTATGAGAGGAAAGTATTAGAGCTCACCGGACAACTCCAAGAAGAACAGCAGATCAACACATTCCTGGGTGCAAAGAGAAAGCGTCCATGGGAGACCTGAGGGATCCTTCATTTTCTTTATTTTTCTGTTTTGTAAGCCCGAATGAGGCAAAGAAAAAAGAAAGAAAGAAAAAAAATAATAAAAAAAAAAGAAATAATTGTTTGACTAACAAATGTTTGTTTTTCTTTTGTTTTAACAAATCTAAATTCTAAGATCCTTGAAAACATTGCACATACATTTCATTCATAAACATTGCATATACATTTCATTCATAAACATTGCATATACATTTCATTCATAAACATTGCATAACAGGTTCGCATAATGGGTTTCTCATCTCCTCGCTGTTTATTTCAGTTAGAAGAGATGGAATCCGAAACAAGCATCAAGAATCTCGAAGCACAGAACGCCCAAGTTCAGGTAGCAATTCTGGAATTAGCAAAGGGGCAACAAGAACTGAAAGCCCTGATAACCAAGAAGAAAAAGAAGCCCAAAGGATCTATAGGCTTGAGTCACCTGAAAAGGAAGATCAAAATCCCAGTCAAAAAGCCCAAAAAGCCACCGATCCCTGAAATAGTCGGTGATGGTGATCAGGAAGACAATCACAGCAATCAAGGTTCTGCCAAACCCTCTCTCTCTCTTCTAATGAAGAAGATTATCATTCTGGAGACGAACAGGATGATGACAAATACCATCAGTTGGAAGAACGCATGAAAGCCATTGAGATACAGAAAATACCTGGTTTAGACTTCAACGACCTTGGACTTGTCTCAGATATTGTTATCCCTCCAAAGTTCAAAGTTCCTGTCTTTGCAAAGTATGATGGAGTCTCTTGCCCAAAGTTGCATCTAAGGTCCTATGTGAGGAAGTTATTACCTCATACGGCAGATAACAAATTATGGATTCATTTTTTCCAGGAAAGTCTGTCAGGTACTCAACTCGAATGGTACTACCAACTGGAAAGTGCAAAAGTTCACACCTGGGGAGACCTGGCTGCTGCTTTCTATAAACAGTATCAATACAATGCTGACCTTGCACCAACTCGTACTCAATTACGAGGCATGACCATGGCACCAAAAAAAAGTTTCAAAGAATATGCGCAAAAGTGGAGAGATCTGGCTGGAAGGGTTCAACCACCCTTATCTGATCGCGAGCTAGTTGACATGTTCATGGGCACTTTAACTGGCCCGTTCTATAGTCATTTGCTGGGAAGCTCATCATCAGGTTTCACTGACCTGATACTGACTGGAGAGCGTGTCGAAAGTGGCATTCGAAATGGAAAAATTCAAGTAGTTTCTTCCTCTGGTACTGCAAAGAGACCCATTGGTGGGAAAAATGAGGTCAATACAATGCAAAATCAAAAAAGTTGCAAAAGTGAACATCACCAATATATAGGGGCTGTCTTGAACTCTGCATCTGCACCTCAAAAAGATCAACCGCCGAAGTATACGCGTCGACCCGATGCACCGAGAAGGAATTTCACTAAAATCAATATGCCAATCTCTCAAGCATTGCAACACTTGTTAAAGGTAAATTTGATTATATTGAAAGATCCTCCGAAGAATGTCAACACTTCATCTCCTAGTTACCGCCCTGACGCAACATGTTCATACCATTCCGATTGTCTAGGACATGACGCAGATCACTGTTGGGCTCTGAAGAACAAAATCCAAGACATGATAGATGCTGGGGAAATTGAGTTCGATCCTCCAGAAACTCCAAATGTCATCAATGCACCTATGCCAAAGCACGACAAGACCGTTAATGCTATCATAGACACTGTTTATATCTATGATGTGAGAGAATTGTCAACTCCGCTCTTTGAAGTTAAAAGAAAGCTAATCCAAGTTGGTTACTTTCCAGGTTGTGACCCTGATTGCTCTTATTGTGCACACCTACCCAATGGTTGTGAGAATTTGAAAATGGGAATTCAAAAATGGATGGATCGCCGTGTCATTATGTTTGAAAGGCTCCCTTCTATGGACGATTTATGCGAAGTTTTTGCAAACGGGATGAGAATAGAGGACGTTTCAGTGGTTTCTAACATACCATTGAAAATCCCTACCAAAGCTCCCTTTAAAATTTCTGCTGCACCCAGAGTAGCAACTGTGATCATTACCAATCCAGCTCCATTTCCATATTCCACCGACAAAGCTGTCCCGTGGAAATATGACACTGAAATTTATGTCCATGGAGTTAAACAAAAGGAGGCCGTAAATCCAACTGTTGACAATATTGTGGGGACTAGTAAGATTACGAGAAGTGGAAGGATCTTTTCGCCAGAAATTTCTCCAAATGTTGCTACTACTCCAGTCCAGGTCTCAGTTTCTAATCAAGATGTCAATGCTCGAGGCAAAGATCCACTGACCGAACCAGCTCAAGTACCCGTTGAAGTCCTTGTTGAAGATCCTTCGAGGAAAGAAATGGAGGAAATATTGATAATCATCTGCAAAAGTGATTACAATATTGTGGAACAACTGGGGCACACTGCTTCAAAGATCTCAATGCTATCTTTGCTAAAGTATTCAGAAGCTCATGCTAAAGCTTTAATGAAATTCTTGAAAGCTGCCCATGTACCACAGGAGATTTCAATCAACCAATTTGAAAATTGCGTTGCTAGTCTTACAGTGCACAACGGTCTCAGTTTCTCCGATGCTGATTTAACCCCTGCTGGGAAAAATCACAATAAAGCCTTGCACATCTCTATTGAATGTAACGGCGCCACTTTGTCTCATGTGCTGGTAGACAATGGTTCCTCGTTAAACGTATTACCAAAAGTAGTACTGGAAAAACTTGACTTCGAAGGAGTTGTGTTACAACCAAGTGATGTGGTGGTAAGAGCCTTCGATGGGTCGACAAGAACGGTATATGGAGAAATTAGGCTCCCAATCAGAGTGGGCTCTCAGGTCTTTGATTCTACCTTTTCTGTGATGGATATTCATCCAACATACTCCTGTTTACTAGGACGCCCTTGGATACATGGGGCAAATGCTGTAACTTCTACCCTGCATCAGAAGTTAAAGTATCCAGTAAAAGGCAAGATCGTCACAGTCCATGGTGAAGAAGAATATGTGGTTAGCCACCTGAGTAACTCCAAGTATGTTGAGATGGATGGAGAATTCATTGAAACCCCCTGCCAAGCTTTTGAGGTGGTCTCTCCTGATGTCTCTACTGCCAAGCACATTTCTGTTAATCCTGCTATAAAAATAAATCCAACTATGGCTTCTCTCAAAGATGTTAAAGCTGTGATCGAAGAAGGTGGTGGCACAGCATGGGGACAACTCATTGATGTGCCTTACAAATTCGACAAGCTGGGTTTGGGCTATGCTAATGGAACTCAGAAGAACGATCAAAGTCTTCATTCTGGAGGGTTAATGACACATTTCATCAGCCAAGAAGTAAATGTTATTGAAGACGATGGAATGATTCAACAATATCCCAATGGAGTTCCACCTGTATCCATGGAAGTTTGGGACACTTTGGGAGAACCAAGTGGCAAGTATGACTTTATGGTAAAGTATACTGCTCCTCCGAGTTTTTCGATTGCCATCGAAAACAATGTCCCGACTGGATGGGATAATCAGTTCGAGGATTACAAAAGTCTCACAAGCTCCATTACTGAGCAATATCAAAGTCCACCTAAAGAAGTTTGGGATACGCTAGGAGAGCCAAGTGGCAAATATGACTTTATGGTGAAATATTCCGCTCCTCCGAGCTCACAAGTCGCCATTGAAGACATTGTCCCAACTGGATGGGATGAACATTGCGAAAACAATTTCACTCCTGGAGAAGCCTGGGAGATACCAAATAACGAGGGTTATTTTCTGTCACAGTACACTACTCAGCAGAATGCACAAGTCTCTATCCAAGACGTCATCCCGACTGGATGGGACGGCCTTATCGAGTATCTCTCTCAACCAATAGAGATACCTCAACCTGGATCCTCATATCCAACAGAGCATCTTGCTCATCCTGAAGGATCAACAGCTCATCTCATCACTAAAGAAGTCAATGTTGTGGGAGACACAGAAGACAACTGCAACTGGGGCAACTGGATATTCCCCGCTCACAACCATGGGTTGAACAACTGGGAAGCTGAAGATGTCATCTCCTTTGATCAGGAGTAAATGCATTTTCCTGTTTTCACTGTTTATATGTTCAAAAATAAAAATGGTTCATGTACTATCGAACCATGAGCTTGAAAGCCGTGTGCCTTGCCCGAAGCACACTGGTCCTTTTTATAAGGGTTTGTCATATCATGATCATATGTTCATATAATAAAATCATGGGACGTTTGCATGTTCAAATTATTGCGATCCTTTCTATTCATTTCTTCACTTTGTTTTCAAATAGCTATGTGTTCTTACACACACCCACATAATAAATGCAGATTCACATTCACTCTGGATCCTGTCGATAACGATTCTGCTATTGCCAATCATGACTTTGAAAATCCGATCTACCAAACTAAGGACGAAAGTGAGGAAGATTGTGAAGTACCTAGGGAACTTGCAAGGCTGTTAGAACAAGAAGAAAAAACTATACAGCCGCATGAAGAGCCAACTGAGGTTATCAACCTGGGCAGTGACGAGGAAAAGAAAGAAGTCAAGATAGGGGCTGATCTAAAAGACAGTGTCAAGCAAAGACTGATTCAAATGTTACAAGACTACGTCGAGATATTCGCTTGGTCTTATGAAGACATGCTTGGTCTCGACACGGATATTGTGGTCCATCGCTTCCCAATCAAAGAAGGTAGCACTCCAGTTAAGCAGAAACTACGGAGAAGTAGGCCTGACATGTCCAAGAAAATCAAAGACGAGGTTGAGAAGCAATTCAATGTTGGCTTTCTAAAAGTTGTAAGTTATCCTCCTTGGATAGCTAACATCGTGCCTGTGCCTAAAAAAGACGGGAAGGTCAGGATGTGTGTAGACTACAGAGATCTGAACCGGGCAAGCCCCAAAGATGATTTCCCTTTACCTCACATCGATGTACTGGTTGATAATACTGCACAATGCAAAGTATTTTCCTTTATGGACGGATTCTCCGGTTACAATCAAATAAAGATGGCACCCGAAGACATGGAAAAAACAACCTTCACAACACCCTGGGGAACCTTTTGTTACAAAGTAATGCCCTTTGGTTTAAAGAATGCAGGAGCAACATATCAGCGCGCAATGGTAGCTCTGTTACATGATATGATTCATCAGGAGATAGAGGTTTATGTGGATGATATGATTGCAAAGTCCAACACCGAAGAAGAACATCTGGGTCATCTGCACAAGCTGTTTGATAGACTCAAGAAATACAGGTTGCGACTGAATCCGAACAAGTGTACCTTTGGAGTAAGATCCGGTAAACTCTTAGGTTTCATTGTCAGCAGCAAGGGTATTGAGGTTGATCCTGCCAAGGTCAAAGCCATTCAAGAAATGCCTATACCCCGTACCGAGAAACAAGTCAGAGGATTCTTGGGACGTTTGAACTACATAGCCAGATTTATTGCCCATATGACTACTACTTGTGTGCCGATCTTCAAACTGTTGAAGAAAGATCAAATGGAAAGATGGAATGACAAATGCCAATTAGCCTTTGACAAAATCAAAGAATATCTCCAAAAACCGCCAATCTTGTTACCACCTGTGGAAGGAAGACCTCTGATAATGTACCTAACTGTGTTAGAAGATTCGATGGGGTATGTACTGGGGCAACATGACGAGTCCGGCCGAAAGGAGCGTGCAATATGTTAGAACAAGATTTATTCTGATCAATATTCTTAGTTTTGATGATAACAAGGATATGAATTTTGTGTGAGATAATGTGGTACTCTAATACATTGCAATTTCCCTTTCAGGAAATATATATAGAGTATGCACAAATCAGCGCTCAGAAGCTCTGTCTCAGAAGGTTCAGCATGCAACATCAGAACATGGTCTGGCAAGACATCAGAAGATGGTCAAGGCAGAATCAGAACATGAGTCTATGGAAGCATCAGAAGAACTTGAGTTCAGAAGCAGAAGCACTGAAGTTCTCATGGTATCATGCTCAGAAGCACTTCAAGGTCAGAAGACAAGAAGATGCTATGCACCAAGCTGTTTGACTCTGATGATATTCAAACTCTGTATACACAAACATCAGATCAGAAGAAAGTACAGGTGGCAGGCTACGCTGACTGACAAAAGGAACGTTGGAAGCTATTAAAGGCAACGTCAGTAGACACAGCGTGAACAAGGCTCGAGGTAGTTGACAAAAGCGTGAAACATTAAATGCAATGTTGTACGGAATACGCAAAGCATTAAATGCTCCCAACGGTAATCTTCTCAAAGTGCCTATAAATATGAAGTTCTGATGAGAAGCAAGGTTAACGATTTTGAAAGAACTTATTCTGAAAAACTTGCTGAAACGCTGTTCAACTCAAAGCTCAGAAACTTCATCTTCATCAAAGCTCACTACATTGCTGTTGTAATATATTAGTGAGATTAAGCTTAAACATTAAGAGAAATATCACTGTTGTGATTATAGCTTTTCAGAAGCATTTGTAATACTCTTAGAATTGATTACATTAATTTGTAAGTAACTAGAGTGATCAAGTGTTGATCAGGATACTCTAGGAAATCTTAGCTTGTGTCTAAGCAGTTGTAATTAGAGTGATCACGTGGTGGTCAGGATACTCTAAGAAAGTCTTAGCTTGTTGTAGTGGGGAAAATCTGATATCAAAGCCATAGGATGACTCGAATCAATATTTCAGTGAAAGTCGCCACCGCGCTTTATTGTTTCCAAAGGAAAAGGGAAAAGAACGGAAAAACCCAAAGTTTGTTTTTTTAAAACAAAAAGAAGAGATCTTAGGTACGGGTGTTGCTTATACAAGGGGAAGGTTTTAAGCACCCCTCATATCTGTGGTACTCCACAGGAACCTTTTTGAAAATCTGTGTCGTGTGTGCTAAAAAAGGGTTCGTTTTATTTTTAAAATAAGCTCGGCAAAGCGTTAAGCTTTGGGCCTACATACCTCCTTGGTGCAATGGAGAAGTCAGAGCTAATGTAGTTCCTCTTAAAGGGAAAACGGTTTTTAAAACGAATAAACACTTTATTATCGTCGGAGAGAAATACTCAGCCATTGATCTTGAGCATGAGAACAAACAAGTTCTTTGCATCGCAAATGAAAGAAGGGCTCCAACTCGGATAAAATCAACGAGTATGCCACTAGCTCTCTCATGCGGAAAAGATCTCATTTTATCAATCAATTTCAAAATCGTGGGGTATAACCACTCGTTTCGACAATTAACGGTGTCTAAACTTTTGAAGAAAAGCCACTAAGGGAAAAATATATTTTAAAGAAAAAAGTTTTGAAAAGATTGCAAACATAAGAATGTTTTGGAAAAAGGGAGAAGATTTTGAAAATTAAAGAAGGGGAGGAGATGAAGAGGCTATCCTATTGCGTAAAATAAAAGCTAAGGAAAGAAACGGTCTAACCGAAATAAGAAGCCAACACTTGACATTTAGGAGTCAAGGTAGATTTCCCATCCTTTGGAATTATCAATACCAACACATTAACACTTGGGGGATCCAGATGAACTTATTGTCTTAGCACCACTTTTCATTAAGCACATTAAGATTCTGACGAAAATCGGGCAGAGTAACGGCTGTTTTCGGGTAAAATCCTTATATCAATGCCTTGGAATTAACCATCAAGGGCTTTCAAGGAAATACCTGCACACACAAACAGACAACAATCCAATGCCAGACAGACAGAATAACAGCAGAGTAATAACAGAATAAGAGTCCAGAGGCACTAGGTCCATAAGTCCGAATCTCCAAAATGCTAGGGATAGTAACCAATAGTCCAAAGAGAGCCTTATGTGTTTTTTAGATTTTGGTTGTTTATTAGTGTTTTAGCATAAAAGTAAAGTATGGTCCAAGTGGACAAAAGAAAAATAGCGGAAGCATAAACATATGTCCAAGTGGACAAAGAGAAAATAGCGGAATATAAACGTCCAAATGGACAAAGAGAAAATGACGGAATGTAAATATGATGAAATGATAAAATAAAGCGATAAAGCGAGAAATATAAAGAGCGGTATAATAAATTGCGGAAATTAAAGTTAGTTGTTAGATGTTAAAGATAACCATCTTGAAACTTGTCAAGTATGTTATCAAAGTTAGTAATGAAGATCGATGGTGAGTGAAGGATGTACTCGGATTTAAGGTCAATGGAAACTTATCAGAAGCTTGATAAAATCATAGCGACTATACGATAAATTTCCATAAGTCATAAATCAACCGCATACAATTCTCTTCTATATTTGATCTTTTATCGAGTCGGGACAAATGTAGGAGAACTCTCCATGTATCAAGATCATCAATCAAAAGAAATAAGAAGGAGAAGAAGAAATGATCTAGCCTTTATCAAGAATCCATAGAATTCTCAAGATATTAAGACTTTCATCGATCAAAAGAAAACAAGTAGAAAGAGATAAGAATGGAAACATAAATTGATCTAGTCTTTATCAAGAATCCATAGAATTCTCAAGATATTAAGACTTTCATCGATCAAAAGAAAGTAAGATGAAAATAAGAATGAAAACATAAAAGATAATCAACTCACACTATCATTAATATCATTCATCCATTTTGGTGGATTAAGTCACTTCAAACCTATCAACACCCTAGATCCAATGATATTAATGAAGTGGAGGAAGAAGGAAGCCAAAACAAGCACAAAAAAGGCAAAAAACCACATTCTGCCTGCTGGAAATCGATTTCATGCAGGGGGAAATCGATTTCCATAGTGCAGTTTTCAAAAAAACAAGTTACGTTCAGCAGGAAATCGATTTCAGCCTTAAGGAAATCGATTTCCTCAGTGTAAATTTCAGCAAAAACAGCATTTAAAGGCATGAAACTTGACTTGAACAAATATACAAACACCTTATGATCACACATCAATTAGAGCACGAATTTTCCATCAAATCACCAACAAATAGCACCAATATAGCATCAAAGATGCATTGAACACAAACAACAAAGAATCACATTGTGATATACAAAAAGGATGAAGAAAATTACCAAATCTTGAACAAAACTTAGATCTACTTCAAGAATCACCAACACAAATCTTGATCTCTCAACAATTGAAGAAAAAAAGTGAAATAGATGGTGGTTTAGCTCAAAGTTTGTGAGGTTCAAGATGTGACTCACAAACTTTATGAAAGAACAAAGAGCTTTGGTGAATTTGGTAGGGATGAGGAGAGAAATTGCAAGGGTTTTTTGGCTCTCAAAGCTTGAGAAATGAGAGAGTAGTGGGCTCTATTTATAGGATGAGATCAAGAGTAGTGGTAGTTTGGTCTTTTTGCATTTGGTAATTAGCTTGTGTTTAATTGGTGATTAAAGTGGTATTTAAATGGTAAGAAATGGTAAAATGAGGTTTAAGTGGATTTAATGAAGGGATTAATTTTGATGAGGTGGAAAATTGGTAAAATGATCAAATAAAAAGGTGCCAAAATGATGTCAAGCTTCCCTCCTTATATTTTTTTGAATTTCGCCTTAAGGAAATCGATTTCCCCAGGAGTGAAATCGATTTCACTCTGTTCCAGAAGAGAATTTGGCGCAAAATACACTAGGGAAATCGATTTACCCAGGAGGGAAATCGATTTCATGCTGTCCAGAATGTGATTTTGTTGATGAATGCTGCAGGGAAATCGATTTACCCAGTAGGGAAATCGATTTCATCAGTCAAAAATGTGAAAAATGTCTTGTTTATTGCATGTCTTGGCTTGGTACCTACAAAACAAAAGCCTACAAAGAAACAAAGCAATGTTTTTTGGTATTTGGGTTAGTATAAAACAAATAAAAAGCTAAAAGTGCTTGATGATTCCCCTCAAAGGAAAAATGATACCTCAAGATTGTGATCTTGATTGATGATTGAAATGCAAATGATGTATGATCTTAGGGTCAAAAATTGGGGTATGACACTTGTGTCTAAGCATTTGTTCCTAGAGTGATCAGGTTGTGATCAGGATACTCTAGAAGACTTAGTCGTGGGCTAAGTGGAAAACCATTGTAATTTGTTGCGATTAGTGGATTAAATCCTCAGGTGAGGTAAATCACTCCGTGGGGGTGGACTGGAGTAGTTTAGTTAACAACGAACCAGGATAAAAATAACTGTGCAATTTGTTTTTATCGTTTAAGTTTTTAAGACTACACTTATTCAAACCCCCCCCCCCCTTTCTAAGTGTTTTTATATCCTTCAATTGGCATCAGAGCGCCGGTTCTAAGGTGCAAGCACTTAACCGCGTTTAGAAAAGATTCAGGAAGAGAAAAACGCTTCAGTAAAAGATGCCTGGTGAAATTCCAACAGATCCACCTGCATCTACATCTGGCTCTGCTGAGCAATACAATGGTAACAATGGTTATACTAGACCACCAGTATTTGATGGTGAAAACTTTGAATACTGGAAAGATAAACTGGAAAGTTACTTTCTTGGTCTAGATGGTGAACTATGGGATCTTCTGATGGATGGTTACAAACATCCAGTGAAAGCTAGTGGCGTAAGGCTTACAAGGCAAGAAATGAATGATGATCAGAAGAAGCTTTTCAAGAATCATCATAAATGTAGAACTGTTTTGCTGAATGCTATCTCTCATGCTGAGTATGAGAAGATATCTAACAGGGAAACGGCCTATGATATATATGAGTCATTGAAAATGACCCATGAGGGAAATGCTCAAGTCAAGGAGACTAAAGCTCTTGCTCTAATCCAGAAATATGAAGCCTTCAAGATGGAGGATGATGAAAACATTGAGAAGATGTTCTCAAGATTTCAAACGCTAACTGATGGATTAAGAGTTTTGGATAAAGGGTACACCAAGGCCGATCATGTAAAGAAGATTATCAGAAGTTTACCCAGAAGATGGGGTCCAATGGTGACTACATTCAAGATTGCCAAGAATCTGAATGAAGTTTCGTTGGAAGAGCTTATCAGTGCTTTGAGAAGCCATGAAATAGAGCTGGACGCAAACGAGCCTCAAAAGAAAGGTAAGTCTATTGCATTAAAATCTAATGTTAAAAAATGCACTAACGCTTTTCAGACTAGAGAAGAAGATCCTGAAGAATCAGAATCTGAAGAAGAAGATGAACTGTCCATGATCTCCAGAAGGGTAAACCAACTCTGGAAGAGCAAGCAAAGGAAGTTCAGAGGCTTCAGAAGTTCAAAGAGATTTGAACGAGGAGAATCTTCTGGAGACAGAAGATCTAACAAGAAGAAGGCTGTCTGCTATAAGTGCAATGAGCCTGGACATTACAAGAACGAGTGTCCAAAACTTCAGAAGGAGAATCCCAAGAAGAAGTTTCATAAGAAGAAAGGTCTTATGGCAACATGGGATGATTCTGAATCAGAATCAGAATCAAACTCTGAAGGAGAACAAGCCAACTTCGCGCTGATGCCTACAGAAGATGATGGATCAGAATCTACATCAGAATCAGATTCTGAAGAGGTATTTTCTGAACTATCTAGAGAAGAGTTAGTTTCCAGTTTAACAGAACTTCTGGAACTCAAGGCTCATCTTAGTATCAAATACAAAAAGCTGAAAAAGAAGTTTGAATTTGAAACTAAGAAGCTGGAATTGGAAAATTCTGAACTGAAGGAAAAAGTTTTAAATCTATCCAAAGATAGTGGATCTCCTTCTGAAATAGAAAAATCCATTCCTAGCATGAATCATATTCTGAAAGAATATGACTCGAGCTTCAGAAAGTTCTTATCTAGAAGTATTGGCAGAAGTCATCTTGCTTCTATGATATATGGTGTTTCTGGAAACAGAAGGTTTGGTTTTGGCTATGAGGGTGATACCTCACATAAATTTGAACCTGTTGATGATCTGAAGATCACATACAAGCCATTGTATGATCAGTTCAAATATGGTCATGCTCATGATATTAGGCTCACTTCACATGCACAGAAGTTTAACATTGTTCACACCAAGAAGCATGTGACACATCCTAAGAAATATCATGCTGACAAACCTAAAGAATATCATGTTGTTCCTCCTGTTAAATATTTTGCTAAACCCAAGTTCAATCAGAACTTGAGGAGAATTAACAAGAAAGGACCCAAGAAATTGTGGGTACCTAAGGAGAAGATAATTTCTGTTGCAGATATCCTTGGCGGCAAAGAGGACAAAAAGCAAAATGTCATGGTACCTGGACTCTGGGTGCTCGCGACACATGACAGGAAGAAGGTCTATGTTCCAAGACCTTGTGCTTAAATCTGCTGGAGAAGTGAAGTTTGGAGGAGATCAGAAGGGCAAAATTATTGGCTCAGGAACTATAAAGTCTGGTAACTCTCCTTCTATTTATAATGTTCTTCTAGTAGATGGATTAGCTCATAACTTATTGTCCATAAGTCAATTAAGTGACAATGGTTATGACATAATCTTTAATCAAAAGTCTTGCAAGGCTGTAAGTCAGAAGGATGGCTCAATCCTATTTACAGGCAAGAGAAAGAACAACATTTATAAGACAGATCTTCAGGATCTTAAGAATCAGAAGGTGACTTGTCTTATGTCTGTTTCTGAAGAGCAATGGGTCTGGCACAAAAGATTAGGACATGCTAGTTTGAGAAAGATTTCTCAGATTAACAAACTAAATCTTGTCAGAGGACTCCCTAATCTGAAATACAAATCAGATGCTCTTTGTGAAGCATGTCAGAAGGGCAAGTTCTCCAAACTTGCATTCAAGTCTAAGAATGTTGTCTCTTCCTCAAGGCCGTTAGAACTTTTGCACATTGATCTGTTTGGCCCAGTCAAAACAGCATCTGTCAGAGGGAAGAAATATGGATTAGTCATCGTTGATGATTATAGCCGCTGGACATGGGTAAAGTTCTTAAAACACAAGGATGAATCTCATTCAGTGTTCTTTGAATTCTGCACTCAGACCCAAACTGAGAAGGAGTGTAAAATCCTAAAGGTCAGAAGTGATCATGGTGGCGAATTTGAGAACAGGTTCTTTGAGGAGTTCTTCAAAGAAAATGGTATTGCCCATGATTTCTCTTGTCCTAGAACTCCACAGCAAAATGGAGTTGTAGAGCGAAAGAATAGGACTCTACAAGAAATGGCCAGAACCATGATCAATGAAACCAATATGGCTAAGCATTTCTGGGCAGAAGCAATAAACACTGCGTGTTATATTCAGAATAGAATCTCTATAAGACCTATTCTAAATAAGACTCCTTATGAATTGTGGAAGAACAGAAAGCCCAACATTTCATATTTTCATCCTTTTGGATGTGTTTGTTTTATTCTGAACACTAAAGATCATCTTGGTAAGTTTGATTCTAAGGCACAAAAGTGTTTCCTTCTTGGATATTCTGAATGCTCTAAAGGCTACAGAGTATACAATACTGAAACATTGGTTGTAGAAGAATCAATCAATATCAGGTTTGATGATAAGCTTGGTCTTGAAAAGCCAAATCAGTTTGAAAATTTTGCAGATTTTGATATTGATATATCAGAAGCAGTAGAACCAAGAAGCAAAGCTGCAGAAGCTGATAGTCTCAGAAGCAATGGATCAGAAGATCAAGTTGCTGCATCTTTAGAGAATCTCAGGATTTCTGAAGAACCAACAGTCAGAAGATCACCTAGACTTGCTTCAGCTCATTCAAAAGATGTGATCCTTGGGAAGAAAGATGATCCCATCAAAACAAGGGCATTCCTTAAGAACAATGCAGAATGTCAATAAGGTCTTGTTTCTTTGATCGAGCCAACTTCTGTTGATCAAGCTCTAGAAGATCCAGACTGGATAATTGCCATGCAAGAAGAACTCAATCAGTTTACAAGGAATGATGTATGGGACTTGGTTCCTAGACCAAAAGGATTTAACATCATCGGCACTAAGTGGGTATTCAGAAACAAGCTAAGCGAGAAGGGAGAAGTGGTAAGAAACAAAGCCAGACTGGTTGCTCAAGGTTATAGTCAGCAAGAAGGAATTGACTACACAGAAACCTTTGCACCAGTGGCCAGGTTAGAATCTATTCGTCTATTAATTTCTTTTGCCACTCAACATAACATCACTCTTTATCAGATGGATGTCAAGAGTGCCTTCTTAAATGATTATATAGATGAAGAAGTTTATGTCCATCAACCTCCTGGTTTTGAAGACTCCAAGTCTCCAAATCATGTTTTTAAATTAAAGAAATAATTATACGGATTGAAGCAAGCTCCTAGAGCTTGGTATGAACGTTTAAGTTCTTTCCGTCTGGAAAATGGTTTCACTAGAGGAAAAGTGGACACTACTCTCTTTTGTAAAACCTTTAAAAAGGATATTTTAATATGTCAAATATATGTTGATGATATCATCTTTGGAACATCTAATGCTACACTTGGAAAGGAGTTTGCTGAGTCTATGCAGGCTGAATTTGAAATGAGCATGATGGGAGAACTCAAGTATTTCCTTGGGATTCAAATCAACCAAACTTGTGATGGAACATATGTTCATCAAACGAAGTATGTGAAAGAACTTCTGAAGAAGTTTAATCTTTCTGAAAGTAAAGAAGCCAAAACTCCTATGCATCCAACATGTGTCCTAGGTAAGGATGAGGTAAGTAAGAAGGTAGATCAGAAGTTGTACAGAGGTATGATTGGATCTCTTCTATACCTAACTGCTTCTAGACCTGACATTCTCTTCAGTGTTTGTTTGTGTGCTAGATTCCAATCAGATCCGAGAGAATCTCATTTAACTGCGGTTAAGAGAATTCTGAGGTATCTGAAAGGTACTACTAATGTTGGTTTAGTTTACAGAAAATCCAAAGACTACAACTTAGTAGGATTCTGTGATGCTGACTATGCTGGAGATAGAATTGAAAGGAAGAGCACTTCTGGAAGTTGTCAATTTCTTGGAATTCATCTGATCTCATGGTACAGCAAGAAGCAAGCTACTATTGCCCTCTCAACAACAGAAGCAGAATATGTTGCTGCTGCTGGTTGTAGCACACAAATGCTCTGGATGAGAAGTCAGCTAGAAGATTATCAGATATATGAGAGTAACATTCCTATTTTCTGTGATAATACTTCTGCTATATGTTTATCTAAGAATCCTATCTTACATTCAAAAGCTAAACATATTGAGATTAAACATCATTTCATAAGGGACTATGTTCAGAAGGGTGTTATATCTTTAAACTTTGTGGATACAGACCATCAATGGGCTGATATCTTTACAAAACCCCTTGCTGAAGATAGGTTTAAGTTCATTCTGAAGAATATCAGTATGGATTTATGCCCAGGATGAGAAGATGAGAAGATCTTATGTATGAGTATCTTCTGAAATGAAATTGGGTTAGTTTTTTATAAGAAGTTCTGATTGCAATCAATTAGAAGTAGTGATTCGGTTATTACTAACGGTTCATTGTCTAAGTTGATTCAGAATCTCTTTAAAAGAAAATACAGCTATATCTAGCTTTCCAGATGGTAACACGTGTCTACCCTATTTGGACAAGCATGCGTGCAGTTGAGGAGGCGCCTTTCCTAGGTAACTGTTCTATCACTTCATTTGTCATAGTTTCTCTCTCCTCCTGTCACGTAACATTAAATGCCATTCATCATTTCCTTTACTTTTCTTTTTCGTTTTATATTCTTCAAACGTTTCAGTTTTTCCCTCTTTCATTTCTCTCTCTTTGCGTTCAGTTTTTCATCGTTCACCATCTTTCTCTATCCTTCTGCATTGTTGCATAAATCCTAGTCTTATATCTTCGATCTAGCGTTCATCATGAATCTTTCGTCTAGTTCCCTTCATCAAAACTTTAAACCTGTTGAAGGAACTAAGACTCAAAGGTGGCTGATCTATTTGAATAGAACGGATTCCATTTGTCCTGTGGTTACATCTGAATCTTTTACATTCTTTTTGATGTTATGACAAAAAGGGGGAGAAATATGTGATAAATGATTTGATTTAATCAGTTGCTTTACTAACAGAACTTGCAAAGTTCTATGTTTTTAAGTTGTGTTGTTGCAGGAAATGAAGATCAACATAAGAAGCAACAAGATGATGAAAAGCAACTCTTTAGAGAATGAAGCTCTTGGATTCTTGAAAAGTTTAATTCTGTTTCTTTACTTTGTCGTTTTCTACATCTGAATCTTTTATATTCTTTTTGATGTTATGACAAAAAGGGGGAGAAATATGTGATAAATGATTTGATTTAATCAGTTGCTTTACTAACAGAACTTGCAAAGTTCTATGCTTTAAGTTGTGTTGTTGCAGGAATTGAAGATTCTCTTTAAAGATCAACATGAGAAGCAACTCTTTAGAGAATCAAGCTCTTGGATTCTTGAAGCAAGCTGAGTGCTATGAAGCTTCAGAATCAGAAGCAAGAATCAAGAAGGAAGAATGTTCAGATATTCTGATGATAGAATATGATCTGAAACATTATGTCTATTTGTTCTGATACATTCTATATTGCTCTGATACATATTATGTGTTCTGAAACATATTCTATGTTCTGACTCATTCATGCTGACTTTTGTCGTTTAGTTTTGTTCTGTAACATTTCAGGATGTAGAGATGCTCTGATGATGCTCTGGTACATTCAACAGTGTTCTGATACAATCTAGCATGAAGTGATGTAAGAAGAAATTCAAGCTCTTAAGCTGTCCCAATGGAAGCAAGAATCAGAAGCTGGGAATGTTCTGAAGATCAAAGAAATTCAAGTTCTGAAGCTGTCCGATGGAAGCAGAAGTCAGAAGCTGTAAATGTTCTGAGGATCTAAAGAAATTCAATGTTCTGAAGCTGTCCTATGGAAGCAGAAATCAGAAGTCATGAATGTTCTGTAGATCAAGCACTGTGAACGTCTCTACTGAAATACTCAGGGAAGTCTTTTATTATTAAAATTCTTCTAGTATTAATTTCAGGGGAGATTATTCATCTCAGGGGGAGATTGTTAATCTCAGGGGGAGACATATTCACATGCTTATGTTATAGCTGTGTAATTGTCTTTAGCTGTCTGCTCTTTCTGATCGCAAATTCATATCATTTATATATGTTTTTGTCATCATCAAAAAGGGGGAGATTGTTAGAACAAGATTTGTTCTGATCAATATTCTTAGTTTTGATGATAACAAGGATATTAATTTTGTGTGAGATAATGTGGTACTCTAATACATTGCAATTTCCCTTTCAGGAAATATATATAGAGTATGCACAAATCAGCGCTCAGAAGCTCTGTCTCAGAAGGTTCAGCATGCAACATCAGAACATGGTCTGGCAAGACATCAGAAGATGGTCAAGGCAGAATCAGAACATGGGTCTATGGAAGCATCAGAAGAACTTGAGTTCAGAAGCAGAAGCACTGAAGTTCTCATGGTATCACGCTCAGAAGCACTTCAAGGTCAGAAGACAAGAAGATGCTATGCACCAAGCTGTTTGACTCTGATGATATTCAAACGCTGTATACACAAACATCAGATCAGAAGAAAGTACAGGTGGCAGGCTACGCTGACTGACAAAAGGAACGTTGGAAGCTATTAAAGGCAACGTCAGTAGACACAGCGTGAACAAGGCTCGAGGTAGTTGACAAAAGCGTGAAACATTAAATGCAATGCTGTACGGAATACGCAAAGCATTAAATGCTCCCAACGGTCATCTTCTCAAAGTGCCTATAAATATGAAGTTCTGATGAGAAGCAAGGTTAACGATTTTTAAAGAACTTATTCTGAAAAACTTGCTGAAACGCTGTTCAACTCAAAGCTCAGAAACTTCATCTTCATCAAAGCTCACTACATTGCTGTTGTAATATATTAGTGAGATTAAGCTTAAACGTTAAGAGAAATATCATTGTTGTGATTATAGCTTTTCAGAAGCATTTGTAATACTCTTAGAATTGATTACATTAATTTGTAAGTAACTAGAGTGATCAAGTGTTGATCAGGATACTCTAGGAAGTCTTAGCTTGTGTCTAAGCAGTTGTAATTAGAGTGATCACGTGGTGGTCAGGATACTCTAAGAAAGTCTTAGCTTGTGTCTAAGCATTTGTTCCTAGAGTGATCAGGTTGTGATCAGGATACTCTAGAAGACTTAGTCGTGGGCTAAGTGGAAAACCATTGTAATCTGTTGCGATTAGTGGATTAAATCCTCAGGTGAGGTAAATCACTCCGTGGGGGTGGACTGGAGTAGTTTAGTTAACAACGAACCAGGATAAAAATAACTGTGCAATTTGTTTTTATCGTTCAAGTTTTTAAGACTACACTTATTCAAACCCCCCCTTTCTAAGTGTTTTTCTATCCTTCACAATATACTATCTTAGCAAAAAGTTTACCGATTGTGAAACAAGATACTCACTGCTCGAGAAAACTTGTTGTGCCTTGGCATGGGCGGCTCGCCGACTAAGACAGTATATGCTAAACCATACCACTTTCTTGATCTCCAAAATGGATCCTATCAAGTATGTGTTTGAAAAACCTGCTCTCTCTGGAAGAATAGCAAGATGGCAAATGATCTTAATAGAGTATGACATCCAGTACACTTCACAAAAAGCGATCAAAGGAAGTGTGGTAGCCGATCATCTGGCTCACCAAGCAGTGGATGATTATCAAGCATTGAACTTTGACTTCCCAGATGAAGATATTATGCTAGTCACTGACTACGAACAACCAGTACCGGAAGAAGGACCCGAGCCAGGATCCCGATGGACTATGGTGTTTGATGGAGCTTCTAATGCGCTTGGCAATGGCATCGGAGCTGTGATCATTTCCCCTGCAGGAGGTTATACACCTTTCACTGCCAGATTATGTTTCAACTGCACTAACAATATAGCCGAGTACGAAGCATGTATTCTAGGTCTCAAAGCTGCAATCGATTTAAGAATCAAGGTCCTGGAGGTCTACGGAGACTCGGCGCTTGTAATTTATCAAGTCAAAGAGGAATGGGACACAAAGCACCCGAATCTAATTCCATACAAAAAATATGTGCTGAGTTTGATTCCTTACTTTGAAGAAATCACTTTTGAACACATCCCACGCGAAGAAAATCAACTAGCTGATGCTCTAGCTACCATGTCATCCATGTTCAAAGTCAGGTGGGACAATGAGGCGCCGATGATCACCATTTACAGACAGGATGAACCAGCCTATTGCAATGAGATCAATGCCGAAGAAACGGAAGAAAAACTATGGTTCCATGAAGTAAAAAGATATCTCGAAGTTCAGGAGTACCCTGAAGGGGCATCCATTAACGACAGAAAGTTTCTAAGAAGATTTGCTGCCAAATTCTTTCTAAGTAATGGAACCCTATACAAACGCAACCATGACTCGACTTTACTTCGTTGTGTAAACAAGAAGGAAGCAGAACAGATTATGGAAGACATACACGATGGTGCCTTTGGTACTCATTCAAGTGGACATACAATGGCTAAAAAGATCCTAAGAGCAGGTTATTACTGGTCTACCATGGAGACAGACTGCCATCATCACTCCAGAACTTGTCACAAATGCCAGATATATGCCGACAAAGTACATGTACCTCCAGTCCTGTTGAACGTCCTGACGGCTCCTTGGCCTTTTGCAATGTGGGGTATTGATATGATTGGAGAAATCAAGCCTACTGCTTCCAACGGACATTGTTTCATACTGGTCGCTATTGACTACTTCACAAAATGGGTAGAGGCATCCTCGTTTGCTTTAGTTACCAAGAATGTTGTAGCCCGATTTATCAAGCACAATCTCATTTGTCGGTATGGCATCCCTGAAAGGATCATCATGGACAATGGCACAAATTTAAATAACAAAGTGATTACTAAACTTTGCACACAGTTCAAGATCAAACATCATAATTCATCTCCATATCGACCAAAGATGAATGGCGCGGTGGAAGCTGCCAATAAGAACATCAAGAAGATCATACAGAAAATGACAGTAACCTACAAAGATTGGCATGAGATGTTACCTTTTGCTCTTCATGGTTATCGCACATCAGCACATACTTCAACAGGGGCAACTCCATTTTCCTTAGTCTATGGTATGGAGGCAGTTCTCCCAATCGAAATCCAGATTCCTTCCCTAAGGATCATGAAAGAAGCCGATCTAGACGAAGACGATTGGATTCAGACTCGATTGGACCAGATAAACTTGATCGATGAGAAGAGACTTGCGGCTATTTGTCATGGTCAGTTGTACCAGAAACGTATGATCAAAGCCTTCAACAAGAAAGTCAAGAGTCAGACATACCAAATCGGTGATTTGGTTGTCAAACGCATCATCCTACCACAGGGTGACCCCAGGGGCAAGTGGACTCCCACCTATGAGGGACCATTTGTAATCAAGAAAGTATTCTCCGGCGGAGCTATGTTGCTTACTACTATGGACGGAGAAGATTTCCCACACCCTGTAAATGCGGACATAGTCAAAAAGTACTTCGCTTAAAGAAAAGAAAAGCTCGCTAAGTTGAAAACCCGAAAGGGCGACTTAGGCAAAAATAAGCGTCTCGGTGGATTGAAAACCTGAAAGGGCGATCCAGACAAAAATTAGAGACTAAAAAAAATAAGGGTTATTACCATTTTTGCCCCCCTGCCATATAGGCGACTTTTGGTTTACCCCCCTGTAAAAAATTTTTTTGTAAAACTAACCTTGCCATTTCAAGATTCTGTCATTTTAGACCTCGCCAGCAAATGGCACATGCCACTTGCATATGTGGCATGCTGATTGTGTAATTCTTTTATTTTTTTAATTTTTTAAAATTCAAATATGCTGACATGTAATTATATTTTTTATTTTTTATTATTTTTAATTCCACGTCATATTTATTTTTTTAAATTTTTTTTAAAAAAAAAATTTAAATTTTTTTTATTTTTATTTAACATAATATTTTATTTTATTTTTTATTTATTTTAACGTAATATATATATATATATATATATATAATTTATTTTAATATTATTCAAATTCAAAACACATAAATATTGAAAAAAATACCTGCGGATTTACCTACGGATTTTAAAATACCTGCGGATTTACCTAAGGATTTTAAAATACCTGCGGATTTACCTACGAATTTTAAAATACCTGCAGATTTACCTGCGGATTTACCTGCGGATTTACCTACGGATTTTAAAATACCTGCGGATTTACCTACGGATTTTAAAATACCTGCGGATTTACCTACGGATTTTAAAATACCTGCAGATTTACCTGCGGATTTACCTACGGATTTTAAAATACCTGCGGATTTACCTACGGATTTTAAAATACCTGCGGATTTACCTGCGGTATTTTAAAATACCTGCGGATTTACCTACGGGTTTTAAAATACCTGCGGATTTACCTACAAATTTTTTTTTAAAAAAAAAAAAGTAAAAAAAAAAATATTTTTTTAAAAAAAAATTATTTAAAAAAAAAAATTTGAAAAAAAATTAAAAAAAAAAAAAAGAAAATCCACGTGGAAATAAAAAAATATAATTCCACGTCAGCTTAGCTGAAATTAAAAAAAAGAAAAAAGAATAAAAATGCCACTAAGCACGCCACATAGGCTTTGGGCGTGTGTCATTTTCCTCCAAGGTCTAAAAAAACAGAATCTTGAAATGGCAAGGTTAGTTTTACAAAAAAAAATTTTACAGGGGGGTAAACCAAAAGTCGCCTATATGGCAGGGGGCAAAAATGGTAATAACCCAAAAAATAATTATCCCGGTAGGCTGAAAAACCTGAAAAGGCAGCCTAGGCAAAAGTTAGGGAATAAAGCATACGACTATGTCCCGTTTGGCTATTTACTCACATTCAAGGTTCAACACATCAAAGGCACCAATCAGTCCAATCATTTTCTTCCAACAAGTGAGGGATGAGATACTCGAAGACAGATTGGCAATAGCAGAATTGAAACTTGACTGGATTGTTTCCACATAGCTATTTTACTTTTCAAAGTTTTATGACAATTTCCTACTACTAGGATTGTTGTCTCCTTGTACTAATCCGCCTGTTATGGCCCTCTTTCAAAATCAACACAATTCACGCTAAAATCAATGTTTTCACTTTTTCTGTTTTGAATGCATAAACGTCCCAATGATAATTTTGAATGAACATATGCATTTGAATATGATTAACAAGAAAAACAGGAATAGCATTCAGGTAATGTCCCAATCATCTGGACATCGTTCCAACACCAGCATCGGAAGAAAATTTCCCCAACAGAGACGTATTTCTCAGCAAATTCCTCTATGAGATTTTTCTCTCCAACAAAATGATTCGAGAAATCTTATTCCCCAGCAGGGCTGTTCAAGATCACTATCCCCAGAAGGCGTGGTCTCCACACCAAGGCTTGGTCAAATAGTGCATCGGAGGATTATGCATCTTTCTCATTCCCATTCAAGGGGCATCAAAATCAGAACTTTCAAATTACCTTCATCCCCAAGTGGTATTCCAAGATCCTTCAATAGAACATTCTGGTTCGTAAGAAAGTTCCCCAGCTGAGTGTACTCAAGCAGGGTAGCGAAGATCGTCAAACATTCATAATGCCATCGTTTCCAAAATAGCAAGCAGGGATTTATTTTCCCAACTAGAAGTTTGATACGCTCTAAACTGCATAAATCATGCATCATACATCATACGCATATTCATACACATCATATAATGTTTCATGACAAACGCATACATAACATGCATATTTCTCCTTTAGTTCAAAAATCTCATACATTACATACATCATAACACTACATATCACTAACTTAATTTTTCAGGTGGACGAATATCCTCAGCAAGTTATCTTCAATCACGAGCATTCCTCTCAGATATAATCAAACCAAAGATTCACTCTGAAGAGCTCTAATTCTAAACAAGCAAAGCGGATCTAAGTTGATACCTTGGACGGTTCCTTCATGATCTACCTTCAGATCTAAGTTGATACCTCGGATGGTTCCTTCATGATCTACCTTCAGATCTAAGTTGATACCTTGGACGGTTCTTTCATGATCTACCATTCAGATCTAAGCCGATATTTCAGACGGTTCCACGACGATCAATCTACAAGATCTAAAAGCAGATACCTCGGACGGATCTGTAACAATCAGCATTCAAAAATTCGAAGCAGAAACTTTGGACAGTTCTGTAATAATCAACCTCAAAGATTTAAAGCGGTAACTTCGGACGGTTCCGTAACGGTCAACGCAGAGGTTTTCAAATCCTTCATCAAGATATAATCAATGGATTCATTCTGATGAACAAACCATCAATACATTCAATAGATGGCATCTGAAAGCCCATCTCAGGTAATGTTTCGATCTGCCAACAACATTTCTAAGACAACAGTCAAATGCAATTTCCAACATCACGTCCGATGGAGGTAAGTGCAAATTTTTAGGGCATCTAAAATATTCAATCATCTTTTACCTTCAGATTCCAAACAGTCTCTTCAGGTTTAAGAAGATTGAATAGGGGCAACTGTTATACCCCAAAATTTGCCCACATCTTTTTCAAAAAGAAGGCAACAGACTTCTGTCTAAAAATTGGGAGTTTCATATAATCTTGGATTTTATTTCACAAATATCCTGATTTTTATGAATACTCGGTTTTTAGAATTTTTCTTATACGGTATTTTGGTTCGCTGTTGAATTTATTTTTACGCAAACGTCAAGTACTGTTTATCACTTCACACGCTATCTATTTGAGATTTATTTACGGATAAATAGTACTGACGCAATTGGTACAGAATTTATTTTGCAGGCGCAGAGTCCGGAGTTTCAGACTGTACTGGTAACAATTAAATTATTATTGTTTCCCACTAATTTTTGTACTATATTATTTTCAAAATCTCTTTCTTTCAAAGCAAATCCTAACTTTATTCTACACATTTCTCTTTTTAAACCCTACCATACACTTTCTTTCAAATCCTACTACCACTCAAATTTTCCTTTTTGTACGGAATCACTTCATTCCCCAACGTCTCTATCCTTCTTTTCATTCTATAAATACCTCTCATTTTTTCCATAAAATCTCACATCAAATTTCATTCAATCTCTCAAATTTCTACCTCATATCTATTTTCTCTTCTTCCCGGGTAAAAAATGGCAAAGTGGATGGAGACATTTTTTCTTATAGTCATCACCATTGCTACGGTGATCATATCCTGCTTCTGTCTGCATAGTCCTGAAAATTATGGACCTGCGATGGTTACACTTCCGATCATCTATTTTCTGTTGGTTATAGCATGGATTATTAATCGTCTTATGTAAAGTTTGTCGTATCTTCTGTTTTTAGAATGTACCGTTCTTTATATTTACCGTGTTGTTTACTACGTTTTGTTTAGGTAATATTTGTACTGTCAGTATTAAGTATTACACTATCTATTATATCTTCATTTAACTAGTAAGATAATATTATATGTGTTTATTGCTAGTTAAAATATTTATTTTTTCTGTGCATTAAATCCTTTCAGTCTTATTATTGACGGTAATTTTGTTCTCGTACAGTGTACTTTAATTATTTATTATGTTTGTGTTTTTCTAACAAATCATGTAAATAATTTCTCACCATTAACACAACAAAAACAAAAAGAAAAATTAACTTTAACTGTTGAATTTTCACTTTAACTGTTAAGTTAATGCCTGAACAGTCAGTAGACAGTCAAAAACCGCTGACAGTGCAATTCTCCGTGTTTTGTACCATCAATCAAATCAATCTTTTGCATTTCAAAATTCCAAGATTTTTGTTCTAGAAGTCTTCTGAATATCACATGATTAGCAGAGACTCAGCACTGCACAAAAATCAGGTACGCTCGACTGTCTCCTACACAAACAGTCCCTAACTAGGGTTTTTGTTTTTTTCAGGAGAACAAGTTTTTGAGACCTCAAATGGATTTCATGGACATCCGTATATCTCAAAGTACCCCCATACAAATTTTCAAACTTCAATTCGCTCAGACGCACAGTCAGCAGCTCAAATAGTCAACAGACGACCCGTTTGACCAAAAAGTCAACAGACAGTCAAAAACGAATTTTTTTTTCAACATCCATATTTTGTCAAAGGATTCATCATTTGACTAGTGGTTGATCAAAATTCATCAAGGAAAGATCAAAAATCAACAAAACCCTAAGTTTCAAAATTAGGGTTTTCTCCTAAAAAGTCAACTGAACTTTGACTGGCCATAACTCTCTCATCATTCATCAAAAAAATTCCAACCAAGGCTCATTTTGAAGGAAATTCAATTATCTTTCAAATTCAATTGGTCCCATGGTCATTAGATTCACCATTTGAAAAATATGAACCAAGACATTACAGGTCATTTTCAAAGTCAACAAAAAGTCACTTTTTTCAAAAGGACACACAAGGAGCATGGTAAATCATTTTGATATGAGACCAAAGACATTGGTTAGGGTACACCTTGAGGTTTCCAAAAAGTACAAGAACTCCTTCATATGATAAAAATTGAGGGATTTATGCCTTGTTGAAGTTGGCTAAATTTTGGGAAAATGCATGAAACCAACATTGATCAAAAATGTTTTTTTTCCAAAAGGGGCCAAGTTTTCATGATCCAAACATGTTTCCCATAATGTGAAGGGCCTCCCACGACCAAGACAAAGCCCATAGCATTTTTGTTTCTTTTTTGGTTTAATTTTATCACATTAAAGATTAAATTGAAAAAAGAAATGGAAGGATAATATGTAGCTTGAATCTTAAGCATGAGTCAACAAGAAACATTCAACACTCTTCCACAAGAAGCTAGTACAGCAGAAGAGAATGGAAAAATCAAGCCATGGTTGCTTGAATTCAAAGCTACATATGTTATAATATTCAAAAATTCAACAAAGCACTTATTGCTTCTTAGCTTAGTTTCTAAGTGCTTCCTTGCCTATAAATGAAGTGCAACACTTCATCAATGAAAGAGAGACAAGATCAGAACCAAAGCTATGCTTAGAACACACTTGTAATCACTTGAAATTTTCAAAGAAATTCAAAATTCGAATTCTGAGTTTAAGCCATTTTCAATACAAAATAAACACTCAAACACAATCCTTGAACATCACTGAATCTATCCAGATCGATTGCAAGCCTTGAAACACTCAGAATCATCCACTAGAGCTCACGGTTTGTTCAAACCAAAACTGACTCGAGTTCAACCATACATGCATGATTAGCACGATGTAAATGCATATTTATGTTTAGATAGGTGCTCTGAACGTTTCTGGAAACTTAATTGGCGTTTGGACACCTATACGACCAATTACCATTTTAGGGTTCTTGAACTCTATTTTAGGGTTTTTTGTTAGAGGCAAAATTAGACCAAATTAAAGGCATGGTTGAACTCAGTAGATCATGACGAATCAAATGAACTGGTCGCGAAAAATTTCTATACACGTTTACCCCTATTCGTTATTTTGCAGGATTGATGCTCACATATTACAGCGCTTTTTGAAAATAAACGCTGTTAAAAGAGGAGTCTGGAGGTTGAAGACGAAGACGTGGCTTGCCCTGGTTGGTTGGTTTGCGCGCGCGTGTGTTTTAAAATTCAGACCAATCACATGCGTTGCTTTCCACTATCATATCATGAGCTCTATGATCTAAGCCATTAGATTTCATTAATTCAAGATCCAATGCTCTAGCCTTGCCAGTCCATGCTATAGACTCTCCAATCAACCACACATGATCATATCTTTTTATATTTTCTATTTTATTTTCTTTACAAAATTAATTTAAAATAGTTTTAAAAATCAAAAAAAAAATATAACAAAAATATTTTTAGGTTTCTAAAATAATCTATTATTTTTTGATATAAAAATATTTTATTTTTCTTAATAATTAAAATATTTTGTATAATTAATTAGTATATATTTATATATTTGCTTTTTAGTTATTTCAACCAATCAAAAAAATCATAAAAAAATTGTTCTTTATATTAAATTTAGTTTATATATTATAGACTAATTTTGTACATATTTAGGATAATTTTCTCTTTAAGTTTTAATTATTTGTGTAATTATTTGTAAAATTATATGATTATTTAACTTAATAATTTCAAAATCAATTTCAAAAAATCAAAAAAATTAGTTTTATTTTAAAATTAATTGACAAGTATTTTGAACATATTTTAAACTTAATTTTTAGGTTTAAATTTTATTTCTACCTTTTTCTCATTTTAATTAAATTAATCATGCATTAATTCTAATTAAAATCAATCATACAAAAAATCCAAAAATATTTCTTTTATCTTATTGCAATTTAAAATTCCTAGATAAGTGTATAGGTTGTCAAAATCATGTAAATTGACATGCGTAGTTTACATTTCCTGCACAATCGATGTAATAGCGTAGATTTACTTTCCGCATTATACATTCCCGCACTTTAATTTCTGTACATATAAAACTGCGTGTATGTCAAAGCTAAAAAAATTGAAGCGTTAGGTCACTAATTTCAAAGATAAAATATCTGAATCAAAACACAATCACACTTGCACCTCTTAGGGTAATCCCTCTTTTACTCTTTTCAAAATCAAAAGATCAAATTCTACTGTTTCAAATGACAAATCGAACTTTCGTTTACATCCGGTGAAAGGAGAATTTTCTAAAGGAAATAGGAAAAGACCTTATAACTTAGGGTAGAGCTCCTAATTGCTTGCTCAAATCAAAACAACAAATGTCTCATATATTCACCGTTTTTCAAAACAAAACTTTCAAAAAAGACAATACTTGGTATATATCCAAACAAGGATCATTACGAAGTTAAAGATCTTTTTTCAAAACATCTTTCGAAAAACAAAACACTTTGTATGCATCCGCACAAGGATCATTACAAAGTTAATTTGCAAAGGTATTTTAAAACCACATACAAGCATTTAAAGGCAAGACAAACGATTCAAAGAAGTGAGCCAAGCAACTAAGAGCCCATGGATACAAAGGGTGCTAACACCTTCCCTTTGTATAACCTATCCCCTTACCCAGAATTTCTTAAAGGTCTTTTTTCTGTTTCTTTTATAAACCTTTCCTTAATTGGATAAAATAAAAGTCGGTGGCGACTCTCTGATTTTCACAACTCAAAAAGCAAAAGAAGAGTTAGTTTGCGTCTCACAAAACCGGGTGCATGACAATATGCAATGCACTGATGATGATTATTAAAACAGATAATGTCTATCATAAGTCGAATGTTTAAACAAACAGAAAAAGAAATTGCAACTGAAAGTAAGTATAATGATTAAAAGTTTATCCTTCTAGACATTAATCATTCCTGTCGTGATTATGCCTGGGAGTAGTGATCACTACAGGAGTCTTGGGATGAGGGAATTCAATTTCACCAGCATCGATCATGTCTTGGATCTTGTTCTTTAATGTCCAGCAGCTATTCGTATCATGACCAGGACTATCACAGTGGTATGCACACCTCACATTAAGATTATAGCTACGAGCAGAAGTACTAGGATTCTTAGGGGGATCCTTTAAAGTGATCAACTCTGACTTCAACAGGTGTTGTAATGCTTGAGCCAGTGGCCTGTTGATCTTTGTGGACTGACGCTTAGGTGCATCTGACTTGCGTCTTTGTTGCGGAACTGGTGTAGAGATCAGAACTGTCCTCACAGATTGGCTGTGTCTATTGCGACCTTTCAGATTGTACCCAGCATTAGCCATATGAGGTTCCTTAGGTGAGTTGAAGTCAATGATCTTGTCATCAATGAGGTCTTGAATCTTGTGCTTTAATTGCCAACAATCCTCTGTATCATGACCAGGACTATTCGAATGATAAGCACATCTCGCATGGTACTTATACCCAGGAGCGGGATTGGTAGGAAATGAATATGGAGGTAATAGAGTTATCAAGTTCTGATTGAGCAGTTGTTGGAGAACTTGAGCCAACGGTATATGTAATGGATTAAATGGCCGCTTAGGCTTGGATCTCTGATTATCTTGACCACCTTAATGCTTATGTTGATTCTTCTCCTTCTCGATCAGAAGTGGCTTCAATTCTTCTTGCCCCTTGGCCAAGTGAAAGATTATTTTTTGGAACTGGTTATTCTGAGCCTGAAGATTTTTGACAGATTGTTCGAGATCCATTTTCTTGCTGAAATAAACAGCGAGGTCGGGTGAGAGATCTATTGTAAGAAACCTGTTATGCGATGTCATGAATGCAAATGCAATATTTTCAAGGATCTTTAGGAATTTAGTTAGCAACATTAGAAAATGGTTTGACCGCGTCTTTGCTTGAAGAACTTTGACTTTTGTCGTTGGACGTCCTTCTTTGAAAACCAAGCTCCCCATATCGAGTGGGCCATCGCCTCTGATTCGGGATACTTCTGAATTGGAAGGTACGTGGCCAGAGGAAAATAAATCCTCTCGCCCATTGCTAGGTACTGAGTCTTTGAATTGGAAGGTGTGTGGCCAGAGGAAAATAAATCCTCTTGCCCCTTGCTAGGTACTGAGTCTTTGAATTGGAAGGTGTGTGGCCAGAGGAAAATAAATCCTCTTGCCCCTTGATTAGGAAATCAGTCCTTAATAGGAGTCCCTGAAATTATGCGCCCCAAATCTCTAAGATCCTTGAAAGGGTTAGTTAAATCATGTTATGCTTATGATGTCATGATGTCATGATGTTATGCAATGCATCAGGCAAAGCGTAAGATAGTAAGGACGAGTGAGTCCCACGAGAAAAACCTGCAAGAAAACCAAAGGGTTAGTAGCAAGCACAGACAAGTCACACAAGTGTCCTTAGGTTTAAAGGCTTGCATGAAGTTCGTAGGTAAGTACCCTCCCCACTGAAGTTAAGTTGGTTCAACATGTCCTAGAATAGTAACCGGGTTCTATGGTGCTCATATCCCTGATCTTTCTCACGGGCATTGTCTCAACATGGCACTCGATCGGCCAGCCAAAATCATCCCTAGAGTCCAATCTTAATGAGTGTAGCATTGAGTATCAACCGGCTTCAGTCAGGAATCCAAAGCCAGCTATCTCGCTACTTCCTATAGGCCAAAGTCAAGTTCAACTAGGGTTCTAAGGGCGAATTAGTGCTTATGACACCACGCAGTAGCCAAATGTCTCCTCGATCATATTCAAGGGCCATCAGGACAAACCAAAGCGTCGCACTAACGGTGGCCACCAGTTCAACCATAACGATACATGTCGTATAGCCTCCCTGGTCTAATGCCACATACCTAAGGTACACTAGATCCGGGTGTAGGATCTTTCACACAGTAGAATACCCAAAACAGCCTTTAAAGATAAAGCAAACAAGTCAAACAAATTTAAAGTGATCCTAGCTCTAAGGTAACCCCTCTTTTATTCGAAAGCATCCCCAGTAGAGTCGCCAGTTCTGTAATACGGTGAACTGACTTTATTGAAATGTACGGTAAGCAAGAGTCGCCATCGACTTTTATTTTATCCAATAAGAAAGGCTAAAAGAACAGAAAAAGACCTTTTAAAGATTTTGAGTTTGGGGGGTAAGTTATACAACGGGAAGGTGTAAGGCACCCTTTGCATCCATGGTTGTTATCCATGGGCTCTTAATTGCTTAGCTCACTTGTTTGTTTGAATTTGTTTGAAAAGATTTTGAATAAGAAAAGATTTTGAAGAAGAACTTTAGCTTGTAAACAAGCGTAGTCTTTTTGAATTTTGATTTTGAAAAGAGGTGTGAAAAGTAATTTGAATTTTAGAGCAAGCAATTAGTAGCAACTACCCTAAGTTAGAAAAATCATTCTTTTAGTCTTTCGGGCGAAAGGGCCTATCCATACCATAAGAGGGCAGGAAGTCTTTCAATTGGATGTTGAAGGGTCATCGAGAAAAGTATCGTTCGCCATAAGACTGTCCCTGCCATAAAGAGGGCATGTAGTCTAAGGGAAGGATATAATAGTCATTTAACCTTTAGGCATCATGCGAGGATACCTTAGCAATTGGGACAATTATTCTTTATAAGGCAACCTCGAGGGAGTTTCAATAACTTTGAAGGCAACAGGCAACAATGGTTTAGGTATCCTCGGAATTGAGGGACTTGACTATTTAGTATACTTAGAGGCAACAAGGCAACAATATAAGGCAACAGGCAACAAGAAGGGTTACTCTAAAGGTGTGTGGGTGCAACAATCACGTGATTAAGTTCGATTATTTATCTTGTAATTAGTTATTCTAATTTTGTTCAAGGCTTGCACTCCCTAAGATTACTAACCACGCAATTAAAATAAAATAAAGGCAGAAAATAAATTCCTACGCTATTACAATAAACACCTGCGGGAATGGGGGAATTAAAATAGAAAATAAAAGGGATCAACAATTAGTATAAAATCCTTGAATGCCTTGATCTTCCTCGAACCCTCGATAGACTCTGAAAATTAAGAGGAAAATAAACAAGGATGAGGGTATTAAAATTCATTGACTATTAACATAAACCCTATTTTGGGCAAAAAGGCAAAATAAAATAAAAATGATATTTAAACAGAAAAAGGATTAGAAACTTAGCATTTCGATTGATATGGCGCGTGGCTGAAGAATATTGGTTAATCCTGAAAATTAACCACAAAGAAGAAAAATGTGAGTGCATTAAAGTTCTCAACACTTATAACGTGGCAGATCAAAAATTAAAACAGTAATAGTTGAGGTGAACAAGAAAAGGGTAAGGCAAAAACAAACCCTGAAAGGGGCAAAAAAAAATAAATAACAAAGGCCAGTCGACCGTATAAGGCAAACAACATAAATTTCATCGTTTAAAAAACAATTATAGATAAAATTATGAAAAAATTGAGTTTTTCGATTAAATAAAATAATTATGAAATTAATATATAGCAAAAATACTTTATTTGAATAATCTAAAATTAATAATAACAATAAAATATAATGGTAAATAAAAAAGAAAGTAAATAAATAAGTAAAACTATAGTAAATAAAAGATTTTAAAGAAAACTCAGCTCTGATCATATGTGATGCAGCCTGGATGGTGTACGGTGAGCCTGCGCATCTGGGGTCCTTGGATCTGAGAACCTAGTAATCTGATGGCCCTAGACTGAAGGCGTATGGTGGGCGCGTGAGCATGAGGCGTATTGGATCAGTCATCAAATAATAGGTAAAAAATACTTGACAACCCTGGGAATCGAACAGGCTCCCTTACGGTGAAATGCTTCATTCCTTTGCCAGCTGTGTCAGTTGTTTCAACTGATAAACAATCAAAACCATATAATCAAATATAAATACAAAGTCAATTAAATGGTGGATTAAAAAACTGAGTCAGAATGGGGCCCTGTGCGTTTTGGAGTGACGAATTAGATGAGGAGAGATAATAGTCTGATTTTTGACTGGCCAATCTAATCCCTTGGAAGTGCCCTGCACCCGTTGACCGGCTCCCTGGGTTTTCAAACCGCCATCGACGGCAGCTTCCGCCTCCTTCTCCGATTGCCCTAATCCGTAAAACCTGCAAACACGATCATTCAACACAAACTAAAAGCCCAGATCGTATGATTCAAGCACTGCGATTGCGATGGTGAGGTTCTTTTCCCCTAAAAACTCCTGTATCGTGATATTCGAACTCACAGCTCCTTACACCATAACAATGGCATAACCTTGTTCTTACGTCAAACCTTGTATGAAATAGCTCTAAAACATTCTAATCATCAACCTGAACATTAAAATATGTATCAAATTAATTTAAAGGGCATGTATGAAGAGTTTGAGATTGAGAAAATATCACCACCGGGTGTGATCGAGGGAGAGCGTTCTAAGATGATTTAGCTTCATGTAACAGCATGGATCGATTGCTGGGACCTTCAGGAGCATGATGGAATGCTTGGAATTGGCTGCAACTCGCTGTATGAAGAAATCCTTCGTGCCCTAGTTTTTGTCACTTTTTGGAAACTTGGTTAGGGTTCTTGAGGCCAAATCTTTCGTCCCCCTGGGTTGTGATATTGTTCAGAATATATAAGGGAAGCTTTTAGGGTTATATTTTGGAAAAGATCAAATCTTTGAATGGAGAAAAGAATTGGAAAAATATTTGAATGAAATTTGCACAAAATCATACTATATTTGGTTCAATCTCTTTCCAATCAATATATCTGATTTTCTTGTGCCCCAAGACTAATATTTGATTGAAGGAATCAAATCATGCATCAAATTGATATTTATTCTATTTTTTCTTGATTTAATTTGCATAAAATCAAAAATAAATAAAAATATAAAACCAAACCATGCACCAACGAAATTTACTAGTCTCCAAGGTGATTCTTAGGCCTTCATAGGATCCAAAACAAAGCCCTATAATTTATTTCATCATTTTTGGTATTTTACTTAATTTATTTTGCATTTAGATGAATAAAATTCAAATAAATAAAAATAAAAAGCCAAAAATATAAGAATGGTTTTATAGGTTCTTATTTGGGTCATATGTATGTTTGAAGTCCAAAACCTAAGCCCATTAGTTCAAAAATACAAAATTGTTCAATTAGGGTTTCATGCACTTCTTGAATTTTGACCAGCTTTTGAGCCTCAGATCTCCTTCAATTTTGATCTTATGGAGGTGTTCTCATACTTTCTAGAAATATTAAAGAGTCCCCTAAAGGCTCCTTTTGGTTTCATCTCAATTGAATATTCCATTCTCAAGTTATGAGCTTTGACCCAAAATGTGTTTTCGTTGACTTTTTTGAGGACCTGTAATGTATTGGCTCATATCTCTTATGCGGAAGCATTTCTTGACCTTGGGCCCAATATCAAAGTTTTAGAGAATCAAATTTACTTGAGAATGAGCCTTTGGTTGAGGAATTTCTGAGAAAGTATGAGAGAGTTATGGCTGGTCAAAGTTTAGTTGACTTTCTCCTATAAAAACCCTAATTTTGAAACTCAGGTTCTTGGTGATTTTGGAGATTTTCTTGATGAATAATGATCAATCCTCGATCAAATGATGAATGATACTTCATAATGAGGATGTTGACCAAAAATCAGAAGTTTTGACTATGGTTGGACCATAGTTTGACTTTTAGGTCAAACAGTCGATTATTGATCATCTGAGCTTTTGACTGACCAAACTTGTGAGTCAGAGCTTGAAACTTGGCATGAGGATACTTTGAGGCATATTAGAAGTCATGAAGTTCACTTGAGGTATCAGAGATCCCATTTTCCTTGATTAAATCAGAAACCCTAATTCAGAGGCTGTTGTATAGGAGAGAGACTGCATGCTTCCTTCTTGTGTATCTTCGAGCATTTGAAAGTCAGATGGACTGAAATATGAATAAATATGTTGGGCAAATTTTGGGGTATGACACCAAACTTTTCTAATTTGTTAGAAATATGTGTTAATCGGTTATGATCTCATATTTTAGCCTTCTTGGTGCTTGTTGGGCCTTGTGCTGGATTTTTGTCTTTATGTACCCCCACTTATCATTATTTGAACCTTTTGCTACGGAACACTAAAAGAACTTATTTTTATGGGTTAAAAATATTTTATTTTAGAAGATAAAATAAATAAAATGATTATTATAAGGGGTTAATCGGATTTTCTTGATCATTTCAACCATAAAATAATTTTACCTCCTTTTATCGAGAATTTTTTATAAATATTTCCTAAAGGGAAGACGCCACATGGTGTATCCTTCTCCCCACATAGTTGGATGTAAGAGTTGGTAAATCCACTAAATGGATAAGTCCATTACATATTATTCATTTAACTGATCATATCAAGTTATCAATTTTGAGAAACTCTCAAAATATATTGCTTTGTTCGCAACGGTTGACATTTTCCAACATCGTTCATCTTCGAGATCAAAGACTTCAAATCCTCTATAGTCCTAGAGTATATTGTTACCTTGTACAACTTCCTTAGATAAACATTTAGACTTCAAGTTGTCTGCAAAACACTCTAGATTTCACCTTTGGGGCCCATATCATCTTCTTTGGTACAAGTACATTAGTCACAGAAGATCTAAGGTAGTTTACCTTTAGATCTTTTCAATTTAAAGCAAAAAGATTTCAAGTGTCCAGTTTTCTTACAGTGATGGAATTTGTATACTGGATAATTCGCTTTTCTGAGATCTTCATTTTCGGATCTCGAAATCACATCTTCCACGTTGGGCGCCTTTGAACATATCATATCTTTTGTGTTTGAATATGATTCTCCTGTGATTCTCCCCAAGGTTGATGTTTCTCCTCTTTTTCTTTGATCAAATGTTGAAGATATTTCTTCATCTTCTTTGACATTCTTTGAACAATAGGATCCTTCGTATGATGTTGATCGTTCAACGATTGAGTATGTTCTTTTGAAGGATTGAACTAGAGTTGTATGATAGGAGCAAGATGAGGATGATGATTCTTTGGTTTGGATTTGTTCATATTTATGCACTTAAATCAGCCCGTTCATTTTCTCTGTGATTTCCTTCTTTCTTTATTTTTCCTAAAATTTATGAAGGCTTATATCTATAGATTTAAGAGTTGGATTAATTTTACAATTCTCAATTCTTAGATATTTGTTAGTAAAACAATTTCCAACATTCCTGTGTTTCTAAAAATAGAAGAGCATCCAAAACTAGTATTTATATCTTCTCCGTCTCGTGTGTTCATCTTCTCTATTTTGATACTTGTAGAAACTCCATATATCTTTTACATAGTATCCCACATATTCTTAGCGATTTTGCAATGACGAACCGAGAAAAAAATCCTATCATCTAAAGATATTATTATAAAAAAATTGGTTTTGAGATCTATATCTATCTTTTTCTTTTCTTCTTCGGTCCAAAGAGAATAAGATTTATCTACTACTTCATCATTTATTTGATAAGAGGGGTAAAACGGACCGTTTACAATTGTTTCTCAAAATTTACAATCTAATGTTTCAAGAAAAGTTTGAATCTAGCTTGCCAAATAAAAAAGTTATTATTTTTAAAAGGTGTTTTTGAATTTAAAAAAATATTGTGTAAGAACTCAATCTTAGACACGCAATTATGTTAAATCTCTTTGAAGGAGAACTTCATCGCCTATTATGATCATCTCTTTTTCGAGAGATTAATCTCTATGCATAAAAATATGTGATTTCTATCATAAAAATTAATAAAAATGACCTTTATTTTAAAATCAATTTCAATGGTATCATAAAATTAAAACCAATCAAATCAATGTAAAATGGTATCATAAAATTAAAATATTGAAAGAATACATTTTATTTATTGTTTATCAATTCATTAAACTACTCTATTAAGGCTATGATTGGCAAGTCCTATTTTGAACTTATAGCTTATAAGTTTGTATGATAATAAAAGACATGTTTAGTAACAATCTTTTCATCATGAGCTTATAACTTATTTTACTAACTTAGAGCTTATTTTTCAGACGTTATTTTAAATAGTGTTTTAACTTATAGAATATATGGGATACTATGTAAAAGATATATGGAGTTTCTACAAGTATCAAAATAGAGAAGATGAACACACGAGACGGAGAAGATACAAATACTAGTCTTGGATGCTCTTCTATTTTTAGAAACATAGGAATGTTGGAAATTGCTTTACTAACAAATATCTAAGAACTGAGAATTGTAAAATTAATCCAACTCTTAAATCTATAGATATAAGCCTTCATAAATTTCAGGAAAAATAAAGAAAGAAGGAAATCACAGAGAAAATGAACGAGCTGATTCAAGTGCATAAATATGAACAAATCCAAACCAAAGAATCATCATCCTCATATTGCTCCTATCATACAACTCTAGTTCAATCCTTCGAAAGAACATACTATCAGCTATAAGCTATTAGCCATCAGCCATAAGTTATAAGGTAAAATGCTACTTAAAATAGCGTCTAGAAAATAAGTTATAAGTCAGTAAAATAAGCTATAAGCTCGTGATGAAAAGACTATTACCAAACATGTCTTTTATTATCATACGAGCTAATAAGCTATAAGTTATAAGCTCAAAATATGGCTTGCCAAACAGTGCCTATAGTTTATAAGCTCATATGACAATAAAAGACCTGTTTGATAATAAATTTTTCATCACTACCATATAGCTTATTTTACTAGCTTATAGCTTATTTTTTAGACGCTATTTCAAATAGCGTTTTAGCTTATAGCTTATAGCTTATCATTTTTTCTTCCTTTTTTATCTTAATTATTTTTACAAAAACTCACTTTTATCCTTTATAATTAATTTTAATTTAAAATGACATAATTATGTATTAAATATAATTTATGTCATTTTACATTTATAATATAGTTGAATCGCTAATTTTATCAAACACTTCAATTAGCTTATTAGATATCAGTCTCAATCATCAGCTATAAACTACAAGTTATTAGTCATCATGCATTTGTCATAAACTATAAGCTATAAGCTAACTTATTTGCCAACTATTACTTTTACCAAAAAGATCTTAACTCAAATTAATAATAATATTGTACTCCTAATAAATAAAACAAGATTTTATTAAAATCAATCAAATAAATTATTCTATTAGAAAATCATGCATAACAAAAACATAATTGTTGTAAAAATTGATATAAAAATTAAAATCACTTTCAAAGATTTATTTAGAGTTCAATCACACCAATAAATTTTATGTGTCTCGCAAAGAACAATAACAATCAAAATAAGTATACATTAATAAAAATAACTTTCAATTGGTAGCAGAAGATAAAAGAATGTAAGAAACGCAAAAGATTTGTTTATTCAATTCAATCAAATGATTTATATATGAGGGGAGAATAGCTCTCCAATTTACTCTACTCTAAAAGTTATTACAAAAGATTAGAAATGAGTTTAAAAAAATTGTATTTAGAGTCTTCAAGAACAACCCTATTTTCTCCAACTCTTAATATAGTAATCACACAAATTCAAAATGTTTAGAAGAATTTCTCAATCCCTTTATATAACTTCAAATGTTTTCTAAAAATCATATATCCTTATTTTTTGTCTTCATCTATTAAGTTCTTAAGATTGTCACAATACAATAACAAAAGAGATGCATATTTATAATTGCTAAAATCTAAAAAATCTATAAAAAATATTTAAAATTTATTTTATTAATTATTAAAAATATATATTATTAATATCTGATAATATCTCTTAAAATATTATAAATATCTTATAATATCTCTTAGATTATTATAAATATCTTATAATATCTTTTAAAATATTGTAGATATTTTATAATATCTCTTAGATTATTATAAATATCTTATAATATCTCTTAAAATATTGTAAATATCTTATAATATCTCTTAGAATATTATTATAAATATTATAATATTTCTTATAATATCTCTTAGAGTATCTCTTAAAATATTATAGATTTATATCTTATAATATTTACTAGACTATTATAAATATTTTATAATATTTATTTATATTAATTTGGAGTCTATAAATTAATATCGAATATATATTTAATTACTGTTTTGGTCTCTCTATTTTACCTTATTCACGAAATTGATCCTTTATTTTAAATTTAAATAGTTTTGGTCTCTCTTATACTTTTATCCTTAAAGTTTATGCCGCTTTCATTTTCTAAATGTCATGTTTCTTGTGAAATATGACAAATTATTGCATATAAACCTATTATGGAACTTTATAAATAAAAATATAAGTTAAAAAACATAAAACCTCATTGTTTTTCAATGAAAAAATGTCAGAGGTACCAAAACTATTTGAATTTAAAATATAATCACTAATTTCGTTAATCAAATAAAGTTGGAGGACCAAAACTGTAATTTAGCCTTTTATATATATATATATATATATATATATATATATATATATATATATATATATATATATATATATATATATATATATATATATATAAAATTGAGTTGGTTTTACTCTATAATATTTTAATTTTGTATAATAAATATATTTATTGAGTTTGAACTATGTTTTAAAAATATATATATCCGCGAAGGAAGCAACCCTAGCCTCTGTCCGGCTGATCATAGACACCACGCGGTTAAGAAGCTGACAGAGAAGCAACTGAACATAGACATCCTCAATGTGTTATTCGTTTTCAGAATCCTTGTTATATCTTTCACCAATGTTATTTCCTATAGCTTACTGGTATTGAACCTTTCTTCTAGTATTTGTCTTCTTCAAAACAGTTTTTAGAATTATAATTCAAAAGATTTTTATTTTCTTTTCTTTCTAAAAAAAAGTTTTTAAAAATTAATATAAAAAAAATTAAAAACTAAAACACATTCAAATAAACCCTTAATTTCTAATGTTTCTCAATTTATAATCCTACAACTAATTTGTCCATCTTTCGATTACTTAATGGTTCAACTTCAACATTATATGTGTATCTAGTTCAATTTTAATCAAACATAATGAGAAATTTTAAATTCTAAATACTTTTTTAATTCTTTTATGTCTCTTAAATTATATGTCACTTTATAATCTTAATACAATTTTAATATAATTTTTTTAATATACTCTCTATTATTTATTATTCTGACTTTTTCATATTTTTTTAATTTCATAGGACATTTTTTAAAAAATTATGTATCATTTCATTTTTTTTATAAAATAAAAATTACATTTCTTAATTCTTGTAAACACCTTATAAGACGGAGATAGAAAAAGCTTACCATACCGAGTAGATAAATAAAAATTGAATGGAGGACAAAAGAGTAATAGCACGTTAAAAGAAGTACACTTTGTGAGGTCAAAAAAGTTCGTTGAGGTGTTAAAGTGGTCTTTTGAATTTGAAAAAGAAAAAGTGACGTGAGTAGTGGAGAAACAGCGCGACAAAACATTTATCAAAGTTTGTAGCAAACTTTGAACGCGTCTTCGTTTCCTTAATCGAGTTCAGGTATTTGTTCTCGAAGGTACCTAGAAACTTCCCTTCACATGTCCACCTTCTATAAAAAAAAATCCTACTCCTCTCCATTCACAAACTCGCTTTCAATTCCAACAAAAACAGTTTCATCATTAACATGAGCTACTACGATCATCAACAACAGCCTCCAATCGGTGTTCCTCCCCCACAAGGTACTACTCACCTCTTCCTTTCTTGGGTTTTGAAAATTGTTTTTTTTTTAAGGTAAAATCTGAATCTTGTGTTTTTTTTAACTGTAGGGTATCCTCAGAAAGACGCTTATCCTCCACCAGGTTACCCTTCACAAGGTTATCCTCCACAAGGGTATCCTCCTCAACAAGGCTATGGCTATCCTCCACCACAACAGTATGCTCAACAACCTCCTCAGAGACAAGAAGTTGGTTTTCTTGAAGGATGTTTGGCTGCACTGTGCTGCTGTTGTATGCTAGATGCTTGCTTTTAGTACTTCTGAATGAGAACCTCTTTGTTGGCTCATTATTGTAATTCCATGAGACAGAATGTTAGGAATTAGGGTTTCTTTAGATTATTGTCTAATTTGAGGATTTATAATTCCTCTAGGAGTCTCTATAAATGTGTATCTTAATTTTTAACCTATGCAGCACATGTCTTTGAGTCAATTATGTCCCCTCAAAGCGTGATGCTTTTCCAGAAATTCTCTCTACTATGCTTCTAGTGTCGTTAACTTTTCAATGTGGGAATTCAAGATAATTATATAAATAATTGCTTGACTCACTTAATCATAAGTGTAGTGGTTTAGTTTTTTAAGAGTAAAAAGCAATTTTAGAGATTTAGAATTGATTTTAAAATAATTTTAAATTGTTTGATTTTTAAAGTAGAATTCATTTTGATTCAAGAATTAATTTTATTTGAAACTAAAATTTATAGCTTTTGAGTTTAAGAGTCAATATTAATATTTTAATCCGATGAAATTGAAGAAGAAAAATTTAAGATAATTCTTTAAAGTTTTTTTTGAAAGTTTGGAGAGAAACGAAGGGATAGTTTTGAAAATGAATTATTAAAAAAATATAGAAGAGAAACGAAAGGGATAGTTTCGAAAATGAATTATTAAAAAAATATAGAAAAATATTTTATATTTATTTAAAGAGTGAGTTTGTACATAATGATAAAAAAGTGTTAATTATTATTGTAATTTTAATTTTTATAATATATATTATAACAACATAAAATATGAAAAATATGTGTAAACTTTTCAAAATTCTCCAAAATTCTCATTCAATACAAATTTTGATTGTTTTAAATGAGGAGAATTTTAGTGTTATGAATAAAAACAAATCTTTCAATTCTTTTCTCCCAATTCTTCTTTTTCAAAGTTCTTCCCTTCTTTCTCCTTCAAACTCCTAAGCAAACCCTAAGACTCATATGGCTTAATTTTCATTCATTAGTTAGCTTACTTCACTATATAAGGAATTCACATGTTTCATTTTAAAACACACCAAAAACTTCTATTGAGTTTTTCCTTCTTCATTCTTATAACTTTGCGTCTTTTCGATTTGTCGAAACGTCAACTTCTCTCCCTTTCTTTGAATTTTCTGAGTATTTTCTTGAATTTATTTTAGAGAATTATCTTTTGAGAAATTATAAGTATTCAATTTTGGATTCGCTTTGAAGAATTATTTGAATTTCTCTCTTTTTGAAAATTTATTTTGAGTGGTCAAATGACCATTGTTGAATTCTTTTTGAAATATTATTTGAATTTCTCCTTCTTTGAGAAATTATTACGACTCATTTTTATACCATATACTACAAGTGAAATTTATACCATCATTCAAATGGTCTATGCACTGTCAAAGGGTGTATTTTTAGACCGATTATCTATCGTGCAAATAGTAATCGTACAGTATATATAGAATTGGGTTGTTTTATCCTGGAGTCGAGTGCGGTAGTAGATTGTTTTGCATAATTTTGGATAGTGTCGTGAAACGTCGTAAAGAGAGTGACCTAGTCTGCAACTTGACCCGGTAATTTTTATGTGGTTGTTTCTCAAAACTGTAAAACAATAATTTTAATATGTTTCGAAGTAACATGACTACTGAAGAAGTTATTGGTATTTCTGCGACTGTTGTCTCTGACAAACCGTACAAGTTTGAGGTAAGTCACTTCAAATGCTAGCAACAAAGTTTGCAATTTTTTTGGAAAATGTGGTCAACATTCTGACCGATGACATTCTTGTTTCTCCTTATGGATCAACCGAGCAAATTAATGGTAAGAAATTTGTGGATTGAGATGAAACACTTAATAATGTTGAAGTTGAATTTGTTGCACAGACTAAAGCAAATGATTTCCAGCTTAGAAAATAAACTACCTTGCGAAAAGAGAATGAGCATATCTACAAAATCATATTTTTAATGGACTTGCATGTGATTTGTATAATTATTACAGTAACTAAGATACTGCAAAATAGTTTGGTAGTCTCTGAAAAAGAAATATGACACTGAAGAAGCTGGTGCTAAGAAGTACGTCGTTAGTCGCTACCTAAAGTATCAGATGGTATAAATGAAAGTTTCGTGGAGGCTCAATGCTAGGAACTTCAAAAGATTGCTTATAAGATCATCAGAAAAGGTAAAGGTGTGTGTTTAGATAAACAATTTCAAATTGCTTTTATTATTGACAAATTGCCCCCAAGTTTGAAAGTTTTCAAAAAAAAAATGTTTCACCACAAAATAAAATAAGTTTTAAATTAGAGTCTGATTATCCGCCTTCGAGTTGAAGAAGAATCTCATAGACAATATCAAAAAGAAAAAGTCTTGGTTGTTTTAAATAACAAAAAGAAATCCAGTGTGGTTCTGAAGCCATTTGAAAAATAATTAAAGATTCATAACCGCAATGTTGTGAACCGAATCAAGAATGAGAACCCTTTAAGGGTCCCAATTACTCCAATTGATAGGAAACAACCACCACCATAAAGAAATGACACTAATTTTTTCTCTAGGTTCAATTGTGGAAAACTAGGTCATATGATTAAAAAATGTAAGATCATGCTTAAACCTTGTGTTACCCCTAATGCGCAGGTTAACCTAACTGATGAGTAATTTATTGCTTTGATCACTAAATCCAACATGATTGGTGAATCTGATGGTTAGTGGTTAGATATTGGCTCTTCTCGTCATTTAGGTTATGATCGTGCAATGTTCAAAACATACACGAATATGAAAGTGTTATTGGGAGTTGTCCATGCCACTAATGTTGTCGGTATTGGATGAGTGGCGCAGAGTCCACCTCTGGGACAAATTTAATATGGAAGGATGTCATGCATACTTCACTGATTATAAAGAATCTTGTTTTTTGTTTTCTCCTGAAAAAGGTCAGGTTTAGTCAGGCTATTGGGGTAGATTTGTGCACATTCACTAAGAATGATAATTTTTTTAAAATTGATGTGTTTAAGACTTTTGTGAATGAAATTGAAATTCAATTTAGTAAAAATATTAAGAGACTTTGTATTGATAAGGGACTGAATATGATTTCACTTTATTTAATGAATTTTATAAACAATAATGAATTGTACATGAAACGACTGCACGGTATTTTCCTAAAATGAGTGGTAAATCAGATAGAAAGAATAGAACTCTTACAGAACTTGTTGATGCAATTATGTTGAATACTGGTGCTACTCCTCACTAGTGGCGAAATTTTTTTGATTGTTTGCTATATCCTGAATAAAGTTTCCAAGTCTAAAAATAAGATTTCTCCTTATGAGATATTGAAGAAAATACAACCAAACTTATCTTACTTTAAAACTTTGGGTTGTTTGGCTTATATCAGAATTGCGAATTAGAAGCGAGTTAAACTCGCTAGTACAGCCTATGAATGTGTATTCATTGGGTATGAAATAAACAGTAAGGCATATAGATGTCATGACCTAAATAATAAAGTGATCAAAGAATCAAATGATTTTGAATGCTATGAAGACAAATTTTATTTCAAATCAAGAAATAGTGAGGGCACTTAATTGAATCATATTATTGTGATAAGAAGCAACGATGAAGTAGAAACAGAACTTCGAAAAAGTATATGAGTAAGAATTGCTAAAGACTGTGTGCCTGATTATGTGGCCTATATCGTAGAAAAAGATCCAACAAATATTTAAGAAGAATTGTCATCTCTAATCACTAAAGTTACACCCATTAGGGTAGAGATTTTAATTGTTGCTATTTATAACTTAATAGTACATCAAATGTATGGTAAAACAACTTTTTTAAACGGTGACTTAGAAGAATAAATCTATATGGACCAACCGGAAGGGTTTGTGATTCATGGTCATGAAAACAATGTATGTAAGTTAAATAAGCTTATGTATGGTATAAAACAAGCTCTAAAGAAAAGGCATGAGAAGTTTGATAACTTAATGATATCGAATGGGTACAAAGTGAATGAAAGTGAAAATGTGTTTATTACAAATCTGAAAAAATGACATTTGCATTATCATATGTCTTTAAGCAGGCGCCTTACTCATATTTGGGTCAAACCTTCATGTAGTTAATAATATGAAATCATTATTGTGAAACAACTTTGATATGAAAGACCTCATAGAAGCCAATGTGATTCTCGATATCAAGATCTCTTGATCTGAACAAGGAATTTTTTAAGTGTGTGATTTAATAAAGGGGATGGATCTAGAGTTTGAACATAAGGCTATGAAAATATGCTGGAAACATGATGATGGTAGTTTATAAGATGGTTTAAAATACTTTAGGGATGATAAAGATGCACGTGATTTAGTTGTGTATGTTGAGAACTATAAATGTGAGGTTGAAATCTACACTGAACCTAAACCAAATGCAGTGGAGGGAACATTTATAGAGAATGTAAGAGAAAGAAATAAGGGGGAAAATGAAAGATGGTGTTGAAATATCTAGTGACTCTAGTGAGGATTATGTCTAGGGTATACATTTTGAAGATAGTGATGAAGAAAGGATTAATGGATTTGATAAAGGTTTTCATGAGGGTTTAGATGATGGTCAACCAAGAAATACAATTTTTGTAGATGATGTTGTGACAATTGAGGCAGTCAACCATAGTTTTATCACACCAGAGATGGGTATGAAACATATAATAGAAGAAGAGTATATGACTGATGAACTTGAAAGTAGGGCAGAAGATGAAAGTTGTAATGATAGGCCAAATGTGATTAGGTTCAATGTAGAAAATGAAATTATAAAGAATTTCATTTTCAAGGTTGGAATGCAATTTTCCTTATTGAAACAGTTAAAGAGTGATATATTGGAGCATAATGTTTTGAATGACAGAGATCTGAGATTTACAAAAAAATGATGCAGTGAAATGTAGGTTTATTTGTAAGTACAAAAAACATTATGACTACACTATATTGTGCATTAGGGTTTTAACGTATACAACATTTAGAATTAAGACATTTTTTCATAATCACAAATGTGGAAGACAGATTTTTAATAAGAGTGCCAAGGCAAATTGGATTATAAAATTCATTATTGATATGACGAAGAACAATAACAAGATGGAGTTGAATAATCTAGTTGCAGATGGTATGCAACTGAAATCCCTGGTTGTACGGCTTTTAAAGCTAGGCAGCTTGCTGGACAAATAGTTAAGGGGAACTCTAGCAAGAAATACAGTTTGATATGATCATATGGTGCAAAATTGAGGAGTATTTCACCAGGAAACACTTTAAAGTTGAGCATTCAATCTCTAGGTCTAGGATTACAGTCAAGATTTGAGAGGTGTTACATGTGTTTTGATGGGAAAAGAAAACTCTGAGATTGGCATGTAGAATATGTATGGGATTAGATTAATGTCATCTAAAGCACAAGTATGGTAGGATATTGTTGATTAATGTTGGGAGAGATCCTAATGATCAATCTTTGCATATTTCATTTCGAGTAGTGGAGATTGAAACCAAGGATTCTTGGAGTTGGTTTATTAATCTTCTTTTTGAAGACATTGGAAAAAGTGTGTGGTATTTCATTTTTTTACCTGAAAAAGGTATGTCATATTCCTACTAAATGTTGTTAATTACTTGATGAATTGAAACTGAATTGTTTTATAAGGCATTTGTGGAGCATATTTACCTATGTCATATTTCTTTTTGTTGCAGGGTTTGGTACAAATATTTGAGGAGCACTTGAAGACGGGTTTTGTCTATGACATTTATATGCTAACTTCAAGATGAAGTTTTTAGGTGAAACTCTGTTTAGGGATCTCGTGATGGCTGCAGGAAAGGCAACATACTTTGAGGCACATGAAGAAAAAATGCAGAAAATCAAGGAGGTCATTTTAGATGCTTATGAATGTTGGAGGTAATTTCAAAAACAAAGTATTGTAAGCATGCATTCCTTTTATATTCTAAGTGTGATGTGTTGATGAATAATCTTAGTGAATCTTTAAATGGAGTTATTTTGCTACAAAGGGACAAAAAGTATTATTATGTTTGAATGGAATAGAACTTATCTTATGGGTAAGTTTACCACAATTAGGGAAATTATTAATGGGTATAAGGGAGAGATTATGTCAAAACCACTTAGGAAATTAGAAAGAGGGATAGAAAAAAGTGCAAGTTGAAATGCAACATATGCAACATAATGTCAATATTCAATTTACACATGTGATGTTTACTAATATCTTTATTGTTGACTTGGCTAATCACACATGCTTATATAACTTTTGGGAGTTAGTTGAGATACCATGTAGACATGTTGTGTCTGCAATCCATAGGAAAGTAGATGATTTTATCAAATATGTGCGTAACTACTACAAGAAAATTTATGTCATATGTTATGAAGAAGGAATCAACCGCATTAAAAGGCCAAAACAAATGGCTCGAGACCACTGATCCTGTGATATTTCCTCCATTGCTCAAATGTAGATCAGGAAAGCCAAAAAAGCTTCGTACAAGGGAACCTAATGAATCAAACCAAATCAAATGGAAAATATCAAATACTAGACATAGATGCAAGAAATGTTTGGAGTATGGGCACAAGACTAGGACATGCAAGAAGACCAAACAAATTGTACTAGTACCACATGTAAACACAACAGCTGAAACTCATACTCAAGGTAGTCAGACTAACAATGTCCAATAAGCACCAAAGAAAAGAGATAGTTTCTTAACTTAACTTATTATTACTCATCACATCATAAGATTCATCACATGATATAAACTTATTATTTCTATCAATAAAGGGAGACCTCGAGGCTCAGTGAATGGAAATAGATCCAAGAAAAAGGAAAAAAATGGACTAATAAGGGCTTAGATGACAACATTGTAGGTCCGACTCGAGCTCAGATGCTCATACAGTAACTAGTTTGAATGGGTACCCTAAAATAGACTTTGATATATTATCATCATTCTTTAATGATGTCAACAATAAAAATGATGTCGTAATTGACATTCAACCAAAATTAGGCAAAATTATGCCAAAATCAAAGGCTATTTTTTCAAACCGACTCTAAAAATTAAGCCTCACTAAGGCTAAATTTAATCAACATTATATTATTTGTATGAGACAAACACCAATATTTCATTAAAAAAATAGTCAATACATTTAAATGGTTGCATTATACATCAACATTGGAAAATATAAACATGGCTCTCCTTCAACAATTATACTTAATTATAAAGTAGGTATTAATCAATAGAAAAACTACAAAACACAACAACTTCAATTTCCTTAGAACCAAGGTTGTTAAAATCTCGATTTAAAACCTAAACTCTATAGATTTCACGTTTTTAGGTCTGCATTTCGTGTTAAATCGTAGGTAAAAACCTTTTTAGGTAAAATCGTATTCTGGAACGATTTTAAGTGATTTAAATCATTCTGAAATCGGTGAAATCGTGTAAAATCGTTGGATTTTACTCTTTGACCTGATTTTACTTTTTTTTTGTCAAAATTTATAAATCACGTTTTATATTTTGCCCCATAAAATTTTCTCTATGAATTTTTAATTTTATTCATATTCATATCTTGGTTATAATATATTAAAGAATCTTTAACATTTGAAGATGGATATAATCAAGTTGAATATGAATGCTCTAATGAAGACGATGTTGTAGAAGGATTGAACTTTTGATTAAGTTGAAGATGAACATGAAAAATTTGTTTTGTTGAACTTGATAAACTTATGAAACTATTATTTTTTTTTATAATCTTTTGGATGTTACTTTTTATGATTTGGTGGACAATTTATGTAGTTTGATACAAGATTGTGAATATTATACTTTATTATGATGATATAGTATATTTTTGCTTTATAATTAAGTTAAGATTTTAAATAATTATTGCATTTAGAATATTCTAAAAGTATATATATATATATATATATATATATATATATATATATATATATATATATATATATATATATATATATATATATATATATATATATATATATATATATATATATATATATATATATATATATATATATATATATATATATATATGTCGTATATATAAATTTAATATGAGGTAAACTCAACGATTTTACGTTTCGATTTTACGTAGGCAAAACGAGTCAAGGTAAAAACTCGATTCTGACAACCTTGCTTAGAACATAAACCTCTAAATTCAACTTTGTCTACAACTTTGGCAATTTTGATGCAGTAACAATTTTTTTAAAAATAATAGTCACTAAATAAAATGAATAACAAAGAGGGGATGAGGGGATTTTAGTTATTATTCAACGCAATTTTTATTCACGATAGAAGAAAAGTGAAATGACAAATAGATTTATTTTTAAAAAAAAAATGACTATCAATTTATATAACAGACAAAGGTATTTTTGGGAAGAAAAGTGAGTCCAAATCTTAGAGACTCGGGCTTGGATAGAGGTGTAACCAATTGGCAGAGCTGGCAACAGTTGAAAACTTGAAATTAGGAGCAGCTGCAATAGAATTAACGTGGGAGAGAATGCAATGAAGTGTGAGTAGGAAGTGGGGATTACACTAGGTTAGCGAGAACATGTGAGAGTAGATAGTTTGTGAAAATGATTAACACCGTTCCTAAATAGTTGCGTAACCAATCGGCCAGATATTTGAAGTTGTGTGAAAAAAAAGCAAGAGATCATAAAAAAGGTGTTGAATTTTGTGATAGAACGGAAGAGGTTGACATTAGCAACAGTTTTCATAGAATGGGCGTGGAAACTAAGGGGCCATTATCATGTTAGTGAAAGTGGATGGTTGGTTATGCAGAGAGAATGGTTTCATGGGTATGAATATACAGATTGAATAATGAAAATTATATCCAATCCCAAACGATTATACACAAGCTAATAATACTGGTTTAGATGGCAACAAGTCGTGTCCAAAATACAAAAACCAGAGTGGCTACATACCAGTAAGAACAAGAACATTTAACAAATTCAAAGTCGTTGAAAGCAAATACAACCCAATATCTAAAATTAAGATAGTATATTCCTATCATCACAATTAATCAGAGTCTACAAATAAACCATATTTCCCTAAACAACTAAGCATTTCAATAACAAAACACTATCAGCAGCCACCCATCTAAACAGCACCAATCCAACAACCTTAAGCACGTTCACCACGGATCCTACGAGCCAACTGAATATCCTTGGGCATAATTGTAACACGCTTAGCATGAATGGCACACAAGTTGGTGTCCTCAAAGAGTCCAACAAGGTATGCCTCAGCAGCTTCTTGCAATGCAAGAACAGCATGGCTCTGGAAACGAAGGTCAGTCTGCAACAAAAACATCCAAGATTGGGTAAGATAACGTGATTACCAAGAAAAACAATCGACATCTTCACAAGAGTATTTTATTAACACATTACCTTGAAGTCTTGAGCAATTTCACGAACCAACCTCTGGAAGGGGAGCTTCCTGATCAAAAGCTCGGTACTCTTCTGATATTTCCTAATCTCACTGTTTTAGATAACCCAATACAGTAACAAATTATCAGAAACTCACCATTTCGATTGAAAGAAATTCAAAACTAAACAAAACAGGACAAAACATAGCAGTATGAACAAAAGTTCCAACAAATTCTTACCGAAGAGCAACAGTTCCAGGGCGATAACGATGGGGCTTCTTGACACCACCAGTAGTTGGTGCAGACTTACGAGCAGCCTACAGGTAAATACAAACAGAAACTTAATAACCAATTATTCTAAAAAAAATCACTCAAATGACAATCAATTTAACAAGCATACCTTGGTTGCAAGTTGCTTCCTTGGTGCCTTTCCTCCAGTAGACTTACGAGCAGTTTGCTTTGTACGTGCCATCTAAACAAGCCAAACAATAAGAGATCAGAAAATTTCAAACCTAAATTGAAGGTTTAGCCTAATTACAACAATTAACAATCACGAGTAGCAGATTAACCTTTAAATTAAATAAATTAACCAAATAGAATCGTAATTGCATCTTCTCCTAAACAGAAGATTGATCATTGTTCGATAAAAAAACTAGAATTACGAAAACATTAACATGACAAATTTGTTTGCAACGTCTTCTCGATCTAACATGTGTGTATGAAATTCTAAAGAAAATATAATCAGAAATTGAATAAGGAATTAAATCATTCATCATTAAAATCAACCCTAATTCACGTTCTAATTATAAACAACAAAAAAGAAACACAAACCAAAGCAACAAACCCTAATTTCCCAAATTAAAGAACACAATTCGAAATGCGATCAAAGAAAAACGTTCGATTTCACATACGAAGAAAAGTAGAGAATCGAAGACAAGAAACCTAGATTCCAAGATTTTACTTTGGAGAAGAAAAACTAACCTCGAAACTTTTGCTTTCTTCTCTTCAAGAACTCGTTCGCTGAATGTTGGGAAATAGAATCTAAAGTTTGAATTGCGAAGTTGTGAAGGTGTATATATATAGGAGATTGGTCAGTGATCCAACGGATACGATTCACTATCCGTGTGCTTTCTCTGTTAGCATCGGACGGTTTATGAAGTGTTGAGGTGTGTTTTCTCAATTTAAGTAAACGGCTGAGATGACATCTGACACAATAGATGAGGATCGCTAAGTCTAGTTGTTTAGCTCCTATTGGTTGTTTTATTGTGAACTTCTTATATTTTTTGTTTATGTTTTTAACGAGATAATCCATTTTGTTGAGAGTTAGATTTAGAACAAACGCTTCCGTTATGCCACTGCGGTCTGCGGATCAAATATAACTTTCCTTCCCACGTGTATAATTAGTTTTATTTAGGTTATAAAGATTTTGTTTTTTTATTTAATTAGCTTATGGGATTTTATTTAAGGTTGATTTTTTTCATTGTTTGTTAGTTTTTGGTTTACTCAATTTATAGATTTTTAAACTACGAGATATTTTTAAATAGAATTTTAAACCAAAAAATATATAATGAACTTTTTTACTAATTTATTAATTTATTTAATTTGATCACTTTCTTGGAATAACTATAATATAAATAATAGTTTGTAAATAGATTACTAAACATATAAATAACAATTAAGAAATGTCATATATGGCGAAAATGATGTCCTATTATTACATGTCCCCTTGTGGAGTTTTTTTTTATTTATTTGCGGCGAGACTATACCTCTTATGGAAATGTTATTTGATGCGACGTCATGTTGTCTTTCTTCAAACATAAGATATGTACTAATGTCGATTTACATACAGAGATAGAAAAGAAGAATGGTCTATTCAGAGTAAGTATGAATATGGAATGGAAAATAAGAAAGAATAAGAACATTTCAGTGTTTCACAAAGGAGGGTAAAATTTATGCTGAAGTGTTGAAACGATCACGGTCAGATCAGAAAAACGAATCAAACCAATAAGGGAGACCAAAGTCGCAAAAGGAAGACCTTAAACCTGAATCGCAACAATGGGTAGGGATATCCAAGTTTTTAAAAAACAGTTGCGGTCTGTCACTGTCGCGTAAAGATTTTAGCGATTTCGGTGGGCACATGTATATTGCAGTCGTCGCGGTGTGAATTAACCACAATTTGTTCTTCAATATAGGAAAAGGTGATAACGGTATCGGTTTCGGCATCTTCCAAAACTGTTTTATCGCGGTCGTTTTCGCGGTCGCAAAGTGTTTTTTAAAACCCTGGGGTATCATTAAATATTTTCGAAAAAGAAATGGATTGGGTGAGAAACAGATTCATAGGATGCCTTCGCAAACGAGAAGGCATTCGATCAATACAACAAAGGTTGATCTATGAAGGTATAATTACCATAGAGGTTATTCCTATAAGGGATAAGCTTTTTGTAGAAGTAAATGAGGATGAAGATTGTAGAGCTTCGGTGCAGAAGTTTAATATCTTCTTCAATAAATGGTTTTCTATTGTTAGAGAGTGGGAAACACGGGATGTAGGGGGTAGATACGTGTGGTACCAAATATATGAGGTTCCCATACATGCTTGGAGAAGGAGAATTTTCTCAATACTGATAACATTTGTTTGGAGGTTCATAAAGCTGGAATCAAATATGAAAAATAGGTTTAGATTGGATGTGGCTCGGGTTCTCGTGAGAACACCAAAAATGAAGTATATTAGTAAGGTTTCTAAAATCAAAATAATAATGAAAGTTTCATCATTAAAATTACAAAAGAACTGTGTGAGTATGGATATGTTGAAAGAGATTGGTTTTCTGTTATAGATTCATAATCAAGATATGGAAGCGAGTTTAAAGATTAAGAATTTTCTTTCATTATTCCTTCAATGGTTTCCGTATAATAGAAAGACTTTAGGACACATATAGAGATTAATTATGAGCAATTAATGCAAGATTCAAATCAGGGGCAACAAATTTAAAAATGAGGCTTGATAAAATGCAAGATATCGATATAACGGAATTGAAGCAAGCTTTTATTGATTGTGAGAAGAAACAAAAAGTTAATGGAGGTAAGAAAAATGGATATATTAACATTGGATCAGGTCAAATAAATAACCATTATGTTCTTATTCAAGTCAAATCCACAATTACATATTGGATGGTGCAAACTACAAACATGTTAGATGGATATAACAAGAAGGATGAGGTGGGCCCAAGTCATATCAAAAGCCCGTTTAAAACAAAAGTAATGGAAGTTTTAAACAAAAACAACGCAAATTCAGGTTGCTTAGCTGTGAGCGAGGTTTTGGCATCAATTGAAAACCTAAATGAAAATTGTGGAGTTGCTCAAAAGGAAATAGAGGGAGAAAAAAAATAAAGAACAATTCAAATCAAATAGAGCCAACAATGGCGTCAAAAATTTAGATTCAAATCTTGTAGGAAAAAATAGAAGAAATGAAGATAAATTAAGGAATACATCGTCACAAGTAAAAAAAATATACTTTGATAACAAAGGAAGGTAAAAAGAAGGATATTAAAGACCAAGGAATTCATTCAGCACTGACATACAAAGATAAAAAAGAAAAGAAGGATTGCAATTCTAAAAGATAAGAAGAAGGCTATGGTGAAAAGAAAACGGAAGAAACATATATGCACTTTCAATTAAAGGAAACAAACAAAAAGTCGGGTATTAGATAACTATAATTTCAATCTGGTGGGGAGTGAGTGAGGTAGAGAGGAATTATTGGAAACGTCTACATGGGGAGGCAAGGGAAATTGCAAAAGATGTTTGAGATTCGGACAAAGATTTTGGTCTTTTCCATAATGGGGGCGAAGTAGAAATTTTACAAGAACCGTAGTTGGGAGTAGCTAGGGGAAAGGAAGTGATATAATCGATTCAAGGACTGAAGTAGAGAGATATTCATTTATTAATGAAGCTGATAAGTTATAACATTAGATATCTTGGAGGGATATCTAAGAAAATGAAGTCCAAAAATTAGTTCAAAACCAAAAATCTATCATTATTCTAGCCAAGAAACAACAATGGAAGTTATTGAAAGGAGCTCGTGTAGTTTTATGTGGGGATCCAACAATTTTGATTTTGCTTTCAAGGAGATAATGAGGCACTTTAGTTATTGATATTTTTTGCGTTATTTTTAATTTTATCAAAGTGGTACTTAACATCAATAATCAACATTAATGCTTGTCTGATATGATTTACGGTTTAACATTATTGCCTCTCAATAACTAAAGGCAACAAATTGTGAATCATACCAAATGAAGAACAAAATCTATAAATTTCTCCTTATCAATACTAGTAATTATAAATGCACATTCTAACCATCCCTTGAAAATTTGGAATCATCTTGTCTTAACTTTACTTTTATATGATACCCAATCATAGGATCATGGGACCAAAATTGAGAGTCATACCCACTAAAAAGAATTTTTGGCTTCAAGGCCTTTCATGCAAACGACAACTTGTATTTGGCATGACAAAATTATAATCGAAGGTTGCTAAAGGCACTATGTGGATTGCTTGATGGAATTTAACTGAATAGAGTAGACACAAATTATAGCATATTGTAATATTTTAAAGTAATCAAGAATGATTAGAACGGCGTGCCTTGTTAGGATTTGAGAGATTATTATCAGAAAGTGAATATGAGAAGATTACTACCCTCATTGTCGTTTAGGGTTTTAGAGTATCTTAATCGTTTAATGGGGCAACGCTTAAATAGCTAAACGGTTGAGGGCATGGACCTCTCATTGGGCTTAACTGAATGGTCTCACCCATTCAGTTTTATATATATATATATATATATATATATATATATATATATATATATATATATATATATATATATATATCAGTATAATAAACTTAGAATTATTGAATATTTTGTAAGTCTTCTTAGAATATGTCAGATTTTACAGTGCACGCGAGAATATATGACAATATGAGAATAATAATATAAGTTTTTTCCTTCAAATTCTATTATTTTGTGTGCACATGCACTCCCACTGATCCAACATAAAAAAATGTATATACATTTATCAGAGTCCACTAGTATTAAATACTCTGATTATACAATGAGGTACTAATTTTATTTTTTAGTGCAAAACTACACAGATAAGTGGTTGTGTAATATATCATCATTAGAATTTAACAAACTCAACCAAATATTTTACACGTAAACAGAATATATCATTATAGATATAATTTCACATGAAACAATATGATGGTCATATAAAAGATTTACCATCATTTGAGTGACATCAAATCCCTATAATTTTAAATATAATTTAGGATTATATATAACATATTAATAACTCACTCAAAACTCAAATGCTACAAATATAACTACACATAATATATGACAATATGAGAATATTAATATAAGTTTTTTCCTTCAAATTATATTATTTTGTGTGCACCTGCACTCCCACTAATCCAACTTAAAAAAATGGATATACATTTATCAGAGTCCACTAGTATTAATTACTCTAGTATTAAATACTATGATTATACAATGAGGTACTAATTTTATTTTTTAGTGCAAAACTACATAGTTAAGTGGTTGTGTAATATATCATCATTAGAATTTAACAAACTCAACCAAATATTTTGCACGTAAACAGAATATATCATTATAGATATAATTTCACATGAAACAATATGATGGTCATATAAAAGATTTACCATCATTTGAGTGACATCAAATCCCTAAAATTTTAAATATAATTTAGGATTATATATAACATATTAATAACTCACCTCAAAACTCAGATGCTACAAATATAACTACACACATTTGAAAAACATATTATGTTTTACGCAACGGAAAAATATGAGACTTAATTTTAACTATTATTGAGGATATAACACAAATAGTCATAAATTTTTATTAATAACATAAAACTATATTATCCTCAATATAAGTCTCTATGAAATTATATAAATAATATTTGTTTCTCATTTATATACAATGACATGCTAATTTCTCCCACTTGATAGAGGATAATAGTTGAATTATTAAATAAAAAATTTAAAGATTTTTTTAAAACAAATATCCAACTATTTTCTCTATCACACAAAGATTATGTCAAGTAACGTCACACCGAGAATTGAAATACATTTTAATGAAAAAATATTTAAAATAAATTATTGAATTCATAAAATTAAAATATTACATGTTTTTAAAAGGAAATATAACAATAATGTACAAATATTATGTCACCAAAATTCTAATACGGATAGGATATTCGAGCCATAATTTACATAATCATAAATCACAAGTACATTGAACAAAACAAATTATGTTAATAATAACAAACCTGATAGGGTGTAAATATAATATGGGTGTAAATATAATGATAGCCTAATTTGGAGTGTGAACACATATATAATCTGTTTTTAATTGTTGAAATGCATCAGACAAATATGGTCAAACTTCAGTTTGTGTTCGAACAACAAATTCCTTCTTAACCAAAATTTCCAAGGGAACACCATAAGACGACCATGATTCAGTCACGGGGTCTTCATTGGCGTAAATTGAACAAAGACGAGCACAAAGAGTGAATAATGAAGACATTTGATATTGGAAGGTAACATGATAGATGGTGAGTGTAAGTCAAGCAAAGGATATATGGATAGATTTAGATCAATTCCATTTATGCACGTTGCTGACACACAATTTATGAACGACCCGTGTCAACATGTCTCTTCGTCAACACAACAAACAACCCCCCATAGATCATGAAATTCCCTAAGTGTACACATCACAATTTCA